>NW_021703768.1:97656759-97803422 GCF_005190385.1 Monodon monoceros
TGTGTGTGTGTGTGTGTGTGTGTGTGTGTGTGTGTGTGTGTGTGTGTATACATACATATATGTATATATATATACACACACACACACACACACACAATGAAATGCTACTTAGCCAGAAAAAAAGATAAAATCTTGCCATTTGCAACAACAGAGGTGGACCTAGAGGGTATTAGGCTAAGTGAAATAAGTTGGATGGAAAAAGACAAATACCATATGATTTCACTCATATGTGGAATATTTTGAAAAATAAATAACAAAAGAAATGAACAAACCAAACCAAAAACAAACACAAAGATATAGAAATCAGAGTAGTTGTTACCAGAAGGGAAGAAGATTGGGGGCAAAATGAAATGGGGAAAGGGGGTCAACTCTATGGTTCGAAATGGGGAAAGGGGGTCAACTAAAAGGGAGAAATTAAACTTCCGGTGGTGAGCATGCTATAGTGTATACAGAAGTGGAACTATAGCGTTGTCCACATGAAAATTATGTAATGTTATAAACTGTTAATTAAAAAAAAATAAACAGAGGAAAGTAAATATATATGATAACTCAGCTGATGATGCATTTCAATTCAAAAAGAGGATTTTTCCATGAATGGTATTGAGACAACTAAGTAATAATTTATGAAATATATCTAGATATACATACATATATATCTGTAAAAAAATTAATTTCCTAGAAGAAAATATTGGTAAAGAGACTCTCTTTTCACTTTTTGTTCTGCCTGTGTTTCACTTGAGGAGCATTAAAAGGGCATTTTGAACTGCAAGCTAAAGCATTAATGGCTGCTAATGGGCCTGAAAGAGCCAATAAAAAGAGCAAAACAAACAAGTAGTTATTCAATTACAATTCTATTTTTCAAAAAGTATTGGATACAAGTAACTTTGTTACTTTTGGTAAGAGTTCTATAAAATACTGGATTACTATTGATGAATAGACTGCAACCCAGTGGGTGTCACTTATCATTTCTTTCACAGATTCAGCAGGAGACCATGCAGTCTCACTGCTTTCTCATCACTGAATAATAAGGCAATACAATCAGATGCTCAAGATGGTCTGCAGCAGTCGAATGGTTGGTCAAAATTCTCCTATAAATGGTACCTAAAAAGGTTTAAGAATTCTCTTCTGTAAACAGAGACTTTCTAAAACATTTGGCTATTAAAATGGCACAAGAAAGCAGCAAAGGAAGTCATTGAGCGGCCTTTACATATCCCTCCTTCCAGAATGGAATGGTTGGACTTTTCAGAACCCACTGGATGAGTGAAATGACACAGGCAGCCTTGTACGTAGAGATAATATAACAGAAAAGATGATGTGACGAAGTGACCAGGGAGGGTCAGCAGCCCCTGAATTCTCTGTGCATTTGAAGTGTGCCGCTGCTCTGGCCTAGCACTGGATGCAGGTCTCTTTCTTGTCCTGTCTTTGATGCGTATTGAGACTCATGCCAGCTATACTCATTGTGCTCTAAAGTCATACTGCAATTTCTGGAGTGACTGATGCTATACAGAAGAGATACCATTGTAATGGTTCCCACTGACCTTCGTGTCATCCTTAAGAAACTATGTACTTTAAGTATTAGGGCTTAAGATGAAAGTAAAGATAACCTAGCCCAGCATTTCCTAAATGTCCTTTCTTCATGATTCTTGCTATACCTGCATCCCCTTGCTACTATTATTTACTAAACATTTTTTTAACTTCTCACTTTTTTTCACTTAGCAGTAATATCTGCATAATTATATACTTTACAGACGAATTATATTTATTCTAATATACATTGATCTGCTAGATTCTTAATCATCACATGGGGTCTATACAGGTGTCTGAGCAAAAACAAAGCAACCCTACTGCCCACCACCCCCCAAGAACAAATTCTTCCTCCTCCAAGCTTAATGGTTTTAGCAGATATGCTTCCCCTGTCCTGAGGTTTTTATCCTTAATCTTCACCCTCATCAGCGTTATCATTCACTTTCTGTCACTGCTAGTGACCTCTTCAAAGTTGGAGCAAAGGCCAACATGTACTTGGCCTGGAAATAATCATCACTGTACCCAGTATTTATGAAGCGCTTCACAATTTTTTCAAAGCACTTTCCCAAGCTTTATCATTTTTAATCCTCATAACCCTGTATGGTACATACTTCAGCTGCCCAAGTTTTTTTTCCAGGATTGCATGCTGAGATCAAAAAAAGGCCTCTGCCACATTTGTACTAATAGGAAGAAGAAAGATTAAAATTTACTAAAGAACATGAAAACATCACGATATATCTGTGAACATATCCCCCCTTGACCACACCTTTGTATTGCAAACATAAGTGATGTGGTGTATTCATGCTCTGCTAAGAAATGAATCCTGCTTCAATAAAGTGTTCCATTTTATCCATTATCTTAAATGATGGGCTCGTGAAAGCGGTCAGTGAAGTCGGCTCAACATTCCAGCCTTCAATGAACAGAATAAAAAGTGACATCCTCTTGATTAGAATTTCTTTGCCATGGAAGAACATGCAATATCCATCTCCCTAATGGTTCTAAAGTCCTTGGAATAATGGATAACACAGTGAAAGTAAATAAACAATGTTCCCAGGAGGGGACTAAATTTTTTCAAGCTAAAGTCAGAAGAGCTCTGGAGAAAAAACAACTCCTAAATACATACCAGACAGACAATGTTAGTGGCGAAAAGCACCATCTTCAGTAATCTGATCATTTTTAATGCTGTTAACCCAGGATATGGGATCCAAAAAGCTAGTGTGTACAGGCCACACATTTACCCCAAGCCCCACTGGGTGGGCTTGAATAAATCTCTCTTTAAAAAAGACATCTAAAAGATCACCTTCTTTTAAAGGTTACTAGTAAATTTCAACTGCAGGGTACCATGTGGAAGCTTAATGACCTTAAGAGTTAATGTATCTCTCTAACCATCCATCACCTTAATCACACAGAATAGTTCGCTCACCTTACCTGACCTATCAATCACATATTAACCTTTCCAACCACAAATTACTGTTTGAGGGGGGAAATTCTTAATGGTTCTCGAGTAGTTATGTAAGAAAATCCAGTAAATTCTTTGCCTCCGTTATATGAGTTCAAATATACAAATGTCAACTCTGGTCTTCAACCACTTCTCTTCATTCCTCTATTCTCCCATGTCCAGCACATTCCTTGGCTTCTTTTCCCAAATGCTGAGTCACTGTGCCCACCCATTTTAAGGTTATCCTAAGTAAAATGTAGAAAACAAAACCTTCTGGGAAATGCCCCTTTCTGAATCACAAAATGATATTTTAATATATATGACAAAAAGATGTGTTGATATTATTAATATATAAAGAGGTCTTAAAATCAATGTGAATAAAGCAAATATCCTATAGGAAAGACTTGAGCAGATGACAGAAGCAGACAGTACACTGAATAAGATGTGTACATTGCTGATAAGCATGCGAAAATCATTCAACATTTTAAGCAATCAAATGTGAATTTTTTACAGTGAAATAGCATTGACTGTCTATTAATTGGCCATTCTTTTTTAAAAAAATAAGAATTCTCAGTGTTGGCTATAGTATGGGGACACAAATTCTCATGATATGTTTGTGAGAATGAAAATGGGTATGACCTTTATGGAAGGCGACTTGGCAATATATATAAGAATCACTGTAATGAGCTACTCAGTTGTTAGAATACTTCTACTCTTAAAAATCACCCTGAAGCAGTAGATTGCACAAAAGTTGCTATAAATGGTTATTCATATTACAGCATTATTTATTATGCTATAAATTTGGAAACAATCTAAATGTCTATAATTAATGAATTGGTTAAATAAATCGAGTTATATCAACATGGAATGTGATCAAACAAAAACAGTAGTGCAGAAATATACTCATTAATAACTAAAACATAAAAATGGAAGGAAAATAAGAATTTTAAATATATAAATTATATCATAATATATAACATATATTTCTGATATATATATAAGCTGTAAGAGTTTTCCCTTTGTACTTTTCCCACGGATTCCAAATTTCTATAATAAACATATACAGTTTTCATAATTAGATTCAAGGCATATATAGCATGTTACTGGAGCAGCATCAATGCCCCAGACACACATGCATTAATCAACTGTTTAGTACCATAGCTATTTTTAAAATGCTATATCATAGGAATGCCAAACCAAATTAATGCACTCCTGTGTTAGATTATCAGAATTGTACTCATTTCATCCCTAAGAATGGTCCACCTAAGCTAATGATGAGTACTATAGATGTAAGGTAAGCCCACAAGTGCTAACCTGACACACCAAAGCTGACTGCCCAAAGCAGCGAAAGAGTATGAGAATAATCTCTATGGAAGATTCTGATACTTAAAGGATTCAAGCATCTTCATAAACGAATCAACAGGTCACTGGATGCAGATGTCCTTCGGAGTCAGAGTCGTTCATTCTACACATATAACCCATGGCTTGAATACCAGACCCCACTCCAGTCTTAAATTATTTTATTAAGGACTTACATAATCTGAAGCAGTGATTCAGATATATGGCCGTAATGGATGAGTACTGGGAGACCACGTACTCAATTTCCTTGTGCCACTTCTCCACTAAAACCATGCGCTGAGTAGTTTTCTAAAGGGGCCCAAGAGAATTGGGCAATTCATTGAATTTGCTCTGCTTCATTAAAATAGCAGTCCATTGGGTACTACTTATATTTCCTTGCAGAGATCAATAGAGCACGCCATTCAACTCAGAAGAAATCCAAAGTCATCTTTCTTTTGCACCGGACTTTGAGTCAGAGGTCAGTTTAAATTTTATTCCCAAGTATATGGAGAATTCTTCATAGGATCACCTAGTCTTTGGACACTGATCAGACTGTGCCACAGAAAGGAAGGAAAGGAAAGGGCTGCTACGGTCCTGCTGTCCTTTCCGGAAAGGCAAGTACGGTTTAGAAGATTGAAACACACCACGCACACAAAAATAATCTGCTGTCCTCTTGTTCTTCAAAATGATTAAATTTACAAATTTCTATATGTGATGACTTTGTTAAAGAAAGAGTTGGGGATATAAGTAAAAGTCAATAAATGCCTTTAATATTAGTAGGACTCTTTTTGAGCTTGAAGCTGATTAGCCAACTGAATTTGTTCGGGCCTAACGGTGCCAATTTTACTTGTCCAGAATAACTGGTCATGCCTGCAAGAACGGATGGTACATTCATTCTTAAATGTGGTTGTAAATGGTGGCCAAGTATATGTGCTGAAATCTGTGTCTATTTAAAGTAACATTCTTGATGATTCATAATCTCTAAACATGTCTCATCTTTCCTCTTCAATACTAGTCTGGTTTAGAAAACAAGACCAAATGTGAAGCAAAATTGAGACCTAAAACCAAGAAAACCATGTCTTAGGGAATCAGCTAGTTCTCAAACACTGTATTCTTTCATTTCAGCTAGTGCTGATCTTGGTTTTGACATTCAGATAGGATGTTTTACAATGATGGAGATCTGAGGCATGAATACTTGAGCAGCGACAACCCCCCAAATACACGTACACTATGCTATCAATTGTATATTTTGCTTTCAGGCAGCAGCTCTCAGCAGCCCATCTTTATTTCAGGGGAAATGGCCGAACCCAATTTCACAGGTAAAACAAAGTCAGTTTTCACCACACTGTACCTATTTATAAACAGGATGACCAACCTTGAAATAGAAAGTGCTTTATTCTTACACAAAAGGTCAGAGACATCTGGCATCAATATAGTTTCATGTTCTGTTGGCAATAAAACATTTTCTCTCTTTGAAAACTTAAATGTTGAGTACAAGTTAGGAAAATTGCCAATCTTGTCCTAGTTAACTGAGCTGAAATTTATTCCTAATATTTGTTCTCTTATAATTTAATAGCAGTCTAACAATATCCAACTTCCTCTTAGCATTTTGTATCAAAGTATAATAAAAAGATATGGTAAAAGGCTTTTAGCAGGGGATAAAAACTTTATGAGCATGAAGTCTCTAGTTAAATGCTTGTGGTTGCTTATTTAGCTGTTTTTCTTCATTAAATATGAATTATAGCTCTTTAAATGCTGATTTGGAAATCAGGAAGGTTTAGTTTTACTCTACTGCTTTATATCCACAGGCGACATAAATCTATTTACAGGCTGATTTAAGAAAGCAACTTGGGGAAGCGAATTGCTGGTGATTTGATCCCTTGAATTTTGAATGCTGCATAATCAGAATCAGGTTGTACTGAGTACCAAAAATATTTATTTGAATGTGACTGAAAAAGACAATTATTTCCTAAAAGGCATAAAATGGGTAGTAGTGAGGTTCAGGGCCTCCTTGCAAAACTAAACACGTGTGGAGTATTTAGACTCAAGCAATGCCCCATCAAGGACACACAGAGTTAAGCAGAAAGCCTAATGTGAGACAATCTACCTGAAGGCAGGTTTTTTAAAATATCCCTATGCTGGCTCCTTTATTAGAAAATATTGATAGCTCGTAAAATTACAACCACAAATGCAAAAATACATCTGAATTATAATTTTAATACTGAAAGCAAACCGTTTTTGTTGTTGTTAATACAGCATTAAACTAATAGTTTAAAATAGGACAAGATTTTATCACATACCATATTTAGCAATGTGGTATCGTGGAGATCAAGGTTAGCCTAACTCACCAAGCCACTACTTTCAAATCTTCCACAGGCCAAAGTAAAGAAATGAGGACAGACATCACATTGAGACTACCCTACGATAACATACTATCCAAAGTGACATCAAGAATTGATGGAATTGAGGACTTCCCTGGTAACACAGTAGTTGGGAATCCACCTGCCAGTGCAGGGGCCACAGGTTCAAGCCCTGGTCCAGGAGGATCCCACATGCTGCAGAGCAACTGGGCCCGTGCGCTACAACTACTGAGCCTGTGCTCTAGAGCCCATGAGCCACAACTGCTAAGCCTGTGCGCCAGGAGGCCATGCTCCACAGTGGGAGAGGCCACCACAATGAGAGGCCCGTGCACTGAAGCAAGGACTGGCCCCCACTTGCCACAGCTGGAGAGGGCCCGCACACAGCAGTGAAGACCCAACAGAGCCAAAATAAATAAATTAAATAAATAAATTTAGAAAAAAAGAATTGATGGAATCGGAAGGTACTCTATAGTATCCACAGTGCAGTTCTAACGGTTTTCTCAACCTAAGTGACACAAACTTATTCACTTCCCATTTGCCTGCAAAAGAAAAACTGACTTTCCATGCACAATGTACTAACAAGCAATATCTCTCCCCACTTTGCCACTACAAGCTGAAATAAACACATGAAAACAAAGGAAGAGAGATATTTTTTAACATATTTATTGGAGTATCATTGCTTTACATTCTTGTGTTAATTGCTGCTGTATAAAAAACTGAATCAGCTATACGTATACATATATCCCCATACCCCCTCGCTGTTGCGTCTCCCTCCCACCCTCCCTATCCAATCCCTCTAGGTGGTCACAAAGCACGGAGCTGATCTCCCTGCGCTATGTGGCTGCTTCCCACTAGCTATCTATTTTACATTTGGTAGTGTATATATGTCAGTGCCACCCTCTCACTTCGTCTCAGCTTACCCTTACCCCTCCCCATGTCCTCAAGACCATTCTCTACGTCTGCGTCTTTATTCCTGTCCTGTCCCCAGGTTCATCAGAACCATTTCTTTTTTTTAGATTCAACATAAATGTGTTAGCATACAGTATTTGTTTTTCTCTTTCTGACTTACTTCACTCTGTATGACGGACTCTAGGTCCATCCATCTCACTACGAATAACTCAATTTTGTTTCTTTTATGGCTGAGTAATATTCCATCACATATATGCGTCACATCTTCTTTATCCATTCATCTGTCAATGGACACTTAGGTTGCTTCCATGTCCTGGCTATTTTAAATAGTGCTGCAATGAACAATGTGGTACATGACTCCTTTTAAATTACGGTTTTCTCAGGGTATATGTCCAGAAGTGCGACTGCTGGGTCATATGGTAGTCCTATTTGCAGTTTTTTAAGGAACCTCCATACTGTTCTCCATAGTGGCTGAATCAATTTACATTCCCACAAACAGTGCAAGAGGGTTCCCTTTTCTCCACACCTTCTCCAGCATTTATTGTTTCTAGATCTTTTGATGATGGCCTTTCTGACAGGTGTAAGGTAATACCTCACTGTAGTTTTGATTTGCATTTCTCTAATGATAGTGATGTTGAGCATCCTTTCAAGTGTTTCATGCCAATCTGTGTATGTTCTTTGGAGAAATGCCTATTTAGGTCTTCTGCCCATTTTTGGATTGGGTTGTTTGTTTTTTTGATATTGAGCCACATGAGCTGCTTGATATATTGGAGAATAATCCTTTGTCATTTGCTTCATTTGCAAATATTTTCTCCCATTCTAAGGGCTGGCTTTTCGTCTTGTTTATGGTTTCCTTCGCTGTGCAAAAGATTTTACGTTTCATTAGGTCCCATTTGTTTATTTTTGTTTTTATTTCCATTTCCCTAAGACGTGGGTCAAAAAGGATCTTGCTATGATTTATGTCATAGAGTGTACTGCCTATGTTTTCCTATAAGAGTTTTATAGTGTCTGGCCTAACATTTAGGTCTTTAATCCGTTTTGAGTTTATTTTTGTGTATGATGTTAGGGAGTGTTATAATTTCATTCTTTTAAATGTAGCTGTCCAGTTTTCCCAGAACTTATTGAAGAGGCTGTCTTTTCTCCACTTTATATTCTTGTCTCCTTTATCAAAAATAAGGTGACCATATGTGCGTGGGTTTATCTCTGGGCTTTCTATCCTGTTCCATTGATCTATATTTCTGTTTTTGTTCCAGTACCATACTGTCTTGATTACTGTAACTTTGTAGTATAGTCTGAAGTCAGGGAGCCAGATTCCTCCAGCTCCACTTTTCTTTCTCAAGATTGCTTTGGCTATTCAGGGTCTTTTGTGTTTCCATACAAATTGTGAAATTTTTTGTTCTAGTTCTGTGAAAAATACCAGTGGTAGTTTGATAGGGATTGCACTGAATCTGTAGATTGCTTTGGGTAGTAGGGTCATTTTCACAATGCTGATTCTTCCAATCCACAAACATGGTATCTCTCTCCATCTGTTTGTACCATCTTTAATTTCTTTCATCAGTGTCTTACAGTTTTCTGCATACAGGTCTTTTGTCTCCTTAGGTAGGTTTATTCCAAGGTATTTTATTCTTTTTGTTGCAATGGTAAATAGTAGTGTTTCCTTAATTTTCTTCCAGATTTTTCATCATTAGTGTATAGGAATGCAAGATATTTCTGCACATTAATTTTCCTACTTTACCAAATTTCCTCCTACTTTACCAAATTCATTGATTAGCTCTAGTAGTTTTCTGGTAGCATCTTTAGGATTCTCTATGTAGAGTATCATGTCATCTGCAAACACTGACAGCTTTACTTCTTCTTTTCAGATTTGGATTCCTTTCTTTTTCATCTGACAGCTGTGGCTAAAACTTCCAAAACTATGTTGAATAACAGTGGTGAGAGTGGGCAAGCTTGTCTTGCTCCTGATCTTAGAGGAAATGGTTTCAGTTTTTCACCATTGAGAATGATGTTGGCTGTGGGTTTGTCATATATGGCCTGTATTACATTGAGGTAAGTTCCCTCTATGCCTACATTCTGGAGAGTTTTTTCATAAATGGGTGTTGCATTTTGTCAAAAGATTTTTTGCATCAGTTGAGATGATCATATGATTTTTATCCTTCAGTTTGTTAATATGGTGTATCACATTGATTGATATGCGTATATTGAGGAATCCTTGCATTCCTGGGATAAACGCCACTTGATCAAGGTGTATGATCCTATTAATGTGCTGCTGGATTCTGTTTGCTAGTATTTTGTTGAGGATTTTTGCACCTATGTTCATCAGCGATGTTGGCCAGTAGTTTTCTTTTTTTGTGACATCTTTGTCTCATTTTGGTATCATGGTGATTGTGGCCTTGTACAATGAGTTTGGAAGCGTTCCTCCCTCTGTTATATTTTGGAAGAGTTTGAGAAGGATAGGTGTTAGCTCTTCTCTAAATGTTGGATAGAATTCGCCTGTGAAGCCATCTGGTCCTGGGTCGTTGTTTGTTGGAAGATTTTTAATCAGTTTCAATTTCAGTGCTTGTGATTGGTCTATTTCAATTTTGTATTTCTTCCTGGTTCCGTCTCAGAACGTAGTGCTTTTCTAAGCATTTGTCCTTTTCTTCCAGTTTGTCTATTTTATTAATATAGAGCTGCTTGTAGTAATCTCTCATGATTCTTTGTATTTCTACAGTGTAAGTTGTTACTTCTTTTTTTTCATTTCTAATTCTGTTGATTTGAATCTTCTTACTTTTTTTCTTGATGAGTCTGGCTAATGGTTTATGAATTTTGTTTATCGTCTCAAAGAACGAGCTTTTAGTTTTAGTAATCTTTGCAATTGTTTCCTTCATTATTTTTCTTTTTTTCTGATCTGATCATTATGATTTCTTTCCTTCTGCTAACTTTGGGGTTTTTTTTGTTCTTCTTTCTCTATTTGCTTTAGGTGTAAGGTTAGGTTGTTTATTTGAGATGTTTCATGTTTCTTGAGGTAGGATTGTATTGCTATAAACTCTCTTAGAACTGCTTTCACTGCATCCCATAGGTTTTGGGCGTCGTGTTTTCATTGTCATTTGTTTCTAGGGATTTTTTGATTTCCTCTTTGATTTCTTCAGTGATCTCTTGCATACTTAGTAGCGTATTGTTTAGCCTCCATGTGTTTGTATTTTTTACAGTTATTTTCCTGTAATTCATATCTAGTATCACAGCGTTGTGTTCAGAAAAGATACTTGATACGTTTTCAATTTTCTTAAATTTACCAAAGCTTGATTTGTGCCCCAAGATATGATCTATCCTGGAGATTGTTCCATGAGCACTCAAGAAGAAAGTGTATTCTGTTGTTTTTGGATGCAATATCCTGTAAATATCAAGTAAGTCCATCTTGTTTAATGTATCATTTAAAGCTTGTGTTTCCTTATTTATTTTCATTTTGGATGATCTGTCCATTGGTGAAAGTGGGTTGTCAAACTCCCTTACTATTATTGTGTTACTGTCAATTTCCCCTTTTATGGCTGTTAGTGTTTGCCTTATGTATTGAGGTGCTCCTATGTTGGGTGCATAAATATTTACAGTTGTTATATCTTCTTCTTGGATTAATCCCTTGATCATTATGTAGTGTCCTTCTCTGTCTACTGTAATAGTCTTTATTTTAAAGTCTATTTTGTCTGATATGAGAATTGCTACTCCAGGTTTCTTTTAATTTCCATTTGCATGGAATATTTTTTTCCATCCCCTCACTTTCAGTCTGTATGTGTCCCTAGGTCTGAAGTGGGTCTCTTGTAGACAGCATATATACAGGTCTTGTTTTTGTATCCATTCAGCCAGTCTGTCTTTTGGTGGGAGCATTTAATCCATTTACATTTAAGGTAGTTATCAACATGTATGCTCCTATTACTATTTTCTTAATTGTTTTGGGTTTGTTATTGTAGGTCTTTTCCTTCTCTTGCGTTTCCTTGGTGGTGCTGAGTTCTCTTAGCTAATGCTTGTTTGTAAAGGTTTTAATTTTTCTGTCAAATCTGAATGAGATCCTTGCTGGGTAGAGTAATCTTGGTTGTAGATTTTTCCCTTTCATCACTTTAAATATATCCTGCCACTCCCTTCTGGCTTGCAGAGTTTCTGTTGAAAGATCAGCTGTTAAACTTACGGGGATTCCCTTGTATGTTATTTGTTGCTTCTCCCTTGCCACTTTAAATATTTTTTCTTTGCATTTAATTTTTGATAGTTTGATTAATATGTGTCTTGGCATGTTTCTCCTTGGATTTATCCTCTATGGGACTCTCTGCACTTCTTTTCCCATGTTAGGGAAGCTTTCATCTATAATCTCTTCAAATATTTTCACAGTCCCTTTATTTTCTCTTCTACTTCTGGGACCCCTATAATTCGAATGTTGCTGTGTTTTATGTTTCCCAGAGATCTCTGAGACTGTCCTCAATTCTTTTCATTCTTTTTTCTTTATTCTGCTCTGTGGTAGTTATTTCCACTATTTAATCTTCCAGGTCACTTATGCATTCTTCTGCCTCAGTTATTCTGCTATTGATTCCTTCTAGAGAATTTTTAATTTCATTTATTGTGTTGTTCATCATTATTTGTTTGCTCTTTAGTTCTTCTAAAAGTTTCTTGTATTTTCTCCATTTTATTTCCAAGATTTTGGATCAACTTTACTGTCATTACTCTGAATTCTTTTTCAGGTAGACTGCCTATTTCTTCTTAAATTGTTTGGTCTGTTGTGTTTTTACCTTTCTCCTTCATCTGCTGAGTATTTCTCTGTCTTCTCATTTTGCTTAACTTACTGTGTTTGGGGTCTCCTTTACACAGGCTGCAGGTTCGTAGTTCCCATGGTTTTTGGTGTCTGTCCCCAGTGGGTGAGGTTGGTTCAGTGGGTTGGGTAGGCTTCCTGGTGGAGGGGACTGGTGCCTGTGTTCTGGTGGTTGAAGCAGGATCTTGTCTTTCTGGTGTGCAGTACCACGTCCGGTGGTGTGTTTTGGGGAGCCTGTGAACTTATTATGATTTTAGGCAGCCTCTCTGCTAATGGGTGGGGTTGTTTTCCTGTCTTGCTATTTGTTTGGCATGGGGTGTCCAGCACTGGAACTTGCTCATTGTTGAGTGGAGCTGGGTCTTACCCTTGAGACAGAGATCTCTGGGAGAGCTCTCCCCAATTGATATTATGTGGGGCCAGGAGGTCTCTGGTGGTCCAATGTTCTGAACTCAGCTCTTCCACCTCAGAAGCTCAGGCCTGACACCCAGCTAGAGCACCAAGACCCTGTCAGCCACACGGACAGGTACATGGGGAGTTTCTTGCCTTTTGGGAAGTCTGAGGTCTTCTGCCAGCATTCAGTAGGTGTTCTACAGGAGTTGTTCCACATGTAGATGTATTTTTGATGTATTTGTGGTGAGGAAGGTGATCTCCACGTCTTACTCCTCTGCCATCTTGAAGGTCCTCCTCAAGAGAGATTTTTAAAATTTGTTTTCTTTAAATTATCATTCCAGGATGATCAGAGACAGAGTCTAATTGATTAAACAGTCATGTGTCCAGTTGTGGGTCTTATGAGACCCTGTCAATTTCAACTATTTAGAAGAAGAATATTCTATGACAGCAATTTCTGACAGCTTTGCATTTGGCTTACACATAAATCACCTTTGCCAAACCACAATATAATACAGAGACATCAGGTACATCTTTTCGGAAATAAGCAAAAGATAGAGGAGGCACATTTTCAGAGCCTTCCATTTTTTACTAGTAAAAAAGAGTCAATCATTCACCATTAAATCAATTCTATTTTGCTTCAATTTTTTTATTTCTTTGAAGGGGAAGGAGAAATTATATTACCCAGTTGTTCATTCACCAAAGAACTAAATTTTTAGGAATGGCCACCTGTTCAGAAATCAAGCTGGAAAAAAACTGTTTGCAAGGAAAACATGCAGACTTATGAATCCAATTTTGTAACTTATGAATCCAATTTTGTAACTGGAAACCAAGGTAATCTTAAAGTGAAAGTTGTGTTTGTATATAAGTGATTCTGCTGAATAGAAAGCCATTCAATTGGTGGGTATGATGGTTGAAGTTATTTCAGTAAAAAAAATAAATTTCTCCTTTCTGTTCAATCTAAATCACTCTGCTCATGTTTCAGAAGAAAATTCAGACTGATTTACATGTCAAAATTAGATACATACTGACTAAATTACTACTAAGTTTAAGACAAAGAACAGAGAAACCAAGTTTCAGGGAACACAGAAACTAAGACACGAAAAGAAATGGGCTATAAGCCACTACTTTATAAATCACTGAAAAAGAACTACTATTTAATAATGATTATTATTATAATATAATCACTAAATACTGATGCCAATTACCCAGGTTAACTAAATAACTGGTTCTTTGACCGTTCAGTCCATTCCCCAAATCCTCCCAGCAAAGAGTGGTTTTTATGGAGAGCCAAAGATAAAAGAAGGCACTGAGTAGATTCGCAAAGGTTATGTCAGTCATACTGGAGTCATTTGGTTAACTCTGTAACAGTAGTGAGAGATTTTTCGTAAGTTACTCACTGGTAGGGGCAATAGATTGTTGAGGAAGAGGGAGGGGAACAAAGACAGAGACAGAGAGAGACATAGAATTATCTCAGGCCAATCATTTAATGCACTGTTCTACATTAGGAAAAAAGAAAAAATTATTTTTCTTTTCAGGTAGCTATCCCACCTTCCTTCAGATCAGCAGAGGTGTCTCCTGAACCAGTTCCCACTCTATCTACTGAATTCTGTCTCTCATTATGCTGAATCAGACTCCCTGTTCTTATGGAGGCATCTCTACCTAACGCCACTTTCGACTGTGATTCTTTGGTCCAAATCTGGTTTCTTTTTTATTTCTGTTTAAAAAAAAATAAGCCTCTGATCCGAATATCCAGCTTCCATTAAGGCACAGCTCACAGTTCATTCCATCAGTGTATTCATTTACAGATCTAAGAGCTTCATCTGATTTACTCATATTCTTGCTTTACTCCACAAAAAACCTGAGGTAACTATGAAAGTTTACTATAAGCTGGTATTTCCTAAATTTTAAAAACATTCAACAGAGCCTGAAATGTGCTTATTACTGTACACAGATTATGTATATATCATACATAATAAAATATGTCCTATTATTTTGGGGGAGTTAACTGAGGCCAGAAAAAAAGAAGCAATAAGGTGGAAATCAGTAGAGAATGAGAATATATCCAGGCCCATGCTGCTGAGGACAGTGAATCAAGTGTAGTGCTGAATTTCACTTCCTTCTCCAACTTGCTCCATTCCTTCCAAGTGAAGAATGCTGACAGTAGAGTGTTAGATTGGTTGGGGGACCAGAACATTATTAAGGATAGGACTTAAGTGGAAATGGTAAAGGCTTAGCCAATCCATATCAGCACTTGCACATTTCACAGTATCTTTGAGCCATTTTGGTACGTAAAGAAAGCTCACTGGACCTATTATGCTTATTTCTTCTTGCATCTTCCTGGTCACATTATGCACTGCATACTACGAGAGTAAATTGCAAAGAAAAGAATGTTGTATAGCAAAGAATTTTGCTTATTTCTGGATCTATAGCCTCAATTTTTTAAAGTGATTCAGAGTGCCCTCAATTTATTTATTTACTTATTTATTTTAACATTTATTGGAGTATAATTTCTTTACAATGGTGTGTTAGTTTGTGCTGTATAACAAAGTGAATCAGCTATGTGTATACATATATCCCCATACCTCCTCCCTCTTGCGTCTCCCTCCTTCCCACCCTCCCTATCCCACCCCTCTAGGTGGTCACAAAGCACCGAGCTGATCTCCCTGTGCTATGCTACTGCTTCCCACTAGCTATCTATTTTACATTTGGTAGTATATATATGTCCATGCCACTCTCTCACTTTGTCCCAGATTATCCTTCCCCCTCCCCATGTCCAGAGTGCCCTCAATTTAATTCATCAAGTTTAATGAATATCTAGAATATACTGTGTAAAGTCAAGTCCCTTGTTGAGAATAGAGTTTCAACAAGCATAGCATTTAATGTAGATAGAACACTACAAAAAGACCCAGATCCTGTCAAAGATATATAAAGTCTAAAATAGTATACATAAGTCAAGAACAAAAATGTTAATTCCTATATCATGAGAACAGGTTAAGTCTTGTAGATGAATATTAATAATGATTTGCAATAATGTAGGGAAGAGAATCATTTGACTGGAGCAAAAGGCAAATCTACATGTCAAAGACTTCTTCATGGAGACAATATTTGAAAAAGGAGAAAAGGATGAGCTGATGAGGGGACATGAGATAAGAGGACTTAAAAAAGATCCATGAAAGCAGGATGCCTATGTTTTGTGTGGCAGTCGTTAGGGCCACTGACTGAACATTGCAGTGACCTTTCTTAAGATGTACGATAGGACTGCATTCAGAAGTTGGGCTTAACCACATGACTGTCTTTGACCAGTGAAATATGCACAGAAGTGATATGAATCTCTTACTAGGTAGAAGCTTTAAGCACCATTTTATGATTTATCACATTCTCTTGTCCTTGCCCTGGAGATTTTGAATGTATGTGTTGAGGTGGATCCCCCGCCCATCAGCTTGTGTTCATGAGTGACCATGAGAAACAGAAACTCCAGCTAATCTGTGATGGGCATATAGGTTGAATGAGACATAAAATTTTGTTGTTACAAGCAAAAAAAAAAAAAAAGTCCATGGAAAGGTAAACATATGAAAGGCCTAAGAAGGAAAGAGAAGCCAGTAAATAAATGAGCAAAAATGATGATTTAGGGCTTCCCTGGTGGCGCAGTGGTTGAGAGTCCGCCTGCCGATGCAGGGGACACGGGTTCATGCCCCGGTCCGGGAAGATCCCACATGCCGGGCAGCGGCTGGGCCCGTGAGCCATGGCCGCTGAGCCTGCACGTCCGGAGCCTGTGCTCCGCAATGGGAGAGGCCACAACAATGAGAGGCCTGCATACCGCAAAAAAAGAAAAAAAAAATGATGATTTATAAAGACAGAGGAAAACCAATATGAAAGGCACAAGGGAGAATTTAAAAAGAAGGAAGTTTCAAACATTCCAGAACTGCTGGCAGAGAGAGAGGAGGAAGAGGAGATAGAAGAGGACTGAAATAAACCAGAAAGTTGTGTCTAAAAGGTCATCTATGATCAGTGAGAGAGGAGATTGTGTGGCATGGGAGTCACAGTGGCAGGACACAGCATGTCACAAAGGGGAGATGGAGAGTTAGGAAGACCAGAACATGGGGACTACCTTTTAAGGTAAAGGCATAAAATAGAAATAGTTTGAGGGAGAAGGAAGCACTTTTTATTTATTGTGTTTATAAAACATAGAAAAATATAAGCATATTTTGAAGTAGAAGGGAAATTATTAAGAAGAGAGAGAGAGATTAAAGGTGAAAGATGAGAAAGGAGCAAGGTCCCAGAGAATTGAAAGCAGACAAAGTAAAAAAAAATAGGTTGCAGTGTTCATCTCAGAAGATTTGTGGAGAAATGGAGACAAGCATGATGGAGAGGAAAGACTTTGAGGGAAGCCAACTCAGGTGATCTGATCTTCTCATTAAAGTAGGAAGTCAGACTGTTCAGAAAAAGGCAGGAGGGAATGGGCTTGAATGAGAAGGGTTAGAAAAGCCATTGCAGAGAACGTGGCAGGGAGTCCATCAGTGGTGGGAAGACAATATAAATGCATAGTCAATCGACTGAGTGCTGGTTTTACAATTGTCCTTCATACTGGGATAATATAATTCTTTGCAGTAACTGATCAATGACTCAGTGCTCTACCCGTTCAGCCCCAGTGACTGATCTGGTTTACATATCAACTGAAGTATAATTCAGGATTTATTCATAACTCCAAGTCATTTCTCAGTTAACTTGCCACTCTCCAGTAAGGATTCTCAGACTCCACATGTCTAGTTAACAATTAACATTTGTTCCCCACGTGGCAAATTTGAATTCTTAAGAAAACACTGAATTATATGATATGTAACAGTTGAACAAAGGGAGGCTGCCTGACTTAATCAAGGTTTCACGGTAATAAGTCATACAGCTAAAAATGGAACTCAGTCTATATTCCCCGAGTCCAGAATAAGAAGCAATATTTCTCCTCAATAAACATAGAAATTGATGATGACTATGAGCCATTTATTTAAAATATAAAAAAAGGAATGAGCCCCTTTAGGAAAATTCATATAATAATTTCTGATGAAAAATCCTTCCATGCTGAGGATCTGTATGAGTCAGAATGGCAAGGGGTGAGGGTCTGCCTTAGACCTGAGTATATCTCTTGGGCCACAGTAGTTCAGACTCTAACTCCTTGATCTGACTGAGGTGAAACTGAAATGCCTTGTGTGATGGAGCCGTGGTGGGATGGCACGGGGGAATGGTGAACTTTTCTAACCTCTTTTTAGTTCTTAGCTGAAGAACACAATTGAAACAAAAGCAAAAACAAAAGAAGAAATACAATACCTAATAGAAAAGTCCCACCCTTCCCACCCAACTCTGCTGGTCTCATGTTTGCTTCATTAGGATTATGAAGAAAAATGAAATCTCTTGGAGCCTAATGCAAAATTGTGTGCCAGACTTGTTTATCCCTTTGTAGCTGTATCAGGCACTGCTCAAAGGAGGCGAGCAAAACAGCATTTTGGAGTTTATGAGGAAAATCATTCTCCAATTTTCTCAGAATTCAAATGAAAGCTGTGGTTTGAAGCCACTGAAACAGAATTAAATGTGAAGTTTAGAAGGGATTAATTTCATAAATTTCTTAAGTTGTTGATGGAACCATCTGGCAGTTTGAGAGATAAACCATTAAAGTCAGTACAAGAAAATTTCTTTCTGTAAAATTATAATGACTGAATATTATAACAGCAGGAGAAAAGGAGCTAATGCATATTTTATCATTGAAAACAAATGCTTTGGACTTTAAAGTCATGGGGGATTTCTGCTCACTTCTAAAGGAAAGCAACTAATGTGTGATGCCCACCTTCAAGTACCACAGAGGTACCCCTTCCTTTGATCTTTGTGGAGGGCTGCAGAAGAATTTCCACCTGCACTTTTCTGAGGAAAAACTGTGACCCAAAGCATTTAGGTGATATTCAACGCACTATAGAGTGTAACCTGCACACAGCTTTGAACTAAGATCATCCTTGCTCAAACCCTGTATGCTTCCCAACTGCACTGCCTTCTTTATCAAACGATACTGTTTATCAAGTAGTTACAGGTGAGCACCAGGGACTTCATTGTAATTAACTACCTAGGTGTTTCTGGCCAGTCTGAGAGTTCGTGATTTGCCAAGTGTTTTCATGTGTGTTCTCCCATTAGTTTCTCAATCCAGTCCTGACTAAACTTCATTATCATTACTATTTTATGGAAAGGAGTATGTTTCATTACAAGGCAGTTGCCTCACAGGCAAAAGCAATGGTCCTTAATTGGATATTCAGCAAAATCCCGAGAACCAGGGACACCTGCAGATACTGGGCAAAGAAAAATGGTTCCTTGAGGTTGGGCCCACGTAACTATTTTAATCAAGTCCCCAAGTGTTTCTGATGCCTATTAAAATTTGAGATCTGCTGAAATAGTGTGGTCTCAACGTAGAGCAGTGGTCAAGCAGCCTACTCAGACTATCATGCCTGGGATTGAATTCCAGCTCCAGCAAATGTGGGTTGTGTAACCTCACACAAGCTATTTAATCTCTTCCTAGATTAGTTTTCTCACCTGCAAAATGGGAGGAGTTAATAATACCTATGTCATAAGATTCTTGTGAGGACAAATGAATTCATACATTCTGGGAGGAGCATCCGGTGCTCCTAAATGCCTCATAAAAAATACAGTCATTCATCCAATACTTCATTTAAGGAGGCTCAGTTTAAGGGTTTTGTGATGCTGCCAGAGTCAGGTAGCCACTACAAGCTCTCAGCCCCTCTTCCAAAGCAAGGCCACTTCCCACAGATGTGTCCACCAGGACTCAAGAGATACATGAGCTACCAGGCAGGAAGAGGGTTTTTAATTACCTTAGTTATGCAAATAAGGCCAAAATGTTATCTGCTACTGAGGATGACCCCAGCCATGATTTTCCTTGTGCGGTCCCCTTTATACCTTCATCTCAGCTTTTCTGCAAGTGCCTACTCTAATATCTCAGCCAACTTCCTCCACAGCTCATTCACAACACAGCTCTAGCAAGCAATGTCAATATTTTCTTTACACAGCTATCATGAGTGATTTAAAATGGCAATGTAGCATATGACTCATATCTTAGGCATTTCTCTAACACAACCTCTATAAAATGTACAAACGGTGATACCAGGAACCAGTCTCAGTCACTCTTGCCCTAGAAACCGGGGATCACACGAGCTAATGTGACAAAGGTCACACAGCCAGTAAGCAACACCACTGAAACTCCTGAACCGTGCACTGGAGGGCAAGTAGACCACAGGAAGGGGCAGCCCACTCCAAGTTGGTTGCTGGTGGCCGTTTTCATAAGCAAGGGAAGTTACTCACCAGGTTTGTCTTGGGCAGTCGAAAGACAGGATCTCCGAACCTTTTACCAAACCAAGTTGCTCTTGCCTGACATCCCCTAAGCCAAAACAGGCAGGGAATGAAACGGGAGAATGAATCTCGAATCTGCCTCCCTGAAGGCAAGGTATTTGCGTCATAAAGAATGAAAAAGCAGCGTGGTGGGAGGATCTCAGGAAATGTAACTGGGAAAAGGTGCAGTAATCGTCCTTCTGCGCAGGCGTAACTAGGCTCCAGGCGTCCGCACGTTCTGAGGGCGGAGTTTTCAGCCCTCTGAAGTCAAAAGGGCCTCAAAGACCCTCGTGCATACCCAGTTGAAAGGTCAGGGGTCCTAATCTAGTCTTAACCAGCGCAGCCACTCCAAGTTCTTGGAAAATAACTCAAGCAAACATCTTATTGTTTCGGCAACAGGCTGCTTGGAGGGCATGCGAGTCTTAAGACGACCTTGATTAGCGAAAGCAGGTGAAATGGATTTAACCCATGGTTTCAAACCCACATGCCAGAATCTTTAAAGTTTATGTGGGGGCCTTACCTGGGTTCAGTCACATATACCATCCAGATGGCCTCAACAACACATTGTTCTCTCAAGCCTTCATCCTTGAAATGGCTGCTAGCATGGGAATAGTAGAACAGACAGTCCAAGGACAGGGGAAGGGGTCCAGCTCTCAGGTCAACCACTTTCATATCCTCTGGATGACCTCCTCCAACAAATGCATATGCTATACTTTGCCCAGTCCAGGACAAATCCCCTCAGCTGTTCAAAGAACTTCTCTGTAATGCTTTGACAAGTTTCACCCATGCTCTGTACATCTCATCCTCACTTCCACCTCTGATCTGCACAACCCTGCCCTGGCCACCAGAGTTCTGTAACATTGGTATTTGTTATGAAATTGGATGCCAAGTTTGTGATTGGTACTAACAGACTCTCCAAATTACTTCCTCTCCATCTTTCCAAACTCATCACCACTCCACAGCCATTCTCAGATCAGACACCCTCAGATTCCTGAAATCTCCAAACTGCACCCTTTTGTCTCTCCTCTTCCTGCATTATCTGCCTGGAACTACTGCCCACGTTGACCTTTGATCTGCAGTGCTAACTCCTATTCTTCAAGACCTTTGATCAGCCGTGCTAACTCCTATTCGTAAAGACATTTCCAAGAACAATTAACAATTGTCTACGGAGGCAAAAGGCAGGGTCTCCATATTCCTTTGGGCGTTAAATTATGAATTTATGTTGAATGAATAAATAAATGAACCACTCATTTTGGTTTTCAGTAAGATTTTCCTAATATAAACCAAGAAATGACTTTGGGCTTTTTTAGACAAATGATATCTAGGGCACACCAGAGTTAGTGACTGGCACAAGGAAAACTCTGTACTACTCACAGAATGTGGTTACTAAAAATCACTACATTTATTTATTCATAATGGAGTTACTCAGTTACATACTTAGCAAACATCTATCGAGTGCCTTCTGTATGTCAGGCACTGTCCTTGATGCTAGGGTACCACCTTGAAAGCCAGACATGTACTCTACTCACATGGGGTATACATTCTTGCCAAAGAAACCTGAAAAGAAAAAGGAAACAAGTAAATCAAAATGTAATGCCTGTTACTTGTAAGGGATATGGAGAAAATAAAAGTATAATAATAGTGAATAAGAGATGCTAATTTAAAATGAGTAGATCAGGAAGGCATATCTAAGAAAGAGGTGTTTGAGCTGAGGTTTGAATTCTGAAGAACCACCAAAGCAAAGAACTTTTGTGGGGGTATGGCGGAGCAGGGGGGAAGGCAGGTTACTTCAGGGATGGGAAAAACAAGTCTGAGGTAGAAACAAGTTTGAATTCTTGGAGAAAAATATAATAGGAGGCCAGGATATCTAGATGATAATGAACAGGTCTCAGAGTTGTACAAGATGATGTCAGAGAAATCAGAAGGAGGCAGACACTTCAGGGCCTTGAGGCCAGGATAACAATTTAAAATTCTACAGAGTTTACAGCGACAATGATCAGGCAGATTAAAAAACAACAACAAAAAAGAATATTAGGTCTACTATGTATGTGGGGAAAGAATCACAAACATGAGCGTGATAACACAGAGGAGGCTGCTGCAATAGTTTATGAGAGAGATGATAGCATTAATCCTGAACAAACTACATTCCCTCTACAGAACCAATTAACAACAACAACAACAAAAAAAACAGAAACAGAGCATGATTTGCAGGAGTACATGTTGCTATGGCTTCCACTTGCTTTGCCCATTACTTGAGTGTGAGGACACTCTGTACAAGAGCTCTCACAAAGCCCTTATCCTTTTCCACCAATTTTTCTGAATCTTTTCAAGGAGAAACAACAATTGGATTAGATCAACCAGGTGCACTCCTAAGTGGCATTAATTCCCCACGGGTAAATCAGCTCACCCTTGAACTTGGGACCCTCCTTGTATTTTGTCATCTCATTGGCCTCAGTACACCTGCTCCACTGTTTCCATAAAGTACTTATTTCAAGAAGGGGAGAGCCGTTACAGTGCGTTCTCTGTGCGGGGAACTCTGTGAGTGACATCTGAGACATGGTGTCATGAGCAAAGCCCCTTGTGAGTGCTGACGTTTTGCAGCTGTACCCATTCCATAACAGGTTTGAAGAAAAAGTGTTTCTTAGCGAATTTCTTTGAAAAAATTCCTTCCCTCCTGGCAGCAATGATCTATTTCTTAACTGTCATCAACTTATCAACATTTTAGCTAAATGGGAGTACAAACTTCTAAGTTTTTTTTTTGTTTTTTTTTTGTTTTTTTTTGCGGTACGTGGGCCTCTCACTGTTGTGGCCTCTCCCGTTGCGGAGCACAGGCTCCGGACGCGCAGGCTCCGCGGCCATGGCTCACGGGCCCAGCCGCTCCACGGCACGTGGGATCTTCCCGGACCGGGGCACGAACCCGTGTCCCCTGCATCGGCAGACGGACCTTCTAAGTTTTATTAATGCCTACATGTAGGGTAAACATATCAACTTATTAACACTCTGTGGTAAATAATGAGGACTAATAAGATGAGAGCTAAAAGTGATATTATATAAAAATTAGGGTTCTCTTTTGCCTACTTACTACTACTGACTACTTAGTAGCCAAAGAAAGAATACAATTAGCATTTATTTTTTTTATTCACAGAATTCCAGAACTGGACAGCATGCTATGAAAATCTGGCTACATTAAGAGTCATGTTTGAAACCTGCAATGCAGTAATGCTGATACTCCAGAGTTCTAAAGAAGATGATGCATAAATTAAAACCCAGATTTTACCGAAAACTATTCTGCCTGCTTAATTCAAATGAAGGCAAGTGAGATGTTTGTGAAAGAAGCTAAATAGCAGAGCAAAAAGAGACTAAGACAGAAAAAGTTACTTAAATATTAATATAGGACTTTTAGATCATTTGTTTACCTGCTTAAGAGATTCATTTTTACCTGAAGGTGAAAACTATTTTAAGTAATAAGATAATTGTCTGTAATTGAGAATAAACTCTTACAGAATTCCTAACAGGAAGTAAAGCAGTCTTTACCAAAAATGAAGAGAATTTAATATCAAAACAACATCAGAATGTCATGTAAACATTGAAAAATTTGTTGTTGTATTATATTCATTCATTCATTCATTTTTTATGCTGAAAGTCTGAACAAAGTACGTTAGTAGAACTGATTAGCCATCGACTATTTGGTAAAGGTAAATAATTACACTATTTATTATTACCAGAGAAGAAAAGAGAACTAACTGGAGGCAGGGGAATCTCAGAAACATGTTTACAAATACACTTCTCAAAGGTTTAAAAATATTCTCAAGTCAAGAATATAAATTAGAAAATGCTTTAAGATACAGTGAAAGAACAATATTTATGACTTGAAGCCGTTGTAATACTGAGAGATATATTAACAATCTCTCTCATGAGCTATTCATTTCTTTTTTTCTTTCTTCCTCCCCTCCCTCTCTCTCTCTCTCTCTCTCTCTCTCCCCCTCCCTCTCTCTCTCTCTTTCTTTCTTTCTTTCTTTCTTATGCACCTTGGTTAAGGAATACTCTTGGAGACTGAGAATACAAAAGGGAATGAGATGAGAAATTTCCCATCAAGGATCTTTCTGTCCATGGTCGTTTTCCTTAACATATGCACGCATACACATACACAAAATCTGTAATTACTTTCAGAGCGCTCTCAAAAAGTCCAAAACCCATCCATGGACTAACATACAGTTGTATCCTGGTTTAAGAAATGACAAACTTGAAGAGGAAAAAGGCAAAATGCCACCATCCCAACAACTCTACATTCCAATGCTCCAGAGTACTCCACTGATCTTTGATGGATAGTTGTCTTTGAACTAGGCTAGAGTTTCAAACAAACACAACCTGGCCAACCTTGTTTGTCTACCGGTTACAAGAAGGAATAAATACTATCAAGCAAAGAAACCATCCTCCCAGCCAAAGACCCTGAGGGCCCACAGAGCTGTCCAAGATTTTGACTTCCTCTGGGTCAGCTTGGTGCCTGGGCTACAAAACTTATACACACCTATATTTTGAAAGCCAGCTAGCTTCTCCCAAGCTAAGCTTACACTACCCTAAATGTCTTAGAGCATTTTTGGTCTAAAGATAAAATATGATCATATTTCTAAAATGAACCATCCCATGCTGTGGGTATGTCTGAGTGTGATGTATTGTCTCTTCACTCCTTTTCAACTCTTTAAACTGTACATGCATAGTGTGT
Source organism: Monodon monoceros (assembly GCF_005190385.1). Lineage (NCBI taxonomy): Eukaryota > Metazoa > Chordata > Mammalia > Artiodactyla > Monodontidae > Monodon > Monodon monoceros. The sequence goes on from NW_021703768.1 coordinate 97,681,584, forward strand.
GAGTGTGTGTGTGTGTGTGTGTGCGTGCCTGGCCCATATTTTTTAAATAAATGAAAGTAATCTCAATGACAAACTTATAAATCCATCATGTGTTTTCATTTTCACCTTTAAACAATACAGAAAATAATTTTCTAGACTATCGTTGATGCTAGATTCTTTAGTACATACATTCCTGTTTTAGTCTGTCCAGGCTGCTATCACAAAATACTACAGACCGGGAGGCTTATAAGCAACAGAAGTTTATTTCACTCACTTCTGGGGTCTGGAAATTCAAGGTCAAGATGCCAGTAAGGTCAGGTGAGGACTTTCTTCTGAGTTGTATACTTATTGTATTCTCACATGGTGGAAGGGCTAGGGGGCTCTGTGGTATGTCTTTTATAAAAGCACTAATCCCACTCATGAGGGATCCATCCTCATGACATAAGCACTTCCCAAAGGTTTCACCCATTACTACCATCACCTTAGGGGACTAGGATTTCAACATATCAATTTGGGGGGTGGGGCCCACAAAAATTCAGACATAGCATTTTCTCATATCTCCCAAGTATAGAGCCTTATGAATTTATAGTATAACTGAAAATTTTTCAATTTTATTTCTAATTTTAAAATATCTCTGTAAACTAATAATAGACATATAGTTGGATAACATAAAAATGAAAAATATCCTTCAGCAAATAATTAACTTCAAAAGAGATGGTCACTAACTCTATTATTATGTTAACAAATGTTGAAATTTCTAGCTAATGCAACAGAACAAGAAAATAAAATATGAAAATAAAACATTTAAAAAATTAAAAAGGAGGAAGAACATCATCATTATTAATAAATGTTATGATACTCTTTCTGGACACAGAAGGGACAACAGAAAAAAAATTAATAGGATAGTTCAATAAGACAGCCTGTTACTAAAATTATATGTAAAAATCAATCACTTGGAAATGTGCAAATAATAATCAATTAGAAGATATACTGAAAACTGGATCATATTCACAAATGACATAAGGCTTAAGATTAAACAAAGTAAGAATTATAAAGTCTAGCAAATATGAAGAAAACTACAAAAATATACTGAAGAACACAAAAATTATGACAACCAGTGCTATTCTGTGATCCTAAATAGCAAAAGTATTTCTATTTTGTAGAAATGTAAATTCCCCAAATGTTAATCTATAGCTGTAATGTAATTTCAGTAAAACTTTTAACAGTACTGTAATTTGATGACATTTCCCCTAAAGAAAATAAAACGAATTATCAAACTCTTTAGAAAACTAAATAAGGAAGAAATTGCCCTATCAAATATTAAAAGCCACCATAAAGATAGGATAATGTAAACCTACTGGCTTATATATAGAAAGTAGGTTAAAAGATTTTTTTAAATGCCATATGTGAAATATCACATAGATTAAAGAGTAAAATAGAAAGTGAGGAAGCATAAAGAAATTAAAAGAATAGTAATAATATAACATATTACAATAATAATAAGAAAATGTTGATGAATATGTATCTAATCTCAGGAAGGGGGAAGATTTTCTAAATCAACATACAGAGTCAAAATTTACACACGGTCATTAATAATTTTGATGGCCCAAATTTAAATTTGTCATCATAAAGAAAGCATGAACAATATTAAATGGCAGAAGCCAAAACAGAAAATATGCCTTCCAAACATATGGCAGACAAAAGTTAATATTCTCAATAAGCATATTAATCCCTAACATGGTTTTTAAAATGTTCTTTAGACCTCTAACTGGAACATTTCTTGTAGATGCTGTTACACTGCTATGACATTTTGGACTCACTGAATGGCACTGAAAATCAACTTTTCTTGAATTATAATAAAGCTTACGTGAAAAATATATATAAATATTTATATTAATAAAAAATAATAAACATCCTAATAACAAAGTGATAGTGAAAACAAATAAGAAATTTATAAAAGAAAAACAGAAAATTATCACATTAGAAGTATTGAATATCAACAGTACTCACATATACAAATTAAAATGAGATACTTTATTAATTCATTTAACAGCTATTTATTAGGCACTTATGATACTCCAGGAATTTTCTAGTTCAGTGGTTCTCAAAGTACGGTCCCTGGACTAGCAGCCTTAGTACCATTACGAACTTGTTAGAAATACAGATTTTTGGATCCTACAATATACTTATGAATCAGAAACTCTGGTAGTGGGGTCCAGCAATGTGTGATTTAATAAGCCCTCCAGGTGATTCTGCTGCATACTAAAGTGTGAGACCCTCTGGTTTAGGTGAAATAAACAGACAAATATCTCTTTCCCTGGGGAGCTGGTAAAACAGACAATAAACAAGAAGCAAAATGAGTGAATAATATATTTTCACCAGAGTAATGGAAAAAGCAGAGCAGGAGAAGGAAATTGGGAGTATCAGGCAAGGACCAACTTACAATTTAAAATAGGGTGCACAGGGTAGATGTCATTGAGAAGGTAGCATTTGAGCCAGTGACTTGATAAAGATGAGGGATCTAGCCACATAAGCATCTGGGAAAAGGAACATTCCAGACAAAGGCACAACCTATGCAAAGGCCCTTGTGTATTTGAGGATTAATAAAGAAATTCATGAAGAGTAGAGTGAGAAAGGAGAAGAGAACTGGAGATGAGATCAGAAAGATCATGGTCTAGAGGCCAAACCATGTAGAAGCTTACAACTGATTGACAGGCCTGGCTTTACTCTCAGTAAGACCAGATATCACTTTAGGTTTGTGAGCAGAAGTGGTATAACTTGTCTTGTATTCTTAAAAATCCCTCCAGTTACTATGTTGAAAGTAGACTATAGGGGTTGGCAGGTGTCAAATTAGAAGACCAGGCTGCAGACCAGAGGAGTAACCAGGTGAGAAGGGCTGATGGCTTAGATCAGGATGGTAACAGTGTGGTGGTGATTGGATGTGACATAAAAAAAAAAAAAAAAAACCCACAAGGAAAAAAGTGACCTCAAGGTTTTAAGCATAAGCAATTGAAAAGACAATTGTCATCAACTGAGATGAAAGATTCTATAGGTCAAAAAGGATTTGGAGAATTAGTTCAGTTTCAGACATCTAGAGCTTGAGATATTTACATATCAAGATATATAACAGGAAGGTGTAAAGTTCATTAGAGGGGTCTGTACTAGAACTATGTATTGGGGAGGCTTAAGTACATATGATGGTTCTTAAATTCATGAGAATGAATGAGATCACCAAGGGATACCTTAGATAGAGAAAAACATAAAGGAATCTGAGCCCAAAGGCATTCCAACAATAAAAGATTAGGGAGAAAAAGCTGTTTTTTCTTTTTTTGCAAGGGAGAAATGACTTCCAGACAGTGGTAGCCTCCAAGTACACCACTAGGCAGCTATTCCAAAGGTCATGAAACAGAATGGCTCACAAACCATATAAAGATATTCAAAGCATTGCTTTATTCAATCAATTAAAACATATAATGAAAAGCAAGGTGGAAAACAAGGCCTATTAATGGTTAGGATAGGATGCAAACACGCTATAAACACCACACTACCCAAATCTAATATTATGTAATGTTTACACTACTTTCTCCCGGCCATGTCAGCCTTCCTGCGGACTGTGGATATGAGGACTAAAGCTAAAAGAAAGCAAGAAGCTCAGTAGATGGAAGATTCCCAGAGCAAACACACATTTCCTCTATTCAAAGGTTTAGAGGCTTTTACTCCTGGCCATTATCTTGCAAAGAGAGTTATCCTTGTTTGTTTTTTCTCTAGTTTTTTTTTTTTTTAATGCTAGTATTAGATATTCTTAAATAGCAAAGGAAAAACATACTGCAACCAGCAAAGGAGACTAACAAGAGTGTTACAGGAGCAAAACCAAACATGTATCAATATGTTACCCTGGAAGCCAAGTAAAGAAGGTGTATCAAAGAGGAATGATCCATTGTGTCAAATGCTGCTGATAAGACAGGTAAGAGAGGACTGAGAATTAACTACTGGACTTTTCTTTGTGTGGTCTCTGGTGAGTTGACAAAAGCAATTTTTAGGAAAAGGCAGAGGTGAGAAACTGAGTGGAATGAACTGAAGGGGAATGGGAGGAGTGAAATTGTAGACCACGTGTATAAGCCTGCTTAAGGAATTTTGCTATAAAGGGGAGCAAAGAAATCGAGTGTTAACTGATGGAGAAAATGGAGTAAGTAAAGAGGTTTTTTTAAATATTGGCAAAATTACAAATTAGTGTACTCAGGAATGATCACATAGAGAGGGGGAAATTTATGATGTAGGAGGGGGGAGAACTGTATGATGTTCTTGAGTGAATGAGATGGGATAGATTTTGTGCACAAATTTAAGGGACGTGCTTTACAAAGCACTTCAGACAGTTCTTACTTTGAAAAGTGAGAAGGCAGAGCATGGTGCTGGGAGGCTGTGAAATATCTCTTCTGACTATTTCCATTTTCTTAGGGAAATAGGATGCAAGGACATCATCTGAGAAGGGAGTAGAATTGGGAGGTTTGAGGAGAAGGGAGATAGTATAAAACATGAGGGAAAGTGGGACAAGTGCTAGACCCAGGCACGAGCCTTTAAAGTTTGCGGTCATTGAGAAAGGCAGCAGAGTTGTGGCTTTTGTTTTGTTTTGAGTTTTCTGAAGCCACATTCATCTACGCAGTTGCAGGTACACAGCAGAGTGAGAGATTTTGCCTGGATTGTAGTTGTACCAAATGAGTCTGACAAAGCAAGAGAGATTGATGGGAATCAGGGATGTTTGCAAAGGGATCATTCTAATGATTGACTATGAAGTTTACATGAAAGGAAAGACATGGAGAGAAGTACACGTACATAAATATATGCTATAGGAATAACTTGAACTCTGACTCTACTTCTATATGAGATATCTTTTAAGAACAAATATTTATTCATTTTTTTCCAACATAGAACTAATACTAGATTATTCCTATATTATAACCTTCACAGAATCCATTTGGAAATGCCACTCTTGGTTTGTGATACGCATTTATTTCCATTGAAACTCCTCCATGCAATCAAAGAGGTCAGCCTACAAGTATTACAATAAAAGAATTGCTCCTTTTAAAAACAGCCATGCTCAATTTCTGGAAGACACTATATTTTCCTTCTCTTCATTTAGAATGGAGTAATATTTACCAATGTTTTCTCCCTAGAGATAACTTTGTACATTTCTTTGCCATGCTTCCAATCTTTTTCTTTTCATTTTTTTGACTGCAAAGTTGTTAACAGAAGTTTCAATAACTTTTTTTTCTTCATTGCACACTGAGAAGAGATCACAGAAAAATGGTCTCATCACATAAATACACCTCATAGTATCTAATCTTGTCAGTTCTCAGTTACCGAGACCACAGACCTGGCTACACATAATATGGCTGCTGCTCACATACATCCACCTGTGTAGTAAAAGCAGCTTATCTCCCCAAGGGGGGATCTGATTCAGAGTAATGGGGCCATGTTCACATGACGCCAATGCGTTATCAGAAATATCTTATGGGACTTAAAAATATTTTAACACATTATACTTCAGAAAGTTATGATATTCATGTCAGATAGGTAGATAGACAAAAGAGAATTTCTTGCATTCTAGAATTGCAGTTCAGTCCTTTTGAAGTTTTGATGTTGGCTTCTTTTTCTCTTTCCTTCTAAACAATCCCTTATGCCCATATGTGTTTACGGCACAAATCTATTTGCGTGTAATGTCTCCCTCTGCTCTACTATAAAACTGCATATGTTAGATAACAATGCCTGTGTGCAGGAAAGATCTCTGTGGACTGGACTAGAACTGAAATGAACTTTCACGCTGAGTCCATGATGGGAAAAGATCCTCATTGTTTAACAGGAAACAATCAGCTCTAGACTGCACTTTATCTGTTTTAACCTAGAAAATCTTTGGTGCTGGAGCCTGTTCAAAGAGAAAACTAAGAAATTGTTTGGCTAGTTCTTTTTAGACTATGGATGTTACCTAGTTCGCTCATGGTACTGGGACTAAACATACCTAAAATAAATAAAATCAAAACATTATAAAGTCAACTAAGGTTTAAAGAAAAATCAAACTGGCCTCTCCTTTTTCGACTTAAGGAAAGATGGATGTTTGGTGACAAGGCTGAGACCTGGGGGGTGAGGAGTGACTGGAGTGCACTTAGCAAAACAAGCACCGTGATGAACATTCTCCACACTGTTACTACGCCGCTGATCAGGTTGTAAGCTAATTTCAAGTGTAAAATGTAGGTTTGGGATTTATGCCTTGTATAAAACATAATCAACTTTCATTATTTCTGTGAGTCATAGCATTTTAATCTTTTCTAATTAGATGTAATTACTATTCTTTCTCACAGCAGGATAGCATAGAGGCATAAAAAATTCGAGGTGCCACATACATAAGGGGGAAAAAAACGACAAAAAGGAAAAATATAGGCATCATTATTAAATAAGAGAGTTTTTTGTTTTCAGGTGACACTGGTCATTCCCTTGGTGGGAAAAATGGACACCGTGACAAAGCGTGTAGGTAATTATGATCTTTTTATAATATCCTTTTGTAACAAGTGGGGCAAGTTCCAAGGACAGAAATAATTTCCATGTGGAGAACAAAATTTTAATGTCAGAGTTTGTGCATTTTAATTAGGGCAATTTAGCTGATCAGAATAAATTGTCTTTTAAATATTATGACTCATGTACTTTTCCATCTCATAATTTTTCATTCCTTCTATTTTTACCTTCTGGTAAACTAAAACAAGATTTTTATATAGAAATCAAATAAGATATCTTCCAAATCTAAAAGGATCAAAGGTGCATGGTTCTAACTGCAATGTTGAGAACTGTTCCCCAAAAGAGCCATCACAGAAGCAGAAGTGTACATGGAAGATTCCAGATAGCCTTATTCTCCATTTAGGAAAAATTTTAATCAAAATTATTTACTCACATAAAGAAATCATTTACACATTTTGTGAGTTCTTCAGTGAGCACTTTTTCCCCATGAAGATTCTGCAAAATTAGTTGTTACGTGGGCAATTGGTGAAATTAGGCTCAAACAACAGAAATTTAACAAGTTATTTTACAATTATACAGTCTGTTCATCATACAGATCATACAATTCTTTGAGGGAAAACAATCTGTTTTTGAGACCTGGAATAACTACTTAAGCTGTCTACATTAATCAAATCAACTGGTTAAGTGTTAATTTTAATTTTCCTCTTTACCTTATATTGCACAGAAAGAAAAAAGTTAATAAACCAATATAATGAGTTTTACTAATTAAAATGATAAAGATTCACCTTTCAAATGCTGAGTTTTATGTTGCTTCAATCTGTAACACATGAAATTGAAAATTTTACACAAATATATTAGACAACATAAGGGAATATCCCCAGGTCATTATTCTATTTCCAAATTTATGGCTGCCAAACTCAGATAAATCCTGGACAAGCAACATAGATTACAGATTACCAAAGTTTTCCTAATTGGCAATTCATAACTTCCAGCTGCTCTGAACAAAACCTATCACCCAATGAAATGTTGACATTTTTCTGCCTCATTAAAATCTTCTGCAATATTCTGTGTGAAAATATTGTTCAATTAGCCATTATTCCTGAAGATATGCAAGGAGGTGATAAATGATTAGGATACCAAATGTAATTTGTGGCATCAAAGCAAGCCTGTGCTCACCTGCACATTTAGACAATATTGGACTCAATATCATACTGGGCAGGAAGAGAGTTTTATCCCATGGAGCACATTACATTTTGTACCTTAACATGTAACTGTGTTATGGTTTCAGTGTTTCCATGAATTCATCATTATTCTGTCTCATATATTTTCATAATTACTAATTCATTTTAAGGATTTTCTAAAACAAAGTTGAGAGATCTTGTTACAAATCCCTTGATAAAATATTTATGAGTTAAAAATAACTTTAATTGGTCAAAATTTTTATAATGACAATCCACGGTTTTATCCTTTGTGCATCCACTGTGTGAATCTCAGCTGTGTAGAATCTCTGCATAGATTTGCGCAGAAAATATGGATCACTAATAAGTAATTTCTGGATTCTTGGTCTATACCATAAAATTTAACAGAGAATTTCAAAAAAGGAATTACAATTAAAGAAAGTCTTACTCATGCAAACCCAATCTGTTTTTCTCTATTAAAAACAAATATTTCATCACATATCAAAATTAGTAAAATCAAGACAAGTGAGTTATATTTTAGACAGAAGTGTCTGCTCTCAGTTACCATAAACCCACAGCCCATAGCCTGACACATATGGTACCAAGGTGAAATATGTCCGCAATATTTAAGGTGTGTACATGGTAGTTGTTTTTTTCCTGAGGAGTGAAATATTGCAATTGTTATAATGTCTTAGAACAAATTGAACCATAACATATTCCATAATTACATAGTATGCTTAGGGCAGTTATAAACATTCCCCATAGCCTTGGAGAATGTTCTACACTTGTTCACTTCTATGCTAATGTTTTAATAGCAATAGTAACCACAGTAATTTTTGTCGTCATACATTATTGACAAGTTTATTTTTTCTACCATGTTTCTGGGGGCCCTTTATCCAATCCCCTTTGGAAGGAGTTAATGTAGGACTCTGAAGACTCTGAAAACATGGAACATAGATAATAATACAACAAACAATAATATTTAAGTCTCAATTGCTGAGTTCAGCTTGTCCCTCCTTAAGTTTTAGTTCTACTAATAAAGTCAAACAAACTCTAAAGGCTTACCTTTCCCCTCAGCATCTTTTTCAAGGTATGTACAGGGACATTAACATATTTCTTAGAACAATACAATACAGATATTATAACATGGATATTTTAAAATCATCTTTTTGTTTATAGCTACTCTATTCATAATTGCTAAAACTTGGAAGCAATCAAAATATCCCTCAATAGACGAATGGATAAACTGTGCCACATCCATAAAATGGAATGTTACTGTTCAATAAAAAGAAATGACTTATTAAGCCATGAAAAGACATGGAGGAAGCTTAACTGCACATTGCTAAGTAAAAGAAGCCAATCTGAAAAAGCAGCATACTGTATGATTCTAAACATAACAACATTCTGGAAGAGATATAACTACAGAGACAGTGAAAAGATCACTGGTTGCCAGGGCCTCAATCGAAGGGAAGGAAAGATGATTGGTAAATTACAGGGAATTTTTAGGGCAATTAAATTATTCTGTATTATCCTGTGGATACAGGTAACAGGATACATATGTTTGTCAAAACCAATAGAATGTACAACACAAAGCGTGAACCTGATATAACCATGGACACTACTGGTAATGTATTGGCTCATCACTTGTAACAGATGTACTACACTAATGAAAGGTATCAATAATAAAGCAAAAAAAATAAAAATAAAATTTTGCTGAAACTTTTAGATAAAATTAATCTATTTCACACAAAATATTTATACTTTACACCACCTTAATGTTAACCACATTGTAATGGTATAGGGGCATATTTGGATATTGAATGATGAAGTGACTTTTTATATGTGGCTCTAGAAAACCATTCTTCATGATTTTTAGTCCCAGATCATTTCCCACACATTTTTATTATCTATGTTTTGGCTCTAAGTCATAACTATCAAAGCTAGTGCCTGGTAGCTATATTGTGTTACCTTGCTATTTAACCCAGGGGTCCCCAACCCCCGGTACCAGTCCATGGCCTGTTAGGAACCAGGCCGCACAGCAGGAGGTGAGCAGTGGGCAAGCCAGTGAAGCTTCATCTGTATTTACATCCACTCCCCATCACTCGCATTACTGCCTGAGCCCCGCCTCCTGTCAGATCAGCGGCGGCATTAGATTCTCATAGGAGTGCAAACCCTACTGCAAATACAGATTATCTGCAAATAATCTGTGGCTGCAAATACAGATTATCATTAGCAGAGAGGTTTGACTGAACAGAGACCATAATAAATCAATTGCTTGAAGACTCGTATCATAACCCTATCAGTGAGTGGCAAATGAAAACAAGCTCAGGGCTCCCACTGACTCTGCATTTTGGTGAGTCATATAATTATTTCATTATATATTACAATGTAATAATAACAGAAATAAAGTGCACAATAAATGTAATGAGCTTGAATCATCCCCAAACCATGCCCCCACCCCCTCACCCCTGGTCAGTGGAAAATCTGTCTTCCATGAAACCGGTCCCTGGTGTCTAAAAGGTTGGGGACCTCTGATTTAATCTGCCTACAAATAATCTGCCTTTCCTCTTTCCATTGATCTATATTGCAATGCAATGGGACATAAACCTTATTAAACTAAACAGTACAATAGATAGCTCCAAAAAGCCAAACCCTGAGGACTCATAAAGAAGCTCTCTCACTAGGCAGCTCTTTGTTATCAACCTGGAAGCCCCAACCCACTGTAGAGGCTAACCAGCATCCAGAGAGTTATACTCTGGTTTCAGGTAGCTGTATTCTCAGGCCCTTCCCACTCAACAAACATCTCATCTGGAATCTTCAAAAAAAATTACAGCTTTATTGCGGTATAACTGGCATATACAAAACTGCACATATTTAAAGACTACAGTTTGATTAGTTTTGACATATGTACACATTCGTGAGAGAATCACCACAATTAAGATGAGGAACATAACTCTTATCTCCACAGTCTCTTTGTTCCCCTTTGTTATGCATCTCCCCCCAACCTTCCATGACTTACCCTCCTCCCAGGCAACCACTGATCTGTCTTATTTCATATAGATTAATTTTCATTCTCTAAAATTTTATATAAATGGAATCATATAATATGTATTCATTTTTGTTGGGGGGGGCAACTGGCTTCTTTAATGCAGCATAATTATTTTGAGACTCATCCGTGTTGTTGTGTTTGTTAAAAGTTCATTCTTTTTTTTTTTAATCAGTTTTCCATTATATGGATATACCACAAAGTGTATATCCATTCATCTCTTGATGGATATTTGAGTTATTTCCAATTTTTAGCTATTACAAATAAAGCTGCTATGAACATTTATGTAAATCTTTCTGTAAACAAAAGCTTTGATTTCTCTCGGATAAATGCTTAGGAGTAAAATATCTTGGTCATTTGGTAGGTGTATGTTTTCCTTTTGAAGAAATGGGCAAACAGTTTTCTAAAATGTTTACTATTTTACATTCCCACCAGGGTGTATGAGAGTTCCAGTTCTTCCAAGTCCTTGCCCACTCTTAAAATAATTAGTGTTTTAGTATTACTGACTCTAGAGGCTATGTGTGAGTAGTTCTTTGTGGTTTTAATTTACATTTCCATAAAGGACTATTGATATTGAGCAACTTGTAAAATGTCAATATGATATCCACGTATCTTCTTTAGTAAAGTGTCTGTTCAAATCTTTTGGCCCTTTTTAAATTGGGTTCTTTGTCTTATTAATATTGAATTATATAATATTTAGCTCTTTGTATAGTCTAAAAACAAATCCTTTGTCAGCTATATATTTTGAAGATATTTCTCCCAGTCAATGACTTCTCATTTCATTTCTGTAACAATGTCTTTTAAAAAGCAAACTTTTCAATTTCATGAAGTGCTATTTAATCGCTTTCTTTTTTCTGTGAAGTACTATTCAATCACTTTTAGTTCACGCATTTGCTGTTCAATTTAACATACCTTAGCTAAACCCAAGCCACTCTAGCTTTCTGTTGATTAATGCTTGCATGTCATATATTATTTCATCCTTTTACTTTTAACCTATTTGTGCCTTTATACTTAAAATATGTATCCTGTAAGCAGTTTATAGTGGGAACTTGCTTTTTGAAGCATATGACTCTGCCTTTTGAGTGGAGCATTAAGTCATATACATATTATGTAGTTATTAGTACAGCTGTGTTTAACTCTACCACCTTGCTTGTTATTTTCTACTTGCTCCACTTATTTTTTGTCCCATTTTCTCTCCTATTCAACTTTCTTTTGGATAAAATATTTTTATGATTCCTTTTTATCTTCCTTATTGTCCTACAGGCTATGCCCCTTTGTAGATGGTTTTTGTTGGTTTTCTTTTGTTGTGTGGTTTCATTAGAGATTTTTGCATACTTCTTTAACTTATCATAGTCTCCCTTCAATTAATGTTAACCTACTTCCCATGCAATAAAAGAGCCTTACCACATTATACTTACATTTCTCCTCTCCCAGCCTTCGCTCTATTGTGGTCATTCATTTTACGTCTACATACATTATAAATTCCACAATTCAGCCTTGTTAATTTTAAACACTCAATTATATATATATTTTTAACATCTTTATTGGAGTATAATTGCTTTACATGGTGTGTTAGTTTCTGCTTTATAACAAAGTGAATCAGCTATATGTATACATATATCCCCATATCTCTTCCCTCTTGCGTCTCCCTCCCACCCTCCCTATCCCACCCCTCTAGGTGGTCACAAAGCACCGAGCTGATCTCCCTGTGCTATGCAGCTGCTTCCCACTAGCTATCTAGTTTACATTTGGTAGTGTATATATGCCAGTGCCACTCTCTCACTTCATCCCAGCTTACCCTTCCCCCTCCCCATATCCTCAAGTCCATTCTCTACATCTGCATCTTTATTCCTGTCCTGCCCCTAGGTTCTTCAGAACCATTTTTTGTTTTGTAGATTCCACATATGTGTTAGCATACGGTATTTGTTTTTCTCTTTCTGACTTACTTCACTCTGTATGACAGTCTCTAGGTCCATCCACCTCACTACAAATATCTCGATTTCGTTTCTTTTTATGGCTGAGTAAATTTGCAAATGAAGCAACTGATAAAGGATTAATCTCCAAAATATACAAGCAGCGCATGCAGCTCAATATCAAAAAAACAAACAACCCAATCCAAAAATGGCCAGAAGACCTAAACAGACATTTCTCCAAAGAAGATATACAGATGGCCAACAAACACATGAAAGGATGCTCACCATCACTAATCATTAGAGAAATGCAGATGAAAACACTCAATTATATATATATATATATATATATATTTTTTTTTTTTTTTTGCGGTACGCGGGCCTCTCACTGCTGTGGTCTCTCCCGTTGCGGAGCACAGGCTCCTGACGTGCAGGCTCAGCTGCCATGGCTCACGGGCCCAGCAGCTCCACGGCATGTGGGATCTTCCCGGACCGGGGCACGAACCAGTGTCCCCTGCATCGGCAGGTGGACTCTCAACCACTGCGCCACCAGGGAAGCCCTCAATTATATTTTAAAGAGATTTTTTTAAGATAAAGTAAGAACACAGGCCTTTTTAAGCATTTTCCTATTTCCAATTCTCTTCCTTTGTTTATGCTCCGATTTGTATCTGGTAACATTTTTTTCTTCTGTCCAAAGGACTTCCTTTGTCATTTCTGTAAGTACAAATCTAGTGATCAATTCTTTTAGCTTTTGTATATCTGAAGGCAGCTATCTTTTATCTTCCTTCTAAAAGATATTCTCATTGGACATAGAATTTGAGGTTGACCAGTTTTTGTTTCCCTCAATATTTTAAATAAGTTGCTCCACTTTTTTCTGGCTTCTATTACTGCTGAGAAAATGTCTGCTACTGCTCTTATCTTTGTGCCTCTGTACATAATGCATTTCTTTTAGTGCTTTTAAGATTTTCTCCCTATCACTAGTTATAAATAATTTGACTAGGATTTTTGTGGTACAGTTTTCTTTGTTTATTTTTTTAATATTTATTCCCTGTTGAATTTTGTGGACCTCTGTCTTTATCATTTTTAACAAATTTGGAAAAATTCTGGCCGCTGTGTTTTAGTTAACAAACTTCACTTTTTGGAGAAGTTTTAAGTTCACAGTGAAATTCAGCAAAAAGTACAAAGAATTTACACTGACACATCATTATCATCCAAAGTCCATAGTTAACATTAGAGTTAACTCTGGGTGTTGTATATTCTATGGGTTTTGATGAATATATAATGACATGCATCCACTGTTGTAGTATCATAGAGAACAGTTCACTGCCCTTAATATCCCCTGTGCTCCACCTATTCATCCCTTCCTCCCCACAACCACTGGCAACCACTAATCCTTTTACTAACTCTATAGTTTTGCCTTTTTCATAATGTCATATGGTTGGAATTATACAGTATGTACCCTTTTCAGATTGGCTTTTTTCACTTAGTAATATGCATTTAAGTTTCTGCCATGTTTTTTCATGGCTTGATAGCTCATTTGTTTTTAGTGCAGAATAACATTCCATAGTCTGGACCTATCACAGTTTACTTATTCATTCACCTAATGAAGGACATCTTGGTTGCTTCCAGTTTGGGGCAATTATAAATAAAGCTACTGTAAACATTCATGCAGGACTTCCCTGGTGGCACAGTGGTTAAGAATCCACCTGCCAAGGCAGGGAACACAGGTTCGATCCTTGGCCCAGGAGGATCCCACATGCCACGGAGCAACTAAGCCCATGAGCCACAACTACTGAGCCTGCACTCTAGAGAGTACACCAGCCACAACTACTGAGTCTGTGTGCCCTAGAGCCCACGCGCTGCAACTACTAAGGCCCGTGTGCTCCAACTACTGAAGCCCATGCGCCTAGAGCCCGTGCTCTGCAACAAGAGAAGCCACCGCAATGAGAAGCCCATGCACCTTAATGAAGAGTAGCCCCCGCTCACTGCAACTAGAGAAAGCCCGCACGCAGCAACAAAGACCCAACACAGCCAAAAAATAATAATAATAATAATAATAAATTTTTAAAAATATATATATAAAAAAATTCATGCAAGGTTTCTGTGTGGAAATAAATTTTCAGTTCATTTAGGTAAATACCAAGGTTGAAACTGCTGGATTTCATGGTAAAAAGTATGTTTAGTTTTGTAAGAAACTGCCAAACTATCTCTTAACGTAGCTGTACCATGTTTCATTCCCACCAGCAATGACTGAGAGTTCCTACTACTCCACATCCTCACCAGGATTTGGTGTTACCAGTGTATTGGATTTTGGCCATTCTAACGTGTGTAGTGGTATCTCATTATAGTTTTAATCTATATTTCCCCACTGACATGATGTCAAACATCTTTTCATATGCTTGCTTGCCATCTGTACATCTTCTTTGATGAGTGTCTGTTCAGATCTTTCGCCCATTTTTTAATCAGGTTGTTCATTTTCTTATTGTTGAGTTTTAAGAATTTAAAACTAATTAATTTAAAATTAATATTTTGGATAACAATCCTTTATCAGATTCATCTTTTATAAATATTTTCTCCCAGTTGGTGGCTTGTCTTCTCATTTTCTTGAGCCATTATTTTTTAAATAGTTTCTCTGCACCACCCTCCTTTCTTTTGGGGACTCTGCATTACACATATATTAGGACACTTGGAGTCATCCCAGAGCTTACATAGTTTGGGGGAGTTTTTTTTGTCTTTTGTCTTTTCTCCTCTATGTTAAATTTTGGTTAGTTTGTTTTATTATGTCCTCGTATTCGCTTATCTTTTCTTCTGCAATGTTTAATCTGCAGTTAATCTGCTATTAATCTCATCTAGTGTATTTTTCATCTCAAACATTGTATCCTTTTATCTCTAAAAGTTTAAATATGGCCTTTTTCATATCTTCCATATTCCTCCTTAATATGCTCATTCTTTCCTCTACTTTCTTGAATATATGGAATATATTTATAACTTACTTTCCTTTTCTATCAATTCTACCATCTGTGTCATTTCTGTTTCTTTCTATTGACTAATTTTCTCCTCATTATAGGTTGCATTTTCTTGCTTCTTTGCATGACTAGTAATTTTAGATGAGAGGCCAGACTTTGAAAATTTTACCCTGTGTGTTGTATATATTTATATTCCTTTAAATATCCTTGAGCTTTGTTCTCAGGTACAGTTAATTTATTGAGAAACAGTTTAATCCTGTCAAGGATATAGTTCAAGCTTTGTTTGGTGGAACCAGAGCAGTTTTAGTCTAGGCCCCGCTTGGCCAAGCACCCTTTTGAGTGCTCTGTCTGGTGTCCCACGCTTTACAAGTTTTGCCCATGCTGTCTGGAAGAACATGAACCCTTCCTGTCCCTTCCTGTGCAAGCTGTGTGGATTATTTTTGTCTGCCCTTACGAGCAGTTCTTTCACAGGGCTTAAACAGTTTCCTCATGAACTGATCAGTATCAGCTGGAGACTCGAGAGAAGCTCTGAGAGGATCTCCAGAGCTCTCTCTCTTTGTGCAGAAATCTCTAGAGTATTCTGCCCTGCAAATTGTAGCCTCCTTGGCTTAAAAATTTTCAGCCTTGTAGTTAGGGAGAAGCAGGACTGGAGGCCTGTTTGCCTCTTCATCTATCAGCAAACCAAATGCTGATGTTGTCATAGCACATATAGGTCAATTTCTTTCATTACCATCACATTTGTCTATCAAGTATTTTTTAAATAATACAAGTAAATTGTCCAAACTTCAAAGAAATATAAAGCTGAACATTAAAGGCATCCTCAGAAACACAGAAACATTGCTCAGGTATCATTTTATAGACTTCCTATCTTATATAGTATAATATGTAGGATATATATGTGTGTGTTCATGTGTGTGCACACACATTTATACACACTTATTGAATTTTTTTTCACTTAACCTTGTTTTGTGACTATTTAAATAGTTGCATAATATAACATTCATTGATGGGCATAACAAAATATAGTCAAACATTCCTCAACAGTGAAATATTTCTGTTGTCAAAATTTTTTGTGTATCACCGGATTATGCCAAATTAAAATTTGTATGCCAAATTAAATTGGATAAAATCTTCTACACGTGCTTTGTTATACTATTTGAATTCATATCTTTTCATTGCTATGCTTTTAGTCAGTCAGTCCACAAGTCTGTTAATGTTTATACACCCTGCAGATGTGAGAGAGGATTGGCTGGCAGGTTGTGCATCTGTGTGTGTGTGTGTGTGTGTGTGTGTGTGTGCGTGCATGTGCACACTACTTGTGGCACAATGGCCAGTTCACTGTTACCTGAATCAATATGCACTCCAAGAGTTGTAGGGAGCCACTCTCTACTTAGCTGGCATAAGTTGTAGAGTTATAAAAGGACTCACTAACCAAAATATCTCCTCTTGACTGGTCTGTCAGAAATTTCTAATTTTTCTGTCACTCCTTGAAGACCTTCTAAAGGTGCTGGGCATTTTAACTAGCCTAAAATTGACTTTTACTTGAGAAGAGTAAAATTATCAGAGATTTGTCTATCAAATTATTCCATTAGCACCCATCATCATTTAAAAGAATACACGGTCCTAAGGGAATGACACTTAAGATAGACAAGCTTTGGGCTTCCCTGGTGGCGCGGTGGTTGAGAGTCCGCCTGTCGATGCAGGGGACACGGGTTCGTGCCCCGGTCCGGGAAGATCCCACATGCCGTGGAGCGGCTGGGCCCGTGAGCCATGGCCGCTGAGCCTGCGCGTCCGGAGCCTGTGCTCCGCAACGGGAAAGGCCACAACAGTGAGAAGCCCGCTGTAGACAGACAAGCTTTGACTGCAGCAGAAGGGCTGAGACACATGGTGGTGATGATGCAATGTTAGGTGCAGGTATGTGGTGGGGTGCTGGTGGGTTTCAGGCTGACCATCTGTGAGAAGCATTAAGGACAAATATCAAATTAGCCACATCACGTCCACAGCCATGTCAAAGGGTTGTCCAAAGGCCATGTGCCATATGTGTCTGCAGCTGTACAGACATTAAAAACACATCTTGAAAGTGATCTGGCCAGGAGAAGACTTAGAATAGATAGAACCAGGGATTCTACCTTTTTCTTTTCTGGAGCTTCCTATAGTGCATATATCCTGGCGCTGAAAATTAAACTGTTGAGACTTCTCTCGCTTGGCCATAGAGCCAAGCGAATTCTCAAGTGGTGTCAGAACATACCAGGAAATACATGACTCGGTGTGAAGGGCAAAGTTTCGTATTAAATTCAAGAGGGAGGATACAGTCATTGTTTGTGTATTACAACATGAGCTCTATTGTTACATAAGCAAAGAATAGTAACAATTAGTAATACAATCTCATAAATGCTTTCATAAATGATTATCAGATATTTTTCTAATGCTGAATGCACACTGAGATGGCCCAATACATGAATAGTTTCTTTTCCATGTAGAGAAGAAACAAATGAAGCAGGGGTCAAACATAGATATACCCAGAGTCAGAAAACCTATTCATCCCATCAATAATTGATTCAGAGCAGCAAAATTACAGAAAGCAATTTCCTTACCACTGAGGACTTTCCTCTTTTCCCCTAAGTTTTTCTCACAAAACTATTCAATATTTCTTGCTTGTCTGTTAAAGTGCCAGTTGCACACATAAAATTACCAGACTGGTGAACTTAACTGATATTACATTTAATTTTGAACAGAGAGTTAGACCAAAATCACCTAGCTATTTTGATACCTTATGGGTATGACTGTGTTAATTAACTCTACTATTCCATTTCTTACTAGGATCAAAAATGGACAAAAAACAGGGAATAGGAATGGGAATAAAACAGAATGGTGGTTCAGCCTGCCATCTTAAGACTGATTAACTCTATAGTAAACATTTTGGTACATTTAGCTGGAGTTAATTTTGTTAAATAGTTGTAGCATAGAGGCTAAGCGAACAGGTTATAGAATCAGAATGGCGAGGTTTACTGGCTTCACCCTTCACCAGCTGTGTGACCTGGACTAGTCACTTAAGTTTGCTGTACCTCAGTTTTCTAATCAGTAAAATGGGATGATGGTAGTGTCTCCCTCACAAGATTGCTCTAAGTAACACATGTAAAAGCTAATAGAAATATGTCAGAATCATGGAAAGACCTTCATGAATGTTAGCTACTCCTATTCCTTCTACTACTACTACTACTATTATTATTATCATCATTATCAACTGAGTACTTAAAAATGCTGCCGCTATTAGGAGAATGGAAGCAACATAATACATGGTCTCTGTTCCCAAAGACCTTCAGTCTCTTGAAGAATAAAAACACCACTGAGGAAATAGTGAGATGGCAAAGGTGCTATAGTTTTTAATTCTGATAATTAGTTCAATAAAAGCCCCCAGAAAGTCAGGATTAGCTTGGGCCTCCTCTGCTCTAATAGGATTCTTGGGAAAACAGGCATACAATGCTGGCCTTGAAGAATTAGTAGGATTTTAAAAGTTGTTTTAGGGTCGCCCTTGGACATGTGGTCCACAGATGTGCTTTGTTTGGCTTACACAGCATTTTTATAACATTTTAATTAGTTGCCAACATTTAACATTAGATCATCATCCACCCTGCTTCACCCATTTAATTACCTGCCTGGTTCCTGTCATTGTTTGAGTTTGTAACCCCTAATCTATGGACTTAACTCTCGTTCTCATTGTCACTGGTATCTATAAGCTTTGGTAAATATATTAGAATGATTTATTTTCTTCATACAGTGCCACAAGTTCTGCACCATGCATACTAACCAGGGTTCATAAAAATTATGTTTTTAAAGAATAGTGTTTCTTCTTAGAAAGTGATTTCTAACCAGTCCAGTTTGAACTGGATTCAAGGAATAGTCATAAAAAGCATTATAGTTTCTTCCACTGTTATGTCTCTATTGTTCCCTTTCTATTGGACTATCGGATTTGAACTTGATGAACTATCTTTTACAGGTAGAGAAAGAATAGTAAATTGCACTGCATTGGGAGAAGTCCCACAAATCACTGCAAAAACTGGCAATAAAACGAAAACTTCCTAAGAGACTAACTCCTGATTTGACCTTGGTTTAAAGCTGAGAGGAGAAGGATAAGGGCAGCACAGGAGTTTATATCTACATGCTATTCTCATCATCCACCCACACCCCCCTTACTCTTTTGGGGAAGGAGGGATCTCAGGCCCTGAAAGATCTGAGATGGCCAAATACAAAACACCTTACACCGGACAGATAACATCAGCACTTTGTCACACACTCAGCCTCGGGGGGCAGAATATCGCCTGCCGTGCTGGGTCACATAGGGCTGCACTTGAGAGCAGAGTGAACCAGCAGGGCCTGTGGGAGACAGGCTTTGTAGTGGCAAGAGGGTGAGGTGACCCTGGTTCCCACGGGGGGATGGGACTGGCCTGTCTGAGTAATTTCTCTGGCTGGCAGGGAAGGGAAGTGCAATCTATTATGTTGAGGTCCCGGTGGGGTGCAGCTGGTCCAGGTGACAGGAGAACTAGCTGAGTGGGAGCCTTTCTCCCTAGGTAGGGGCAGAATTGACGAGAGCAGGGAACTCACAACTAGGCATTGGGGGGCCTGTGAGGCTCAAAAATGTCAAGGCAGTGCATGGAATTTCAGGCCTTCCAGTGCACGTGAGTACATTTTTTTTTTTTTTTTTTTTTACTGTTTATCCTGATACTGATAAATAGTACGGAACACTGTAAGTTTCTGATGAACGGTTTTTATGTATGACTATATCTCTTTTAACATTAAGGTGTTGGATTTTCAAATACACTTTTTTGATGGACTACTATCATGTAGAGTTCTTTCCCATTTAAAATATTGTACTATGAAAGTATCCTTTCTGTAACTCTGTATCAAGTCAACTCAGACCATGCCTCTCCATGACATCTATTTTGTTTTTTCAATAAATTCCCAAAGGCCATACTTGATAAGTTCAAAGATACTGTTTCTGTGGCCCAAACCTCAATTCGCTTTATTATTTTCTGGTTCCTTATACAATTTCTGTCAAAACCACCTTGGTTCCACTATTTCAAATTGCCTTTTATGATGTATAGGAGTTGATTTACACTCACATTGTGTCTATCTGAGAGTTGGACACCCTCCACAGAGAGGTGGCCAGGTGTCCACAAAGCCATCCCAAAGGGAAGGTGTAAAGGAACACAGCATCAAGAGGGGTAGATGATAAAATGGTTTTCTTACGAAAACCTTATGAACTACTTCCCTGAAGCCCTGAGAACCTGAGGATGCTTACTGGATAGATTTGTACATTGGTCCTTTTTAAGGTGAATTAGGTAATTGAGATCTCTTAAAATTTAATTAAGAACAAGTTTTCTGGAAAAGGTACTTCAGAAAAGCAAAGATAATACTATTCAAAGGAACAAATTTGATGTCAGGAAGATCCTGTGTGATTAAAAAGTGAATAATTTACAACTGTGGCTATATATTCTCTGAACTTTTCATTTGATGTCAGAATTTCTTCTGTCCTGTATTTGCCTCAGCCTTGACTACTTCAAATATACAATTGCGTGGTACAGTATATATTTCCTCAAAATGAATTCTTATCCTAGATATGAAAAGTAAGACATTGATTTCTCAAGAAATATTTCTACAAATTTTCATAGAATTTTTTTGACTGGCTCTTTAAAACTATTGTTTTTTCACACTATATAAAAAGTAAACAGTGACACGTATTTGTTGTTTTTTTAAAGAGGCACGAATAGTGTTAACCATCACAATAACAATAACTACGCTTTCTGATCTACAAGATAGTTTAGATATCCTATTCTTTCACATGCAATCTTTGCCTAAATGTTATCTTTTAGAACACATTTTCTTAGAAGTTCTGATTGTCACAAATAATGAATATGCTGATCCTTGAAGAAAAATTCTTCCTCAGATAGCTGTCTCACTTATCTACAGGAACCACGGTACACTCACTGCAGGGTCAGGGCAGAAGCCTTTCTTTAAAAGACTCTTAAAAATTCTGAATATAAATTTAAAATCAAGAAAAGGATTTCTGACTTTCCTAATAGGGCTCTTAAACTGATTGCAAATAAGAAACTAAAGGCAGCAACCTAATGGAGGATTTTTTTTGACAATGATGTAAGCTTCGCTACACATCCATCATAATATTTCCTAAGACCTTTTTTAATCAACTAAAGGAACCTGAAACACGTTTCTCCTGAATTAAAGATTTTTCTGAAGAAAAGTTTCTATGCTATGCTCTAATATATCTGAAAAAGATTATTTATTATTCTGTCAGAATTGTCAGCCTGAATGAAAAGAGAGTATCTTCTATAATCACATAAACATTGATAGATCTCTTAATTAACCTCCTGTCAAAAATCAGTCAATAGATTTTTATAATTGTCTATATTAGATGTTCTTCCTTTAATACTCTTTTATTGACCATTACAAAATAAATAGGTTCTCTGAATGGTACATCAGATTTTCTGAAAATAACCAAGAATCCAGGAACTGTATTCTATTGTTGCACTGAAAACTAGATGACAAAGTTTTCTTTACTAGTATTTGTAATTGCATAAGTAATTTGTCTAAAATTATTTATCTAACCCATATATTTTTTTCTATTTTTATAAATCCAAACAGTGAGAAAGTTCTGGATCTTATTTCTTTCTGCTTTTGTTTTAGGATGCTCAGAACAAATGAATGAATTGTATACATTTTATAAATGTGTGCACTTCAAGATGTGCCTCCAGTCTGCCTCAGGCCAACAATATCTATAGCAATAAGTTGATAATATATCCTAAATTACAGACATTGAAAAATTATTAATGTTTTCACTTTCTGTAAGTATACGAGTCAACAGACACTATACTGTATCGTAACTATGGGATAAATATGGTCCTATCATTTCTTTTTTTTTCACATTATATCATTTATGAAAAAAATTTAAACACAAGTTTATTACATATTGTTTATGGATAACCCAGCAGCACATTTACCCACCTAATAGACTTCTTGACTGATGCTAGGGATGACATATCCATGTTTTATTTTAAGCCAATCCTCCCATAAGTATAAAAGATCCTAGCCCTTTTCCCTACTCAGGGACTTTGCTCCAGTAATTCTCCCCTCTCTCTTCTGCATCATCAATTTTTCCCTCTTTTCTGGAGCAGTTCCATCATTTTAAAAAAATCTGTTTGGGCTTCCCTGGTGGCGCAGTGGTTGAGAGTCCACCTGCCGAAGCAGGGTACACGGGTTCGTGCCCCGGTCCGGGAAGATCCCACATGCCGCGGGGCAGCTGGGCCCGTGAGCCATGGCCGCTGAGCCTGCGCGTCCGGAGCCTGTGCTCCGCAATGGGAGAGGCCACGACAGTGAGAGGCCCGCGTACCGAAAAAAAAAAAAAAAAAAATCTGTTTATCCTACTCCTCCCACTGCTAGCTAACATTTCATTTTCCTGCTCCCCCTTGCAGCAAAATCCATAGAAATCTCCAATGCTCTTCCCTCATCCTTTTTTTTTTTAATATATTTATTGGAGTATAATTGCTTTACAATGGTGTGTTAGTTTCTGCTTTATAACAAAGTGAATCAGTTATACATATACATATGTCCCCATATCTCTTCCCTCTTGCATCTCCCTCCCTCCCACCCTCCCTATCCCACCCCTATAGGTGGTCACAAAGCACCGAGCTGATCTCCCTGTGCTATGCGGCTGCTTCCCACTAGCTATCTATTTTACATTTGGTAGTGTATATATGTCCATGCCACTCTCTCACTTTGTCCCAGCTTACCCTTCCCCCTCCCCATATCCTCAAGTCCATTCTCTAGTAGGTCTGTATCTTTATTCCCGTCTTTCCCCTAGGTTCTTCTGATCATTTTTTTTTAAGATTCTATATATATGTGTTAGCATACGGTATTTGTTTTTTTCTTTCTGACTTACTTCACTCTGTATGACAAACACAAGGTCCCTCCATCTCATTACAAATAACTCAATTTCGTTCATTTTTTATGGCTGTGTAATATTCCATTGTATATATATGTCACATCTTCTTTATCCATTCATCTGTTGATGGACACTTAGGTTGCTTCCATGTCCTGGCTATTGTAAAAAGAGCTGCAATGAATATTTTGGTACATGACACTTTTTTTTTTTTTTTTTGCGGTATGCGGGCCTCTCACTGTTGTGGCCTCTCCCGTTGCAAAGCACAGGCTCCAGACGTGCAGGCTCAGCGGCCATGGCTCACGGGCCTAGCCGCTCCGCGGCATGTGGGATCTTCCCGGACCAGGGCACGAACCCGTGTCCCCTGCATCGGCAGGTGGACTCTCAAGCACTGCGCCACCAGGGAAGCCCCAGTACATGACTCTTTTTGAATTATGGTTTTCTCAGGGTATATGCCCAGTAGTCGGACTGCTGGGTCATATGGTAGTTCTAGTTTTTTAAGGAACCTCCATACTGTTCTCCATAGTGGCTGTATCAATTTACATTCCCACCAACAGTGCAAGAGGGTTCCCTTTTCTCCTCACCCTCTCCAGCATTTACTGTTTGTAGATTTTTTGATGATGGCCACTCTGACCTGTATGAGGGGATACCTCACTGTAGTTTTGATTTGCATTTCTCTAATGATTAATGATGTTGAGCATTCTTTCATGTGTTTGTTGGCATTCTGTATATCTTCTTTGGAGAAATATCTATTTAGGTCTTCTGCCCATTTTTGGATTAGGTTGTTTGTTTTTTTGATATTGAGCTGCATGAGTTGCTTGTACGTTTTGGAGATTAATGCTTTGTCAGTTGCTTCATTTGCAAATATTTTCTCCCATTCTGAGGGCTGTCTTTTGGTCTTGTTTATGGTTTCCTTTGCTGTGCAAAAGTTTTGAAGTTTCATTAGGTCCCATTTGTTTATTTTTGTTTTTATTTCCGTTTCTCTAGGAGGTGGGTCAAAAAGGATCTTGCTGTGATTTATGTCATAGAGTGTTCTGCCTATGTTTTCCTCTAAGAGTTTGATGGTGGTTCCTATCATTTCTAATTAAATTAATATTTTGAAGTTGCAAATTTTAAAGTATGCATACTGATTTTTATAAGAATAACAATAAATGGAGACTGGCCTTTAAGAGATTAAAATATGCTATAAGAGTGCAACAATTAAGTGTGTGATACTAATACAAGTATAAACAATTACATCAATGGAAGAAAATTAGGAAAATCTATAAAATTAGGGAGGTATTACAAGTTGATAGAATACCGGAAGATAATTTCAACAAAATATTCTGGTAAGCTTTTAGGGCTATCTGGGAAAAAAGACTCCATTTAATTCCTCGGGACATACTTTATATCAAAGAATACAGATGGATTAAAGATTTAGTATTAAAAAGGTAACAAATTAGAAGAAAATGTGAATAAATATCTGATTACAAGTTGGAATAACCTTTCTAAGCACATGTGGAAAGGCAGAGTGCTCAAAGAAAAGGTTAAATAAAAATTCAAAACTTTGCCACAAATATAGGAAGAAAAGGTTACTACCTAAATAATATATTTAAAAATTTAGCCTTCCTTTTCCATTCTAATGGGGTCCATTATTTGTACCAACTTTTCTCCTAAGGTAAATTAAATAATGTATTTAAAAATATACTTTAAGAGCTTTGAAGAGCCGCCCAGATAGCAAAGAGCTATCAGGCCAAATTCTGGGAGAAAGCATAAACCGAGAGGGGTAGGCAGAATTCTAAGAGAACCAAAGCGGCTTGTGCCCTGAAGGCATTTTCATAAATCTTCCAATTTGTGCTGAAGTTAGGCAGCATCATCAAGTTACAAGGGCAGAAATAATGACCTAGAGTCTGCTCAAGGTGGTGAGTGTCAGGATATCCACCCTGCCTCAAGCTGGGACCCCCAAAGGGCTGGACACTGGATGAAATGGTCCTTGTATTTTCCAGAAAGAGAATAAAGATATAGATTAACCTTAGGTGTTAATGTTAAGAATGTGTGTTGTAAATTTAGGATCTGCTAAAATAATAAAAACTGAGTATGTAACATCTAAACTAGTGCAGAAAAAAAGTGAATGAATAGTCATTCTACAAGCAGGAAAACAATGAAAGAAAAAAAAAAATATATATGTATAATTGAGGAACACAAAATAAGACACTAGATTAAACTCCAAATACATCAGTAATTATAGTCAATATAAATGGCCTAAAAGTTCCAGTTAAATAACAAAGATTAATAAACTGGATGAAAAAAATGGGTGTGCCTGTATTAATAATTATAAAAGGTTTAATTGACCAGGAAGATATAACAGTTATAAATGTGCTTATTCTTAAATAAAGAGCCTCAAAATATACAAAGAGAAACAGAAAGATCCATCATCATGGATTATGGAATTTAACACATAATTTAACACATAATTCTCAGTAACTCATAGGAAAGAGAGGGGGAAAAAAGGATATAAAGGAACAAAAATAACAAACATAATTGACCTACTGGATATACATAGAAACTTGCAGAATAAACATTAGTTATAATATAACTAATATATAATATAAGCAGATGTAAAACAGTTTTTTAAACTGATAATTGAAAATATTAAGTTTAAAGCAAAATTCAGCAAATTCCAAAGTACTGAAATCATACAAATAGCTAGAAAATCTCTTGGAAATTAAGAAAACTATTCATAAATAAGCCATAAGTAAAAAAATAAATTAAAACAGTAAACAGAAAATAATTTGAACTGAATTTTGGGAAGAAACAAAGTTTGAAAATTAATGAGTTTTTATCTCAAGAAGGTATTGTAAATCAAAGAACAGCAAAAGAACTTCAAAGAACATAGAGTAAAGGAAATACTGACTATAACAAAAGATAATAAACTAATAGAAAACAAATATACAATAGAGGGGAATAGCAAAGAAAGAGGTTAATTTAAAATATAAATAAATATTGAAGGGAGTGGTTATGAAAAAAGACATACATAAACCAATATCAGGAATGAAAAAGAGATTATCACCCTTTATATTACAGACATTAAAATGATGTGGGATATTTTTAAACTTTATGATAATAAGTTTGCAATTTTAAGTGAAATGGACAAGTTTCTTTAAAAAAAATAGTTTACCAAAATGAGAGAGAGAGAGAAGGGAAGAGAGATTCTGAATTATCCTATAACCATTAAAGAAATAGAATCAGTAATATTTAAAAATAAGGCCTTTTTACAAAGAAATCTTTAGTCTCACATGGCTTCACTGAAAATTTTCCAAAAGTTAATAGATAAAAAAATTTCCTGTCTTACATAACCTACCAGAAAACAAAAATTGAGGTAATACTCCCAGCTCATTTTACAAGACCATAATAACCTTGAAATCAAAATCCAACAACGAAAAAATGAGAAAGTAAAAGTACTTGTCATTTTCACTTATGAACGCACATGTGAAAAATCTTAAAAACAAAAAATAGCAAATGATATTCAACAATATAGAAAAAGCTTAATATATTATAACCAAATTGATCGTGTGACAAGAAGACAAGGTATTTAAATATGAGAAAAATCAATTAATAGTTATTTGATTAAAGAGAAAATTATCCTATCATCTCAACAGATGTGATAAAAAGTGGTAAAATTCAAAATTATAATGAATATGCTATTAAAAGAATAAACAAAAAACCTCTTATCAAACTAAGAATAGAGCCAATTCCTTCATCTGATAAAAGCTAACTATTTTTTAAACTATATATCATACTTAATCATTAAATAGTAAAAATATTTTCCTTGAATGCACCACATGAGGATCTCATACTGGACATTCTATGCAGTTTGGTAATGGAATGAAAATTATAGGGATTAGATAAGAAGGAACAACAGCCTCATTACTTCTGGATGATGTGATTGTATATGTAGGATTTCTAAAATATACACATAAGTATTTTTATTTAATAAAAGAGTTTATTGAGATTGCTAGATTCAAAGTAAGTTTACAAAAATAAATTTTATTTCTATATACAAGTAATAAAAACGAAATGTAAGAGATACTATTTATAATGGTATAAAATATATAATATCTAGTAATAAATACAACAAAACATATATAAACCTCTGCAAGGAAACTTATAAAAAGTTTACTGAGAAACATTAAAGCAGGCCTTAATAAATTGTGAGAGGTACCATATTTACAGATTGAAAGACTCACTATTTTAAAGATTTCCATTCTTTCCAAATCAATTTATAGCTTGAATTTATTCCCAACCAAATCCCAGCCAATTTTTATTGTTATTGTCATATTACTCATCTTGACGAGTTAGCTTTAAAATGTATATAAAAGTGCAATGTCTTCGAGACATCCTTGAAGAAAAAGAACAAGATGGGAATTTCTGTAATACCAAATATCAAGATTTATTTTAAAGCCCAAATATTTAAGACAATGTGGCATTAACACAAGAATAGACATAAAGAGAAGCAGAACAGAAACAGACACACACATGCATGGACTTAATATACAACAGAGGAAGTGCTGCAGATCAGTGGGAAAGAATAGACTTTCCAATAAAATTCTGATTCCTTATCATGGTCTACAGCATCTTACACCCAGCTACTCCTCTAAAGGAATTTCCTACTGTTACCCATACCCCTCACTCTCTACCCTCTATGCCATCCTCCTCACAACTGCTCAAATGTACCAGACGTATGCCTCCCTCAAAGCCACTGTCCAACTGGTCCTTCTGCATGGCATGATTTGCCCCCAGATGTTCCCATGGCTTATCCATTCACCGCATTTATATTTTGTTCAACTATCATCTTTTCAGAGTGGTTTTCCTTGACCTGTCTTTCAAAAATAGGCATCTACCTTATATTTTATCTCATTACCCTGCTTCATTTTCCTTTGTCATCTACACTCTCTAGATGAGATGAAGGACTTTTTTTGTCCCCTCGTGTCCCTAGCTCCTGGTTCATTACCTGAGACACAGTATTTCCTCATAAATATATGCTGGATATATGAATAAAATATACGAAAAATGTTCACCCTTACTGGTATTCAAAGAAAACACTTCAAAGAAGATACCATTTTTCTTCTCTTAAATAACGAAGAGTTTGAAATTTAAATACTCAACATCATTAAGCAAGGAAGGAGACAGGCCCTCCTGTAAACAGCTGTATAGGAAGACTCCTGGTACAAAAACTGTCAGATAAATTAAGAGCCTTTACAATAAATTCCTGGCTTAATATTCTATAACTAGAAATCACACCCAAGAAAATAATTTTAAGATGTAGTTGTTACATGAACAATGTATTTATCATGGCATTAATGATAAAAACAAAATAGAAATAATGTAAACATCAACAAGCAGGATAATAGCTAAGTTAATCTTATACATTCATAGGATGCAATGTAATGCGTCATTTAAAATGAAGTTTACCAATAGTTTAAGTTATGTGGGAAAATCATATGATAATATTAAGTGAAAAGGGTAGATATAAAATTACTTGCATAATAGAATATGAAGAAAAGAACTAAGGTATACATAGAAAAACAGAGGAAGTAAATATATCAAAATGTTAATAGTAATTATATATACTATGAGTGATTTAATTTTAAAATAATTTTCTGTGTTTTCCTGGGAGGGAAAACACAGAGAATAAAGTCCTTGATCACAGCATGTTCTTCAGCATGAGATCTTTTGTTTTTCTCCAGTATTTTTTCATAAATTGGTCAAGCACATGTCAGTTGTCTTATGAGGGTTCAATGCTCTCTATTAGTGGTATTATGCCACTCACATCTCCTTGTTGGACCACTTGACACTCTTTAAGCAATTCATTTTACCAAAGAATTCTTTTCCTATCCTATTTTGCTTTGACCTGCTTCAACCTGGATATCTTTCCTTACTGTCTTACAGCCATACACACTTTCTTCTCTGAAGCAGTTGTGATTCCAGAGATATGCCTCTGACTGAGTTTTCCCTGTCATGTATGATCTCATCCCACCTTCCCTGCCTCCTGTTTCTATCCACCTCCTCAGTCACCTGCCCTGCTGGCCCTGCTGTCGTCTTGTCCAGCATCTCCAGGTGTTGCAGCTTCTGCTTCTGAGGGGCAGCCTTCACTATTCTTGGAGGATAAAGCATATTTACTCAGCTCACAGACTGTGGGACTGGGAGATCAGGGGCTGGTACAGCCTCAGGGCGTCCAGGCAGTGCACTGCTTCACAGCCAGGAATTCAGGAGAAGCTGAAAGGAGACTCAGCATGTGCAAGTTTGCTTCAACAACTCTGGAGTCCACTTCCCCAGACTCACAGGATTCTGCGTACTCTGAAAATTCCAGAACCACTTTTATATCACTGTTGGATTTCTACTTACTTTATTGGTCTACAGAGGAATCCAGAGGCAAAAGTTATACCCATCCTCCAAGTCAGTGTGAGAAAGGAGAGAGAACCCACAGGCTGGACTCACCAACAATAGGCAATCAAATTTGGGTAAAGGAAGGAAGAGTCTATTTTCTATTTCTCAGTTTAAGGTGGTTCCATTTCCCCAGTGTGTGACCTTATACACTTGGATAGCTTCTTTCTGCAAAACACCATGATGTACTTCATCTGTGTACCTGATATGTCACTATGGAAGCTTAGCTGAAGCAGTACAGCAATTTTGTATGTCTTCTGTCATCTTCTGTATTTCTCTTTTGCTTTGCCCATCAGTTTATTTTCCTCTTGAGCAGCTGAGAGCACAAGGAAACTCCTCAACAAACTGTGCTAGGGAAGCAGAAGCTATGTCTCTCCCACTCTTACCAATGTGTTACCCTGTCATGAACACTTCATGGGAGATCTCTGCTTGCTATTAAGATCTACACTTACAGCAAGCAAGACATGGAATAATTTCTCTATTGTTCTGTATCAGTGCCTTTGCTTTCCCAATAACTAATAACTGTGGAATGTACTAAAATTAGGCATTTTAACCTAGCCTTAACCTAACCATGACACATTCCACTGCCAAATGTCTCTCAAGATCATCTACCCAGAGTAGAGATTAATAAGCCTTCAATCAGGTGAACTATATATCTAAAGACAAGTTTTTGCCAATATAACACAACCAAACCATCAATATTTTCAAAGCTGAAAATACTTATATCACTCCTTCCTATATCAGTACCCTAGTGGCTAAGACACTGAAAAGAGTAAGTCAAGTATGTCTGGTACATAAACTATTGATCATATTAATCATATTTTCAAATTGTATTCAAAATTATAATTGTTGATGGCCTTTTTTTCTGATTTAACCAGGCCAATTTACTTTAATTCATGTGGTATTTCTCAAAGAACTGATAATCCTGATATAGTTTCAAAAATAGAAACTCACCCAAGTAAACTTCAGGAGTTCATCTCCTGATCTCTTTATCAGTCCCTTCTCAATAGTCTGTCAAAAGAATTTTCATGCCCATAAATCAAGAATGACTATCAGCAGAAACAGTCACTCACATTACCAAATAAATTTATTTTTAAACATATTTCTACATATTCTAATACAGTCTTTATTGTTTGTCAGTAGATGATAACATACATGGCTTTCACAAGTTCATGAAAATTGCACAGTTGGTAAATTTTAGAGTAAGACTTTAATACTGGGAGATAAAAGTTTTTTAGAGTAAGGGATCAGGATTTTATATGCTAAGAATGACCTTTCATCCCATAGTGGGACTAAGACTAGGACTCTGTAGTCACACTTTGTAGATCAGGTTTGAGGAGTGAGAGAAGACCGAAGGACCAAGGGCAATGACATCATTCTTGCATGGTTTGAAAGACCCAAAGACCAAGACTAACAGTCCAAATATAAACCTCATGAGAACCTGATGAGAAAAAAAAATAGGAGCATAGAGGAAATAAGAGGGTGGCGATACAAGTACCCAAGGCCCTACTTTCAATCCCCTTAGCAGCCTGCTGGCACATTAAAGGCCACTGAGGAGCTACACAAGAATCCCCTCTTAGGAAGTTTTCCAGGTTTGTATGGTAGCAGGAGATCTGTGATCTGAGAGGAAAAAACAAAGTCCTTTGATACGACTGGAGCCCTTCCCCAAGGCCCAGTAGAAGGCCCAAGGCAAACAAGGTACAGGCACCCCAATGTTCACTGCAGCACCACTTACAATAGCCAATATATATATATATATATATATGTATATATACACACAGTAGAATATTACTCAGCCACAAAAAATAATGAAATAATGCTATTTGTAGCAACATGGATGGACCTAGAGATTATCATACTAAGTGAAGTAAGTCAGAGAAAGACAAATATCATATAATATCACTTATATGTGGAATCTTTAAAAAAATGATACAAATGAACTTATATACAAAACAGAAACAGACCCACAGACATAGAAAAAACAAATTTATGAAGGTCGGAGTGGGATGAATTGGGAGATTGGGATTGACATATACACACTATTGATACTATGTATAAAATAGAAAACCAATGAGAACCTACTGTATAGCACAGGGAACTCTACTCATTGCTCTGTGGTGACCTAAATGGGAAGGAAATCCAAAAAAGAGGGGATATATGTATACATATAACTGATTCACTTTGCTGTACAGTAGAAACTAACACAATATTGTAAAGCAACTATGCTCCAATAAAAATTAGAAAAGAATAAAAGACAACAAACTTATGGTTACCAAAAGGGAAAGGCGGGGAAGGAATAAATTCGGAGTTTGGGATTAACATATACACACTACTGTATAAAAAATAGATAAACAACAATGTCCTACTGTACAGCACAGGGAACTCTACTCAGTATTTTGTAAAAACCTATAATGGAAAACAATCTGAAAAAGAATCTATGTATAATATATATTATATTTTATATGTATAATATATATTTTATATATATAATATACATCCAAATCATTTTGCTGTATACCTGAAACTAACACAACATTGTAAATCAACTACACTTCAATAAAAAAATAAAAAAATAAAAATGAGAAGTAAAAAAAAAGAAGGCACTTCTCTGCAGCCCACACTGCACTCACCTCCCTGCATTTTCTGCAGGAGAGTGACTGCCCTCCAGGCTAAGATTTCTCTCATAGCCTGCCACAGGCAGGCTCTCTAAAAGGTAAAATTAACATCTCCAACAACTTTTCCCATTTTTTTAAATTATTGCTCTTTTATGGAATTGCATTGTTTTCTTGTGAGTTAAAGACACTTCTAAACCAAACTGGACAAACCATAGTTTACTTAAACACATGTTTTCCAAGCAGTTTTATTCCATTATCTAAGAATTTAGCACCACTCTGCAGTCCTAAGTGGCATCAGAATACACTTTCACTACAGAATTGTCAAAATATAATACAGCCTGCAATAAAACCTAGTAAGTAAATAAAGTAACAAAACCAACTTCCTTTTCAAAGGGCCAGTGCAGTAATATTTTAACATGTATTTCTGATGCAAGATACTAATATCTTACTAAATACATTTATTTGCAGTTTATATATCTTATTGCCAGGCCCATAAATTATTCGGTTTTAGTTGTGATTTTTGTTAACAGTATTATCAAACTCAAAAATAAAAGGAGAAATTTGGCCAGTTGGGAAGGAGCTGAAGTAGAATCATACGCCTAGCACATCGTAGTGATTTTTCTGGAACATACTAAAATATTGCCAAAGAACTGTGGATTACTGCAAGTAGACTGTTATCAATTTCTCTATACTATGGGGGTGACTTTCAAGATGGGGATTTTTCTTTTTTTGTCTTCTACTATAAATGTATATCCTTTTCTTTTTTTTCTGTTTTTTCTTTTTTTTTTTTTTGCGGTACGCGGGCCTCTCACTGTCGTGGCCTCTCCCGTTGCGGAGCACAGGCTCCGGACGCGCAGGCTCAGCGGCCATGGCTCAAGGGCCCAGCCGCTCCGCGGCATGTGGGATCCTCCCGGACCGGGACACGAACCCCTGTCCCCTGCATCGGCAGGCGGACTCTCAACCACTGCGCCACCAGGGAAGCCCTATCTTTTTCTTTTATTCCCGCTTTCTTGACCCAGCTTTTCTGAAACAACATAATCAACAATTTATTTTTCCTTGGGTTGCTTTCTGTTTGTATATCTTTCAACTCAGTGTATTTCTTGAGGTAACTACATGTGTCTCTTGCTTTGTTCAAGGCACACAACTGAATTCATTTTATACACGAAACAAACAAACAAAACATGGGATGGACATTTCTAAAAGGTGACATTCCATCTTGGTTCAATAAAATAAAAATAATTCTCTTTTTAAAGAATAATCTTTCTCTGTGTATTAGATTTGGGACATGCATACAAATAATAAGAAAAAAGAAAATATAGCAATGAGAATGTGAACTTCTAGAATACTTTAAAATGTTGGTGGAAGCCTTGTCATTTTTTTCCCACATATACCAGCATAAGAAAGGCATTGAACTCATAGGGCTCCTCTTCTAAGCCATCGGTGGGAACTGTATGGCCTCCATGTAGCTAAAGGGATACCTACTAAGATCCAGATCAACTTGCCATCCTTGTATTTGTTCCACTTCAAAGATACTCTTCAAAATTTCTGAGTTAACAGCTACTGCTTAGACAATTTTTTAATCACTTTGACAGTCACAGTTTCCGTCATTAGTAGGGCAAACTGACAAATTATCAATGACATATTTACACTAGCAATGGCATCCCCTGGCAGCCAAGATGCTGGAAAACATACTTGAATAGCAACATGTATAGAAAGTACTAGCTTACCATCTGGTTGTTTGGGTTGAGAGCTGGAGAGAGTTCTTTTGTTTGAACAAGGCAGTGTTGAGAGTGTGACTGGTTCAGTGAAATTCACGAAATGAAAGTTTCTGTTGCTTGTCAAAGTAATATTTTCCCCATGGAAGGCTATGTTGCTTCTCAACAAGAAGCAAGTGAATCCTGTTTATATGGCAGTTCTTATCCTTCCTGGGATGAGTAAGCCTAAGTTACCAGGAAAATTATGTGTATTTTCCCAAATGTCCATTCCCTGAAAGCTATGAATGTCTCCAAAAATGTCAACCAAGCATATGATCCACATCATCTTTGCATTCTTACACAGGTGTATTCTTTCCTTAGACTAAGGTCATTTGTCAGCAGTAATAACTTTACTAATATTCAGACAAGTTATAGATCAAGTAAAATGATTTGCATGTTCTACAGAATCACTTAATGTATGGGCCTTTAGCTTGCCTCATATGAAGTCTGATACGTCACATCAGAAGAATATGGAAAATATTGTCCACTTATGCATATAATGGTTATCAGCATAGACAATTGTCAAAATTTCCGGGTTTGAATCTCAGCTCTGACACTATCTGTGTGTCCTTGGGCAAGTAACTTAACCTCTCTGTCCCTTACTTTTATAATCTAGAAAATGGTTATGTTAATAAAGCTTCCCTGAATGGGTTGTTTTGAGGATTAAATGAGGATACATATGTACAGCACAATTTTCTGGCATTTTATAAGTAATCCATACATGTTAGATTTTATTATTACTATTGTTATTATTATCACTACAAATAAAAAACTGATTCACTTTGCTGTACACCTGAAACTAACACAACATTGTAAATCAACTATACTCCAATAAAAATTTTTAAAAAAGAAAGGAAATGTTACCCACATATCACTTTGCTGTTCTGCACAGAGCTTATTTGCATGAATGACACTGTTCATATGAACCACTTCCCCTCTTCTAGATTGGACCTTCTTGAGGATGAACGTCTGTGAGCTCTTCTCTTCTTAATTCAACACCAATCACATGTGTTAATCATGGGCCCTGCCACATGCACCACCTCTTCTGAGGGAAGCTGCCCTGTCTCCTCGGGTCCCATAAGCTTTGCTCTACGAAGCTGTAAAGCCAAACATAGACCTCTCCTAGGAATGCAAACCCTGTGATATGGAAAGAATCAGTGGGTCTGCAGTAGCTGAGGGTTTGTATCAAAGGGAGGACACAGCTACAACAGGGCCATGAGGGATCAGAGTGGAAATTTATATGAATTATGAGAAGAAAGAAACACAAGTAGGAAAAAGCTGCAAGGAAGAAAAAAATCTAGAGTAAGACGGTGAGGCAGTCCATGAGAAGTGGGAAGAAGTGGGCAGAGAGAGAAGGGGGCAGACAGAGCAAGAGATGGAGGATCTGAGAGTGTCTTTCAACAATCTTCCAGTCTCAGCCCCCTCAGCCCTCTTATCATCCAGGCCTGACATTGTGATTTTACCTAAAGTTTCATATACCAAGGACCCTCATTCTTGATCTTCCCAATAAACACCTCTGTTAATGGAGTTATTTAAGGGGGATTTTGAACAAAGGAAGGTATATTAACTATACTCCTTTGTATTCTGTAATTTTGATGCTCTGCTATCTGGAGCCTCAATGACCCCAGAGGGACTACCCCTCCCAGTACTAGCTACTTCCTAGAGATAGTAAAACAACTTGCCTGGGAACCCGTAGAGCCCCTAGAGCCCAGAGCCCACAGCAACCGTGCAAACTACCCCAAATCCTACCTCTGCTTCCCCTACTTCTCCTCTTTCCTCCTGAGGAAACCACAGGAAGAGTTCAGCCTACTACCCGCTCTCTCTCTGCCTGCTCATCTCTCCTCTCTGCTTCCCATGAGACCCTGCATGCTGTGCTATGCCTGTCTCCAGGGGACTGTGAGTGTAATAACAACTTCTGTCTTCATGACAATCATTTCTATGTCTGTGTGTCTTACCATATCTGATTAAAACAAATCCAGCTACCGTTAAAAGAGAAGGCCAGACTCACATGTGAGCAAGAGTAATACATACTTGAAAATGGTAGGAACCTCAAGGGGACAGATTCAAGAGGCCAGGGACACCAGAGTGTAAATAAATGATTTCTGGTTGTAAGCAGCAGAAAATGCTTAGAAGGAGTAGCATTTGAGATGTATGCTGAATGACAGACAGAATTTAGACATGAATGATGGAGCAGGGGAAAAGACCATCAGAGGGACTGGTCTGAGCACAGGTGGAGATGGGTAGAATGTATAGTGGAAAGGAAGCCTGATGAGACCCGAGGAGGCCAGGCCTGGAGGAAAGCTCAGAGCAGAGTTCACATTTATGTTTCCTTGAACTATTAGCCTTCTATTATAGCTGTAATAGTTAGAGTAGGTGCTATGGACTAAATTGTGCCCACCCCCCTGCACACGCGCGCGCGCACACACACACACACACACACACACACGCCAAATTCATATGTTGAAGCCCTATCCCCTAATGTGTTGGTATTTGGAGATGGGGCTTTGGGAGATAATTAAGTTTAGATGAGGCCCTCATGATGGGATTAGTGCCCTTATAAGAAAAGATACCAGAGTGTTTGTGCGCTCTCGCTCTCTCTCTCTCTCTCTCTCTCTCTCTTCCACGTGAGGACACAGCAAGAAGGTGAACCTTTGCATAGCAGAAAGTTAGTCTTCACCAGGAAACCAAACTAGCTGGTACCTTGATCTTAGACTTCCCAGCCTCCAAAATGTGAGAAATAAATTCCCGTTGTTGAGGCCAGCCAGTCCATGATATTTTGTATGGCAGCCCAAACTGACTAACACAGGAGGGAAGGGCTCAAGCAAAATGCCAACTCCCAAAATGAACTTTTGAAAACCTAATTTTGTCATTGCCTTGTCGTGTAGTTGCTAACTTGATGAAAGCTGGTGTCTGGCAGGAGAGGACGTACATACAGATAAGGTAACGATAATGACGCAGCTTCTGAGGCTGCTTGCCTTTATGGCCTTAACACCATTTCCAGGAGTAAATGTTTCCATCACAGTGTGACAAATGTAATAGGTTTTGGAAGGCGCATTTTCAAAAATTAATAGTACATATGCTGCGTGAAAACATTATGTTCAGAGGCATGTTTTCACAGTTTCTAATAGAGTATCTTAAAGAAATCATCCTAAAATGAAGTCATAAACTTTCACAATGTGCGATTCTAGGAACAGTGCATGGGAAATAGATTTATAACTGAAGGGCATGAGAAGGTAACAAAAACCTGGGGTATCGTCAGTGTTTCTGTTCCATTATTTTTTTTAAATTACTTTAATCATATGCTTTCCCCAGAGTACAATGGGGAATCAGTTAGTAGGTGTTTATGAAGAACTGAGAGGGAAAAAAATACTCAAACAACATAAGTTATAAACCAGAGAGGAAAAGCTAGCTTCTATTCCCACCAGGTCTCATTCAGAAAACCTGGTAAAAAATAATCTACTTCTGTATACTGAATTCAAGGGAATATTTATATTCATTCACTTCACAGAGGTTGTTTAGAAGTTACTAGGATTGGCAGTTGTTTGCTCATTTGTTTATTTCTAACCTCTAGAAAGGTCAAGAAAGAGAACCAGGTACAAACACATGAAGCCAAATGTGAGTGTGCCATCTTTAACATATAAAGATGAAGCCATAAACAGACAAAATACTTGGAGTTTTTCCCAGTGGTGACAAATGCTCCTGATACATTTAGTTTTACTCTTACCCATGTCTCCCTGTGACCAGGTAGACATTTGCAAAGTAATCACTGGTTAAAAGCACAAGCTTTGGAGTGAGATAGCTCTGATCTTACTTCCTAGCTTGGTTACTTACTACGTATGGGAACTTGGCCAAATCGTTTGCCCTCCATGAGTCCAGGTGTCCTGACGAGTGAAGGGTATGTGAAGGGTACACTCAGCTCAAAGGGAAACTGTGAGGATTCATTTAGACGAGGCATGTGAAGCACCTGATATTTAGTAGGTACTGACAACAACAACAAAATCCACTATTCTTGCAAAAAAGCCTGACAGCTGGCTCCAGCCATGGAAACACATCGCCAAAGGACGAATGACCCTCCCTGCTGCCTCCAGAACTGACCGATGGCCTCATTACCACCGGCTGAGCTAACTGGCCAACAAGCATGGAAAACAGGAAGCGCTGAAGGCAAATCACTACCTATGTGACTAAAGAAACATCAAAAAAGAAGGAATGGGGAAATTGGCTAGAAGAGGTCAGATCGATCAAGGAGAAAACAGACCCCCACTCTAAGGTCATGTGGAGACTGACCTGTAGATGACTTTGCTGAAAATGCTCATTCATAAGCAGACGCCTACATGCTATTTTCTCTGTCCGTATTTTAGTCCCTTATCCACCTGCAGCCTCACTTCTGTATTTCAGTGTTGCAACACTTCCAACGCCCTCCTCCCTCCTTCCTCATTAAGGAGGATGCATTGAACAGGCCACATGGAGAGATTTACACTGCCATGGCTGTCAGTAGGAATTCTAGCCCAGTGATTTACTTCAACATCAAATTCAAAACTAGGCCCAGAAATCCTTCATTATCATTTAATATGAATCTATTTCATTAACTAATTTAAAATCATGCATAATTCATCACATGCATTGTTCACTTATAGTTTAGAATTTATTTCCCTAGATGTGGTCTCTATATTAGCTTTGCCTCATTTTTCTTGCATAAAATGATTGAGATATATGACATTTCTTTATCAGTGGAAATAAGATGGCTCTTTATTCTTTGTCAAATTGGGTCACAGATTTCCCTATGTAACATAACATTTCCCAACTTGTATTTTCAAAACACTTTATTTTATTCTTCAAATAGTCAATTTTTATCAACCTGATTGTGTTATCTATTTATTTTTAAAACAAGGACT
Source organism: Monodon monoceros (assembly GCF_005190385.1). Lineage (NCBI taxonomy): Eukaryota > Metazoa > Chordata > Mammalia > Artiodactyla > Monodontidae > Monodon > Monodon monoceros. Next base: position 97,720,802 of record NW_021703768.1, read on the forward strand.
CTGTGACATTTTATTTATTTATTTTAAAAGCAAAGACTGTCACATCAAGAAGCTGACAAGGGCTCTGTGACATTTTATTATGTATTTTAAAAGCAAAGACTCTGTCACATCAAGAAGCTGAGAAATTTGTTCAAGTAAAATGTTGTGATGGGGTTTTTTTTGTTGTTTATTTTTTTGCGGTACGCGGGCCTCTCACTGTTGTGGCCTCTCCCGTTGCGGAGCACAGGCTCCGGATGTGCAGGCTCAGCGGCCATGGCTCACGGGCCCAGCTGCTCCGCGGCACGTGGGATCTTCCCAGACCGGGGCACGAACCCGTGTCCCCTGCCTTGGCAGGTGGACTCTCAACCACTGCGCCACCAGGGAAGCCCCCTTGCTGTGATGTTTTTAACTCTAGAATTCAAATCCCCTGCCTTCTAAGTCCTCCAATTTTCTAAGCAAAACTTCAAAATTTGGTGTTTTTATATCTTGATAAATTATCTGTATGAAAACATTAGTGAATAAGCAGCAGCTATAGGGTTAATGAATCAGTTTAAGCCCTCTCTATTAAAATCATCATCACCATAAATAAAGTACTGTCTTAAGATGTAGATTTTATTATTATACAGGTATAGTGAGGCCAATAGATCAGCAGACAATTGCTATGGAACAATTACTTTGTTACTCATAGTTCCCAAAAGGAAGGGGCATGCCACTGCCACACAGGGGCCAACACAGAAGCACCAGTCACTCAGGAGGCAGAAGGAGCAGGGGGAAAATGCAGGCAAGAGCCTTTATGGTGGCTTCCATGGGAAGGAATGGGTAAGGCAGAGAAAGCAGGTTAGGATTGGTAGTCTGAAGAGTGTCAGCACACCCTGGGGCATAAGGATTGTGCCTAGTTGTCTGATGCCTGGTCCTGGGATGATTAAGGCAGAGGAATACTGGTTCTGAGTGTACGAAACCAAGAGAGGAGGTGGTGGAGGTGTGGGTTCTGGATTGATGAGTTCACATATATGAAAGGCACCCTTGCAAGTGAGTCACTTACTATGTCTAGGAATTGGCCAGCCCCCTGGGAGGAGTAGTCTCTCCAGGGTCAGCAAGGCTCTGGATGTCATAGCATCAGAAACACAGGGTTAATACAAATATCTGGTCCTTCGTAAGTGCCAGACACGGTGCTAAATTCCCAACATGCGCTATCTTACAAATACCTCCTAACAACCCTGCAAAGTAAATGCATCATCTTCACCATCAGCATCATCACCTCTGTTTTAAAGATGGGGAATCTGAGATTTAGAGACAATAGGAACTTAGCGTGAATCACACAGCTAGTAAGTGGGGGGATAAGAACTGGACCCTCTCCAGCCTAGCTACACTACAGAATCTACTCAGAAAATTCAGGAAATATCATTGATGACTTTAATTTTTCCAGGATGTTTCCATTAGCCCCCAAATCAAATCCAGGTTATCATGCTCCTAAGCCAATCAGTTAGAACAGTTTGTGTTCAGGTAACACAGGTGAGAATCTGCTGCGTGACTGGGAGTGGAAATGGGAGTTAAGAATAAACTGAGAAATCTGAGAAAAGTCTCTTGACTTAGGAGTTGTGCAAACTTCAAAGTAAGTCTTCCGATAACTGTAATTTTATTACATTCTGTCTCTTTTCAAACTTACCTTGAGTTTTTGTCTCCAACTCAGCCTGCATAGCACTGTCACAGAGTAGTCAAGAGAAAGAGCATTATCTCCAAATCTCAAAGATGAGGTATGAGCTCACAAGGGCATTGGAAGGATAAGTGAGTTTAAAATATTATGGTATAGAGCTCAGAAAAACAAATGGGTATGTGAATCCTGTTGTTTATAATGTAATCTAAGCAAGGCCAGAGAGAGATTCACCTAAAAGGGAACATCCAGAGCTCTTAGTTGAATTCAGGGATCTCTCAGGAGGCAAACACTTCCTAAAGATGCCCATTCTGCCACAGTAATTAGTTCAGGCACGTCCCACTGTCACCAAGGCTGGCTAGCAAAGCCTTTGGGTTCCCTGTTACCACAGTTAACTGTGCCAACCCCACTATAACAGAAAATCAATGACTCTGTATATTACCAGTAGGAGCACCCACCTCTACATCCTCACCACATCCATCCCCCCCCAACCCCGACACACAGACATTGCCAGAGCACTGCGGAGTCATCAGAAACATCTTAAGAAGATAAGGAATCACTCTAAATTGCAGGATCTTAGTAAATGTACTGAACTCAGAAAGAAAAAGATCCCAGCTCTAAGGAGTAAGTCTTCTCTTCATTCCAATTTAGTTACCGATTCCCTCTTGATTCACAGGTCTCCAACAGTGTACTGACATTTCATAATAAGTAAGCTACTTTATGAGTAGAGGGACTATATACTTTATTATCTAAACTGAGACACTTTTTGAGGGTGCAAGGGGTCACTATTAATCTTTACACAGGAACGAGCACAACTGGGTTCTGTTCCAGCTAAACAGGAGTGTGTGAGCACCTGATTTGTGGCAAAGCTCTCCCTGACAGTCAAGTGGCGTCTGAGATTCTTGTCCTCACTTATCATCTGTGAGCCCTTAGACACCAGAGCGTCGGCATCTGAAAGCCACTTTGTGTTTAGGTTATTCTATAAGGGTTCTCCCATAGGCCTAAGCAAAGTGAATTTCAAGGTTTACACAGCCTTCTGTGGGAAATTATGGCAATATTAAAGAATGGTAGGCTTCACAATCTGAATTTACCCCGATCCCAAAAGGGATCTCCAAAACATTCTAGGATACCTACGAACTTAAGATATCACTAAGAATATGGAATGTTACAGAGCCAAGAAAAGGTACTATCTGTAAGAACAAAATTAAGAGAAAATGGCTTTTCCCCATATCACTTGAGCTCAAATGTGAATGAAAGAAAATTTATGAGGTGCTACTACAACCACTGGCTATAGAAAGGTTTAACATCTGAAAGTTAAAAGGGGACCAAGAGCCAAGATCTCTAAGCCAGGGTACAGGGACATTCCTCCTTTAATTATATGTGTAATATTGCTTCAGAAAATGTTGATTATCTACATATTCTCATGAAGCAGAAAATCTAGTAAGGTGCTATAAAAAGTATACATACACACATAAGAAGAACTTGGTGAGTACCTTAAAAGAGACAACAATAGGGCTTCCGTGGTGGCACAGTGGTTGGGAGTCCGCCTGCCAATGCAGGGGACGCGGGTTCGTGCCCCGGTCTGGGAGGATCCCGCGTGCCGCGGAGCAGCTGGGCCCGTGAGCCATGGCTGCTGAGCATGCGCGTCCAGAACCTGTACCCCGCAGTGGGAGAGGTCACAACAGTGAGAGGCCCGCGTACCGCAAAAAAAAAAAAAAAAAAAAAAGAGACAACAATAAACAGCTAAGAGGTCTCAAAGGAAGAAAATGTCAGGGCTGGTGCAAGGTGATTTTAGTATTGAAGGAGCAAGAAGGTTTCCTGGAAGAGGCAGAATTTGAAACTAGCACTGAAAGATGGGAAAGATTTTGACAATCGAAGGTAAGATAAGAGGCATTCTGGGCACAGATAATGCTGTAAGCAAAGGAAGAAAGTGAAATACTCCTCATTGTTGGAGTGCAAGACTAGAAAGGTAGGTCAGGGGCCAGAATGTGAGAGGATCATTAAGTTAAGTAGCTTCTAATACAGACTTTCTTCACAGCAATTGCAGGAGAATGATCCAGTTACAATCTCTGAAAATTTGCCATGATTGTAGTGATTATTCATGAGAATTAGCAGACCTTTGGGAAATCGAATATTGATGGATGTATTTGTACTCTCAGATCCAAAGGTAAAATCCGCCAAGTCAGTCCCAGCTGTGGGTAACCTAGATAAATAATGAAACTGTAAATTTTAATCTAAAAGCAAAAATAGCAAAAGTGAGGTTGCAAACTAGCAAAGGCTCTCTCTGGGTTTTTGCCCATTAAAGCCTTACATAATAAGGTATAGCTATTTCTGAATATCATAAAAACTTTAAAGATGCTTTAAAATGCTTTTGAATTTCATGAAGGTGAAAGATGGTCTTTCTTCAGAACAACATGGTAGAATAATTAGGACAATACCTCATGATTCCTATAAAACGTCTTACAAACTATTTACTAATGATAGTAATAGTAGCTAACAGTTAAATAGTTCTTGCTAAGTGCCCAGTACAGTTTCAAACACTTTACATATATTTATGGAAACAACCCTTAGTTCAAATGAAATTTTAGGCCAAGTCAAAATAATAGTAAAACAACTATACATAAGGAGCCCTGAGGATCTCCTGGACTCTGAGGAAACAGAGTTTTTAAACCACTGTCACAGACTTTGCACAGAGGTGGACACCGTGAACCCAGTGCCAGGGAATGCCCGCATAGCTCCTACTTTGAGAAACATGGGAATGTTAAAGAGTAATGGTGGGTATGTTTATTTGCCCTATACAAAATTTTAAAAAAACCAAACTGTTATTGGTTGCCAGCATTTTAAAAAATAGGAGATTTGATATTAAAATTTGGATGTCTGGCTTCTCTTAGAAAATCTGGAACCATGGATCCTATCCTCTTTCATGACAGCCATGTCATATAGGGCAGAATCCTGGGGGGACGCTTTAGACAGTCTACGAGCTCTGGTCTTCAGCTCATCACTGCCCCCACTCAGCCCTTTTCCTGGCCTAGAGGTATTGGGTTTGAAAATTTGGCTTAGAGTGTGAATTTCAAATGCTGAATATAGATTACCTGGAGGTATGGCTCGGATATAGTTGCTGGATCAGAAAGAGGTTCACTTAGAATTTTTCAACTCAGCTAGGATAAAGTGGAGGTTCAGATAATGTGGAAAACCAGCTAGTTTTCCAACTATCATTTTTTTGTTTTTTTTTTTACCTTTTGTTATAGAATTCTTCCATGACAGAATTAGAGATGATCTAGCCCAACACCCTCCTTTTATAGATACGGACACTTAAGCCCAGTTCGCTGTGGAATCAACCCTAGGACTCTAGTCGTGGGGTTTTCTCATATATTACTGGCTCTCAACACCACAACTTCTGATAGACTATTAAGGGTTGTCTTCATTCCCTGAAAAAAGTGTTCTTCTGGTCCATTCTTAAACATTTTAATTTATTGCTATTGAAGTTTATATCTATATATGTGTATATATGTATGTATACATATTGTGTATAAATATTATATATTTATTATATATTAATATATTTATATTACATATGTATACATATTATATGTGTGTGTGTGTTTAAGAGAAAAGAGGATAGATGTGGTTTAACCTGAAATTAAGTCAAAGAACTGGGAAGACAAATAAATGGTTCCAATCATTAAATGTACATTATGGAAATTAGCCAGCTTTCTGTTTTTAAGAAAGGCATAGTCCATCATTCAAGGATGACATCGAGTTGATTTCTTTTCTCCTGTATGTAATAACAGCAGGGACTGAGCATGGCCTCGAACTTAAAGAACACTGAACCAACCCATTAAAATTTACAGTCCTATTCCAAAAGCAAAGAGAAACCTCTAGAGATGTTCCTTGGCTTGGCCTCAAATTCTAATTATGCCTCATAAAGGGATTTCTTAATCCAAGAATAGCTTCTTTGAAGTTAAAAAATAAAATGATAAACTAAGTGTTCATGTGTGAGCATCTCAGAAGGGTCATAGGCAGGGCTAGAAAGGGAAATTTTTTCATGTACTAAGACATTTCCAGCATAGTGTTGGCTATATGATCAGCTATATTTGTTTGCTAGGGCTGCCATAACAAATACCAGACTGGTGGCTTGAATAACGGAAATTTATTTTCTCACAGTTTCGGAGGCTGGAAGTCTGAGGTCAAGGTGTTGACAAGTTTGGTTTCTCCCGAGGCCTCTCTCCTTGGATGCAGATGGTTACCTTCTTGCTATGGCCTCACATGACCTTTCCTCTGGGCACACACATTCCTGGTATCTCTGCCTCTTCTAATGAGGACACCAGCAACACTGGATTAGGACCCACCTATATGAGCTCACTTAACCTTAATTACTTCTTTAAAGGCCTTATGTCCACAAACAGTCATATCCTGATATATCGATGGTTAGTACTTCAAAACGTGAATTTTGGGAGAACACAGTTCAGTCTGTAACATCAGAACAAGGCAAAAGAGAAGGAAAAAAATCAGAGGGACCAGAATACAGATCTCGGTTTAGTCATAGTTTGCTGATACAAAGATCCCTCTACTGGATCCACAGAATTCGTATTCCACTGATACATGGGTCAAACTGCCATAGAATTGCAGCAAAAGTGTGATCTCCTCTCCCAGCCATATTCTAATACGTCCGTATGCCGCTGGCATACCTCACTGGGACAAAGTCTGCAGAGCCAGGGCTAGGAGGCACTCAGAGTTGGCACTTGCAGAACTCTGAGAGTCAGCACTCCCTTGAAGGCTGCACCTTGGATAGCTCTCTTGGTTCATCCTAGTCTTGGCCCAAGGACATCCAATGATTAGGACAATAGCACCAGAAAGAGCTGAAGCTGAGAAGTCATATAGCTTCTGATTCAAATTTCAAGTCAGCTTCGTGTTTCCTTCAGGGAAGTGTGGGACCACCACAATAATTTCCCATTTTAAGATTTCGATAGCAGTCAGAAGAGGAAGTAATAGAGATGGTCAAAGAGACTGATGGACATAAAGTTATTTGGAGCATACATTTTGTCTAAGATATGTAGAGAATATGTTAAAATCTATCTATGTTAAAGGTAAGAAATGGGTAGTTTTAAAAAAAAAAGTGCAGAACAATTATGGCCAAAGAGTCACTGTAGTCCCCCTTTATCCATGATTTCACTGTCCATGGTTTCAGTTACCCGTGGTCAACTTCAGTCTGAAAATATTACATGGAAAATTCCAGAAATAAACAATTCATAAGTTTAAACTTTGCACTGTTTTGAGTAGCATGATGAAATCTCAAGCCAACCGGCTCTGTCTCTCCAGGACATGAATCATCCCTTTATCCAGTAGTCCTCTCAGTTATCTAACGGACCGTCACAGTATCGCAGCACAAGTAACTCTTACTTTACTTAATAATGGCCCTCTTTAAAGTGCAAGAGTAGCGATTCTGGCAATTTGAATCTGCCAGAGAAGCTGTACACTTAAAGCTATACTTCCTTTAAGTGAAAAGATGAAAGTTCTCGACTTAATAAGAAAAAAATTGTATGCTGACATTGCTAAGATCTACACTAAGAACAAATCTTCTATCCATGAAATTGTGAAAAAGGAAAAAGAAATGTGTGCTAGCTTTCCTGTCACGCCTCAAACTGCAAAAGTTATGGCCACAGTGCATGATAAGTGCTTAGTTAAAAGACATTAACTTTGTACAATAAGATATTGTAAGAGTGACAAAGACCACATTCACATAAACTTTATTTTAGTATATTGTAATAATCGTTCTATTTTATTATTAGCTATTGTTGCTAACTTCTTACTGAGTCTCATTTATAAATTAAACTTTATCATAGGTATATATGTACAGGAAAAAACATAGCATATACAGGGTACTATCCACAGGGGTTTCAGGCATCCCCTGGGAAACTTGAAGTGTATCCCCCAAGAACAAGGGGGGACCGCTGTACTAATGGCAAAAACATACCTTGATTCATGGCAAGATGGCAAGGTCATACAGCAATGCCCCACTATTGTCCCCAGCAGAGGGCAGAAGACATGTGATATTATCTTGAAATTATCTAGAATTATCACTTAGCCTGATAATTCTAAGGTGGTTCTACACTTTCACTGGGCAGATATCAGATTCAAACTTGTTTAATTTGAAAGCTGATTTTCTAGCATATTATTGCAAAAACACTGAGTATCCTGTACTTGGGATCTTTTTAATCAATGGGGCATGATTCAGACCTGTTTTAGATAGTTTACTCAAGTGTCAAGCCCCACTGAGAGCTAACAGTTGTGACTGATTTTTGTTTGTTTGTTTGTTTCCCCCAGGTCTTTGCCAGATGGAAGTTTACAGCACAGAATAGCACATAATTGGAAACCTCTTTAGCTTTACAAGGCCACTAACTACAGTTCTCCTCGCCAGACACCTGCTTTGACTGGAGGATATTTCACTAATGTGATTAAACCCTTCTAAAGCAATCTTTAGTTTAATTATGATATAAAGGTTGACATAATTAGATTACTTAGCCTGAAGAGGAAAAAAGCTGAAAAGTGACTCAGTAACTGCCTTAACTATATAAAGGATTTTTCATTAACACTATCAACTAAATGAAGGATTATCGTAAGGAATCAGCTATTCTATAGATGCAATGATGTGGGAGAGGGCAGAAATGGATTTTAGGAGAAGAATTAAGGTTAGTTAGTAAGAAAATCTTTTGAAATCTTATGAAGTTAAATACTAGACTATATTTGGGAACTGTCAATAAGGGCAGTTGTTTTGCAGAACCACAATCTCTTAAACGTCTTTAAAACTTCATGGATCCCTATCTGTCTGAAATGACATTTTCCCTCAAGTCTTTTAAGCTTCTCTCTACCAAAACTAATCATTTTGGTCATACAAAAATGTGCTAGAATGCAGCTCCATTAGGCCATAGCACAGTGTGTTATATATAGTATATACTCTTTAAATGTTTATTGAATGACAATGAGTGAATAGAAAAAAAAGAGTAGTTCAGTAGCCAAAATCCGGAAGCTTCTTTCACTAAATTCACTCTACTGTGGAGGAACAGTAACCAGATCCAGTTTTTCAGTTAAAAGTATACTAAGAACCGTTTACTTCAGTGATAGACCATGTATTAACAAATTAGAATAAAAGCACTATTTCCATAAGGGACATTGTCAGGTCCTATAAACACATCTGATTGTACACATCTCCATCAGCCCACAACTGATTGTACACATCTCTATCAGCCCACAAACACATTGCCAAGCCACACCTCATTTCACTAGGTGGACCTTCCTGGCAGCAAGAGATTAATACTCCTCAACCTTGAGGCTCCAGCTCTGCCTGGATTTGGTATCTCATGGACTCAACACAGGTATTTTGCCTCAGAAAAATGAAGACCTAGGACACTCTGAGAACACAGATAGGAAAATTAGTGACCGTTTCTTCAGGGCTTAGCAGCTGGGAAAACCAGTTCCTGGCTGATATTTCTACTCTAGATTTAAGGTCCCAGGTGTAAATCTGATTGGAACAGCAAATGTCACAGGCCCAGGCCATGGCCAGGGAAAGACAGATCCTTAATGGGAAATCCAGGTGCTTTACAAGAAAAGGAACGAATGCCATGCAGACTAAAACCAAACAGGACCACTTCAGTACCCCCTACTTTACAGAGAGAAAATGAGCATTTCAACACATGCAACAAAGGCTATCTGATTTAGGAAAATTTGTGATATTGACATTAATATTACAAGATGTATTAGAAGCATCAGGTCTAGAATCTTTGGAAATGGGTACTCACTTTCAGTTACCAGACCCATATCATGACTGGTTTTTTGAGAGCCCCCTGACTTCTTCCCTCTACTTCCTCCCATGTCAGTTTCCACCAACAGCAGACAGTGTTGTAGGACAATGGAAGGATAACTACAAGTTGCTCAGAACACGGAGACAAATTCAAGGACATGCAGAAAAACAGTAGATACTTCTTATCAGTTACTACAATAGATAATATTTTTACCTCCTAAATTAATTTTCATTACCCCTATTCTTTCTATTTATAAGTCAAGCTTGTGTCTATTCCACTTCATTCTTTGGAGAATTCTGGTCCTGGTTTACTAACTCTGCAATTTAAAATGTGGGTCAAGAGCAAGTTAAAAAATTCTTTAATTAATTATCCTCTTCACAGCTTTAGAATTCTCCTTCCAGTGACAGCTCATCACTTACTTCCTCATTTTATTTTCTTTATTCCCCCCCCCCAGCTTTGCTGAGGTATAAATGACAATTAAAAACATTATATATTGAAGGTGTACAACTTGATGATTTATCATATGTATCCACTGTGAAATAATCATCACAAGCTAATTAAGGCCATATCCATGGCCTCACTTATTTATCATCCTATATTTGTTATGGTGGTGGTGAGAATATGTAATATCTACCCTGTTAACCACTATAAGGTATACAATACATTATTGCTAACTATAGTCACAATATTGTATAGTAGATCTCCAGAACATTGTTTTCTTCAAGGCAATCTCTATCAAAATCCCAAATTTTTATAGAAATAGAAAAAAAAATCCTAAAATCCATATAGAACAATAAAAGACCCCAAACAGTCAAAGCACTCTTGAGCAAGAACATCAAAGCTGGAGGCATTGCACTACCTCATTTCAAAATATATTACAAAACTACAGTAATCAAAAGAGTATGATACAAGAACAAAAGCAGACATATATGCCAATGAAACAGAATACAGAACCCAGAAATAAACCCACACATCTACAGTCAACTGATCTTTGAACAAGAACACACAATGGAGAAAGGATAGTATCTTCAATAAATGTTCTTGGGGAAATGATATCCACATCCAGAAGAATGAGATTGAACTCATTTTAAACCATATATGAAAAATCATCTCAAAATGGATTAGACTTAAACATATGAGTTGAAACTGTAAAACTACTAGTATGAAACATAGATATAAAACTTCTTGACATTGGTCTAGAAAATAATTTTTTGAATATGACACCAAAATCACAGGCAACAAAAGCAAAAATAGAAAAGAAGGATTCCATCAAACTAAAAAGCTTCTGCACAGCAAAGAAAACAATCATCAGAGTGAAAAGGCAACCTAAAGAATGAGATAAAATTTTGCAAACCATCTATCTGACATGGGGTTAATTTCCAATATATATAGGAAATTTATACAACTTGAGAGCAAAAAATGAAAAAACAACAAATAACCCAATTTTTTAAATAGGCAAAGGACCTAAACAGACATTTCTCAACAGAAGACATACAAATCACCAAAAGTATATGAAAAGATGCTATCATTAATTTTCACTAATTATTGGAGAAATGCAAAGCAAAATCACAGTGAGATATCACCTCTGTTATCACATCTGTTAGAATGGCTACCATCAAAAAGATAAGAGATAACAAATGCTGGGGAAAATGTGGAAAAAAGGGAACACTGTACACTGTTGGTGGGTATGTAACTGGTATAGCTATTATGGAAAACAATATGGAGTTTTCTCAAAAAATTAAAAATAAAACCACCATATGATCCAGCAATCCTACTTCTGGGTACTATCCAAAAGTATTGAAATTGGGATCCTAAAAAGATAATAACGCTCCGATGTTCACTGCCGCATTATTCACAAAATTCAAGATAAAGAAACAAGTGTCCACTGACAGATAAATAAAGAAAATGTGGGACAGATAATAGGTAGACAGACACATAGGTATATAGCTACATGGATAGATAGAGATTGACATGGATATGCATATAAAATATATTCAGCTTTTAAAAAGAAAGAAACCCTGCCAATGCAACAGCATAGATGACTCTGGAGGATTTTATGCTAAATGAAATAAGCAGAACACAGAAAGATAAATACTGCATGATCTCGCTTATATATGGAATCTAAAATAGACTCATAGAAGCAGAGTGTAGAACAGTGGTTAAAAGGGGCTGGGGGCAGAGTGAAATGGGGAGATATTGGTCAAAGGGTATAAAGTTTCAGTTATGCCTGATGAATAAGTCCTAGAGATCTAATATACAATACTGTCACTTTGTTTTCATAAGCCAACCTGAAAAATTGCATTGTTTTGTCTCTCCCTTATGTCCCCAAAATTCTCTATATTAAATTTAACCATTATTGTAGAAATTCTATACAAATGTGACAAGCAAATATTAACTCAGAGAACTGAGTGAAAACAGTTATTAGAATTACTAGTTATTACCACAAATCTGTAAAGCCAGGTGAAATCTTGGTGACTCTTTGCAGTTTTTGAATGTCTTTTTTTCCTTCCAGTTTTACTGAGCTATAATTGACATGGAGCACTGTATAAGTTTAAGGTGTACAGCATCATGATTTGACTCACAAACATCATGAAATGATTACCACGATAAGTTTGTGAATATCCATCATCCCATATAGATACAAAACGAAACAGAAAAAAATATTTTTCCTTGTGATGAGAACTCTCAGGGTTTACTCAATAACTTTCACATATAATGTACAGCAGTGTTAATTATATTTATCATGTTGTACATTACATCCCTAGTACATACTTACTTATAACTGGAAGTTTGTACATTTTGACTACCTACATCCAATTCCCCCTTCCCTCCACCTTTCGCCTCTGGGAAGCACAAATCTGGTCCCTTTTTCTATGAGTCTGTTTGTTTTTCAGGTATAATTGATCTACAACTCTATGTTACTTCCTGGTACACAACATAGTGATTCTACGTTTCTATACATTTGAAAATGATATCATGATAAGTCTAATTATTATCTTTCACCATACAAAGGTATTACATAATTATTGACTATATTCCCCACACTGTACATTTCATGACTTATTTATTTTGTAACTGCAAGTTTGTACCTCTTAAACTCCCTCACCTCCTATTTCTCTCCTCCCCCACCCCTCCCCCTCTGGCAACAACCTGTTTGTTCTCTGTATCTATGACTGTTTCTGTTTTACTGTGTTTGTTACTTTGTTTTGTTTTGTAGATTCCACATAAAAGTGAAATCATACAGTATCTGTTTTTCTCTGCCTGACTTATCTCACTTAGCCTAAAATGCTCTAGGTCCATCCATGTATTTGCAAATGGCAAGATTTTACTTTTTAAGGCTAAGTAATATTCTAGTGTGTGTTGCGTGTGTGTGTGCATCATATCCTCTATATCCATTCATCTATTGATGGGCACTTAGGTTTCTTCCATAATTTGGCTATTGTAAATAATTCTATAATTAACAGAAGAGTGCATATATCTTTACGAATTAGTGTTTTCATTTTCTTCAGATAGATACCCAGCAGTGGAATTGCTGGATTTGTATGGTAGTTCTATTTTAAGTTTTTTTGAGGAATCTCCATAGTGTTGTCCATAAAGACTGCACCAACTTACATTCCCAACAGTGTATGAGGATTCCCTTATCTCCTCATCCTTGCCAAAACTTATTTCTATTCTTCTTCTTTTTTTTTTTTTTTTGCGGTATGTGGGCCTCTCACTGTTATGGTCTTTCCCGTTTCTGAGCACAGGCTCCGGACACGCAGGCTCAGTGGCTATGGCTCACAGGCCTAGCCGCTCCGCGGCATGTGGGATCTTCCCAGACCGGGGCACGAACCCGTGTCCCCTGCAACGGCAGGCAGACTCTCAACCACTGCGCCACCAGGGAAGCCCTCTATTCTTTTTGATAATAGCCATTCAGAAACGTGTGAGTTGACATCTCCTTGTGGTTTTGATTTGCAGTTCCCTGATGATTAGCGATATTAAGCATCTTTTCATGTGCCTGTTGGCCATCTTTATGTCTTCTTTGGAAAAATATCTATTCAGGTCCTCTGTCCATTTTTCAATTGAATTTTTTTTTATGTTGAGTTGTATGAGTTTTTTGTATATTTTGGATACTAACCCCTTGTCAGATATATCATTTGCAAATATCTTCTCCCACTAAGTGGCCTTTTCATTTTGCTGATAGCTTCCTTTGCTGTATGAAAACATTTTACTTTGATGTAGTTCGGCTTGTTTATTGTTACTTTTGTTTCCCTTGCCTGAGGAGGCATATGCAAAAAAATATTGCTAAGACTAATATGAAAGACCATACTGCCTATATTTTCTTCTAGAAGTTTCATGATTTCAGGTTTTCCATTTAAGTCTTTAAACCATTCTGGGTTTATTTTTGTATATGCTATGAGAAGGTAGTTCATTTTATTCTTTTGTATATAGTTGTCCAGTTTTCCCAAACCATTTATTGAACAGACTATCTTTTCCCATTGTATTTTCTTGCCTTCTTTGTCATAAATTAAATGCCAATATAAGTGTGGGTTCATTGCTGGTCTCTCTATTCTGTGCCACTGATATATGTGTCTGTTTTTGTACGTGTAGCATACTGTTCGGATGGCTGTAGCCTTGTAGTATAATTTGAAATCAGGGAGCATGATACCTCCAACTTTGTTCTTAAGACTTTTTTGGCTCTTTGAGGTCTTTTGAATTTCCAGACAAATTTTAGAACTATTAGTTCTAGTTCTGTGAAAAATTCCAATGGTATTTTGATAGGGATCGCATTGAGTCTTTATTTTAAGGAGTATGGTAATTTTAACAATACTATTCTCCAGTCAATGAGCACAGCATATCTTTCCATCCATTTGTATCATCCTCAATTTTTTTTGAATTTTATTTATTTTTTATACAGCAGGTTCTTATTAGTTATCTATTTTATACATATTAGTGTATATATGTCAACCTCAACCTCCCAGTTCATCCCACAATCATGCCTGCCCCTCCACTATCCCCCCTTGGTGTCCATACATTTGTTCTCTACATCTGTGTCTCCATTTCTACCTTGCAAACCAGTTCATCTATACCATTTTTCTAGATTCCACACACATGCGTTAATATAGGAAATTTGTTTTTCTCTTTCTGACTTACTTCACTCTGTATGACAGTCTCTAGATCCACCCACATCTCTACAAATGACCCAACTTTATTCCTTTTTATGGCTGAGTAATACTCTATTGTATATATGTATCACATCTTCTTTATACATTCATCTGTCAATGGGCATTTAGGTGGATTCCATGACCTGGCTATTGTAAATACTGCTGCAGTAAACATTGGGGTGCATGTGTCATTTTGAATTGTGGTTTTCTCAGGGTATATTTTCAGTAGTGGGATTGCTGTGTCATATGGTAATTCTATTTTTAGTTTTTTAAGGAACCTCTATAATGTTCTCCATAATGGCTGTATCAATTTACATTCCAACCAACAGTGCAAGATGGTCCCTTTTCTCCACACCCTCTCCAGCATATGTTGTTTGTAGATTTTCTGATGATGCTCATTCTAACTGGTGTGAGGTGATACCTCATTGTAGCTATGATTTGCATTTCTCTAATAATTAGTGATGTTGAGCAGCTTTTCATGTGTCTCCTGGTCATCTGTATGTCTTTTTTGGAGAGATGTCTATTTAGGTCTTCTGCCCATACTTTGATCGGATTGTTTGTTTTTTTAATATTGAGCTGCATGAGCTGTTTATATATTTTGGAGAATACTCCTTTGTCTGTCGATTTGTTTGTAAATATTTTCTTCCATTCTGAGGGTTGTCTTTTCATCTTGTTTATAGTTTCATTTGCTGTGCAAAAGCTTTTAAGTTTCACTGGGTCCCATCTGTTTATTTTTGTTTTTATTTCCATTACTCTAGGTGGGTCAAAAAAGATCTTGCTGTGATTTATGTCAAAGACTGTTCTTCCTATGTTTTCCTCTAAGAGTTTTATAGTGTCCAGTCTTACATTTAGGTCTTTAATCCATTTTTAGTTTATTTTTGTGTATGGTGTTAGGGACTGATCTAATTTCATTCTTTTACATGTAGCTGTTCAGTTTTCCCAGCACCACTTATTGAAGAGACTGTCTTTTCTCCAGTGTATACCCTTGCCTCTTTTGCCACAGATTAGTTGACCACAGGTGTGTGGGTTTACCTCTGGGCTTTCTAACCTGTTCCATTGAAATATATTTCTGTTTTTGTATCAGTACCATATTGTCTTGATGACTGTAGCTTTGTAGTATAGTCTGAAGATAGGGAGTCTGATTCCTCCAGCTCCGTTTCTTTCCCTCAAGATCACTTTGGCTATTCAGGGTCTTTTGTGTCTCCAGACAAATTTTAAGATATTATGTTCTAGTTCTGTAAAAAATGCCATTGGTAATTTGATAGGGATTGCAATGAATCTGTAGATTGATCTAGGTAGTATAGTCATTTTCACAATATTGATTCTTCCAAGCCAAGAACATGGTATATCTCTCCACCTGTTTATGTCATTTTTTATTTCTTTCATCAGTGTCTTATTGTTTTATGAGTATAGGTCTTTTACCTCCTTAGGTAGGTTTATTCCTAGGAATTTTATTCTTTCTGTTGCAATGGTGAATGGGATTGTTTCCTTAATTTCTCTTTCTGATCTTTCATTGTTAGTGTATAGGAATGCAAGAGATTTCTGTGCATTAATTTTGTATCCTGCTACTTTACCAAATTCATTGATTAGCTCTAGTAGTTTTCTGGTAGCATACATGTATAGTATCATGTCATCTACAAACACTGACACCTTTACTTCTTCTTTTCCGATTTGGATTCCTTTTATTTCTTTTTCTTCTCTGATTGCTGTGGCTAGGACTTCAAAAACTATGTCGAATAATAGTGGCAGAGTGGACTTCCTTGCCTTTTTCCTGATCTTAGAGGAAATGCTTTCAGTTTTTCACCATTGAGAATGATGTTTGCTGTGGGTTTGTCATATATGCTGAGGTGGTTCCCTCTATGCCCACATTCTGGAGAGTTTTTATCATAAATTGGTGCTGAATTTTGCCAAAAGCTTTTTCTGCATCTATTGAGATGATCATATTGTTTTTATTCTTCAATTTGTTAGTATGGTGTAGCACATTGATTGATTTGCATATATTGAAGAATCCTTGCATCCCTGGGATAAATCCCACTTGATCATGGTATATGATCCTTTTAATGTGTTGTTAGATTCTGTTTGCTAGTATTTTGTTGAGGATTTTTGTACCTATATTCATCAGTGATATTGGTCTGAAATTTTCTTTTTTTAAAGTATCTCTGTCTGGTTTTGGTATCAGGTTGATTCTGGCTTCACAGAATGAGTTTGGGAGTGTTCCTTCCTCTGCAATTTTTTGGAAGAGTTGGAGAAGGATGGGTGTTAGCTCTGCTCTAAATTTTTGATAGAATTCACCTGTGAAGCCATCTGTTCCTGGGCTTTTGTTTGTTGGAAGATTTTTAATCACAGTTTCAACTTCATTACTTGTGATTGGTCTGTTCATATTTTCTATTTCTTCCTGATTCAGTCTTGGCAGGTTGTGCATTTCTAAAAATTTGTCCATTTCTTCCAGGTTGTCCGTTTTATTGGCATAGAGTTGCTTGTAGTAGTCTCTTATGATGCTTTGTATTTCTGGAGTGCCCATTGTAACTTCTCCTTTTTCATTTCTAATTTTAATGATTTAAGTCCTCTCCCTCGTTTTCTTGATGAGTTTAGCTAAAGGTTTATCAATTTTGTTTATCTTCTGAAAGAACCACCTTTTAGTTTTATTGATCTTTGCTATTGTTTTCTTTGTTTTTATTTCATTTATTTCTGCTCTGATTTTATGACTTCTTTCCTTTTACTAACTTTGGATTTTGCTTCTTCTTCTTTCTCTAGCTGCTTTAGGTGTAAGGTTAGATTGTTTATTTGAGATTTTTCTTGTTTCTTGAGGTAGGCTTGTATAGCTATAAACTTCCCTCTTAGAACTGCTTTTGCTGCATCCCATAGGTTTTGGATCGTTGGGTTGTTGTTGTCATTTATCTCTAGGTATTTTTTGATTTCCTCTTTGATTTCTTCAGTTACCTCTTGGTTATTTAGTAATGTATTGTTTAGCCTCCATGTGTTTGTGTTTTTTACATTTTTTTCCCCTGGAACTTATTTCTAACCTCATAGTGTTGCAGTTGGAAAACATCCTTGATATGATTTCAATTTTCTTAAATTTACCAAGGCTTGATTTGTGACCCAAGATGTGATCTATCCTGGAGAATGTTCCATGAGCACTTGAGAAGAAAGTGTAGTCTGCTGTTTTTGAATGGAATGTGCTATAAATATCAATTAAATCTATCTGGTCTATTGTGTCATTTAAAGCTTGTGTTTCCTTATTAATTTTCTGTCTGGATGATCTGTCCATTGGTGTGAGGTGTTAAAATCCTCCACTCTTATTGTGTTACTGTTGATTTCCTCTTTTATAACTATTAGCATTTGCCTTACATATTGAGGTGCTCCTATGCTGGGTGCACATATATTTATAATTGTTATATCTTCTTCTTGGATTGATCCCTTGATCATTATGTAGTGTCCTTCCTTGTCTCTCGTAACATTCTTTATTTTAAAATCTGTTTTATCTGATATAAGTATTGCTACTCCCACTTTATTTTGATTTCCATTTGAGTGGAATATATTTTTCCATCCACTCACTTTCAGTATGTATGTGTCCTTAGGTGTGAAGTGGGTCTCTTGTAGGCAGCATATATATGGGTCTTACTTTTGTATCCATTCAGCAAGCCTGTGTCTCTTGGTTGGAGCATTTAATCCATTCACATTTAAGGTAATTATTGATGTGTATGTCCCTATTACCATTTTCTTAATTATTTTTGGCTTTGTTTTTGTAGGTCCTTTTCTTCTCTTGTGTTTCCCGTTTAGAGAAGTTCCTTTAGCATTTGTTGGAGAGCTGGTTTGGTGGTGCTGAATTCTCTTAGCTTTGTTTTTCTGTAATGTTTTTGATTTCTCCATCAAATCTGAATGAGATCCTTGCTGGGTAGAGTAATCTTGGTTGTACGTTCTTCCCTTTCATCACTTTAAATATATCATGCCACTCCCTTCTGCCTTATATAGTTTCTGCTGAGAAGTCAGCTGTTAACCTTATGGGAGTTCCCTTGTATTTTATTTGTGGTTTTTCCCTTGTTGCTTTTAATAATTTTTCCTTGTCTTTAATTTTTGTCAGTTTGATTACTATGTGTCTCAGTGTGTTTCTACTTGGGTTTATCCTTCCTGAGACCCTCTACGCTTCCTGGACTTGGATGGCTATTTCCTTTGCCCTGTTAGGGAAGTTTTCGAATATAATCTCTTCAAATATTTTCTCAGGTCTTTCTCTCTCTCTTCTCCTTCTGGGACCCCTATAAGCCAAATGTTGGTGCATTTAATGTTGTCCCAGAGGTCTCTTAGGCTGTGTTCATTTCTTTTCATTCTTTTTTCTTTATCCTGTTCTGTGGCAGTGAATTCCACCATTCTGTCTTCCAGGTCACTTATCCGTTTTTCTGCCTCAGTTATTCTGCTATTGATTCCTCCTATATTTTCATTTCAGTTATGGTATTGTTCATCTCTGTTTGTTCTTCTAGGTGTTTGTTCTTTAATTCTTCTAGGTCTTTATTAAACATTTCTTGCATCTTCTCGAACTTTGTCTCCTTTCTTTTTCTGAGGTCTTGGATCACCTTCACTACCATTATTCTGAATTCTTTTTCTGGAAGGTTGCTGATCTCCACTTCATTTAGTTGTTTTTCTGGGGTTTTATCTTGTTGCTTCATCTGGTACATAGTCCTCTGCCTTTTCATTTTGTCTATCTTTCTGCGAATCTGCTTTTTGTTCCACAGGCTGCAGGATAGTCATTCTTCTTGCTTCTGCTGTCTGCCCTCTCGTGGATGAGGCTATCTAAGAGGCTGTGCAAGCTTCCTGATGGGAGGGACTGGTGGTGGGTAGAGCTGGGTGTTGCTCTGGTGGGCAGAGCTCAGTAAAACTTTAATCTGTTTTTCTGCTGATGAATGGGGCTTGGTTCCTTCCCTGTTGGTTGTTTGGTCTGAGGCCACCCAGCACTGGAGCCTACCTGGCTCTTTGGTGGGGCTAATGGTGGACTCTGGGAGGGCTCATGCCAAAGAGTACCTCCCAGAACTTCTGCTGTCAGTACCCTTGTGCCCGTGGTGAGACACAGCCACCCCCCCATCTGTGCAGGAGACCCTCCAACACTAGCAGGTAGGTCTGGTTCAGTCTCCCATGGGGTCACCGCTCCCTCCCCTGGGTCCTGATGCACACACTACTTTGTGCGTGCCCTCCAAGAGTGGAGTTTCTGCTCTCCCCAGTCCTGTCAAAGTCCCACAATCAAATCCCACCAGCCTTCAAAGTCTGATTCTCTAGAAATTCCTTCTCCCGTTTCTGGACCCTGAGGTTGGGAAGCCTGATGTGGGCTCAGAACCTTTACTCCAGTGGGTCATCTTCTGTTGTATAAGTGTTCTCCAGTTTGTGAGTCACCCACCCAGCAGCCATGGGATTTGATTTTATTGTGATTGCACCCCTCCTACCATCTCACTGCGGCTCCTACCATCTCACTGCGGCTTCTCCCCTGTTCTTGGATGTGGGGCATCTTTTTTGGTTAGTTTCAGTGCCCTCCTGTCGATGATTGCTCAGCAGTTAGTTGTGATTCCAGTGATTTCGCAAGAGGGAGTGAGTACACATCCTTCTACTCCACCATCTTGAACCAATCTCTCATCTCAACTTCTTTCATCAGTGTCTTATAGTTTTACAAGTAAAGGTCTTTTAACTCCTTAATTAGATTTATTCCTAGGTATTTTATTGTTTTTGATGTGATTGTAAAGGGGATTGTTTTCTTAATTTCTATTTCTGATAGTTTGTCATTAGTATATAGAAACGCAGATTTCTGCATGCTAATTTTGTATCCTGCTAATTTACTGAATTCATTCATCAGTTCTAGTAGTTCTTTGGTGGTATCTTCAGGATTTTCTATGCATTCTACCATGTCATTTGCAAACAGTGATAGTTTTACTTCTTCCTTTCCAATTTGTATTCATTTCTTTTTCTTCTCTTCTTCTTTTACTGTGGCTAGGATTTCTGATACTATATTGAATAAAAGTGATGACAGTGGACATCCTTGTCTTATTCCTGATATTAGAGGAAATGCTTTCAGCTTTTCACCATTGAGTATGATGTTGGCTGTGGTCTGTCATATATGGCCTTTATAATGTTGAGGTATGTATCCTCTATGCCTACTTTGTTGAGGTCTTTTGTCATAAATGGATGGTGACTTTTGCCAAAAAGCTTTCTGCATCTATTGATATAATCATGTGATTTTTATCCTTCCTTTTGTTAATATGGTGTTTCACAGTGATTGATTTGCAAATATTGAACCATCCTTGCATCCCTGGGATACATCCCACTTGATCATGGTGTATGATCCTTTTAATATATTGTTGAATTTGGTTTGATAATATCTTATTGATGATTTTTACACCTATGTTCATCAGTGATATTGATCTGTAATTTTCTCTCTCTTTTTTTTTTTTTGGAATATCTTTGGTTTTGGTATCAGGGTGATACTGGCCTTGTAGAATGAGTTTGGAAGTGTTCCCTCCTCCACATTTTTTTGGAAACGTTTGAGAAGAATTGGTGTTAACTCTGCTCTAAACTTTTGGTAGAATTGTGAGAAACCATCGGTCCTGGACTTTTGTTTGTTGGTAGATTTTCTTCTATTACTTATTCAATTTTGTTACTGGTAAATTGTTTATATTTTCTATTTCTTCCTAATTCAGTCTTGGGAGATTGTACATTTCTAGAAATTTTCCCATTTCTTCTATGTTGCCTATTTTATTGGTGTATAATTGTTCATAATAATCTCTTACAATCATTTGTATTTCTGTGGTGTCATTTATAATTTATTTTTCATTTCTGTTTTACTGATTTGGGCTCTCTTTTTTTTTTTTTTGATGTGTCTGGCTAATGGTTTATCAATTTGTTTATCTTTTCAAAGAACCAGCTCTTATTAGCATTGACCTTTTCTAGTGTTTTTCTTATCTCTATTTCATTTAGTTCTGCTCTGATATTTATGATTTCTTTCCTTTTACTAACTTTGGGTTTGTTCTTTTTCTAGTTCCTTTAGGTGTAAGGTTGGATTGCTTATTTGAGATTTTTCTTGTTTCCTGAGGTAAGCTTGTACCACTATAAACTTCCCTCTTAGAACTGCTTTTATTGTATACCATAGATTTTGGATCATTTTGCTCTCATTTTCATTTGTATCCAGGTATTTTTTTATTTCTTTTTTCATTTCTTTAGTGACTCATTCGTCGTTTAGTAGCATATTGTTTAGCCTCCACATGTTTGTGTTCTTTGCACTTTTTTCTTGTAGCTGATTCCTAGTCTCATACTGTTGTGATCAGAAATGTTGCTTGATATTATTTCAATCTTCTTAAATTTACTGAGACTTATTTTGTGGCCCAGCGTGTGATCTGTCCTAGAGAATGTTCCATGTGCACTTGAAAACAATGTGTATTCTGCTGCATTCAGATGGAATGCCCTATAGGTATCAGTTAGGTCCCTCTGGTCTAATGTGTTACTTAAGGTCACTGTTTCCTTATTGATTTCTTGTCTGGATAATCTGTCCACTGATATAAGTGGGGTGTTAAAGTCCCCTATTATTGTGTTACTGTCAATTTCTTCCTTTACGTTTTTTAATAGTTGCTTTATGTATTTAGGTGCTCCTATGTTGCGTGCATACATATTTACATAGGTTATATCTTCTTCTTTGACTGATCCCTTGATCATTATGTAATGTCCTTCTTTGTCTCTTATTTCAATCTTTGTTCTAAAGTCTATTTTGTCTGATACGAGTATTACTACTCCAGCTTTTTTTTTGTTTCCATTTACATGGAATACCTTTCTCTAGCCCCTCACTTTTAGTCTCTGTGCATCTTTGGATCAGAAGTGAGTCTCTTGTGGGTAGCATATATATGGGTCTTATTTTTGGATCCATTCAGCCACTCTATGTCTTTTGATTGTAACATTTAGTCCATTTACGTCTAAAGAAATTCTATGTACTTACTGTCATTTTGCTAATTGTTTTGGTGTTGTTTTTGTAGCTCTTTTTTGTTCCTTTATTCTTCTACTGTTCTCTTCCCTTGTGATTTGATGACTATCTAATGTTATGTTTGGATTCCTTTCTCTTTTTTGCTTATCTTTTATATATTTTTGGTTTGTGGTTACCATGAGGTAAGTAGATATACACATATGTACATGATCATTTTAAGTTGCAGATCTCTTCATTTCAAATGACTTTTAACAACCATGCATTTTTACTGCCTCCCCAAATTTATTGTTCTGACATCATATTTTACATCTTTTTGTGGTGTGTATCCCTTAACTATTTATTGTGGATATAGGTGATTTGCTACTTTTCTGTTTTAACCTTTCTACTAGTTTTACAAATAGTTGATCTATTACCTTTACTGTGTATTTGCCTTTAACAATGAGATTTTTTCCTTTGTAAATTTCTTTTTCTAGTCGTGGCCTTTTTAGTGACTTTCTGTTTCCAATTATATACTAATTATTGGGGTAGTAAATCTAAATCATAATATTTAAAGGTTAAAATCAAATTGAAGGACAACATTACCATATCTTATTTAAACTTCTTTAGAGCTATTTAAAATTTTGTTTTCACCCAATACTATAAATATACTTTGCATTCCACAGATATTTATTGAGTACCTACTGTGCTATGCCAAGAATAAGGTAAACTGAAAGAAAGAAAATAATGCACTTCCTAATTTCCAGTAGAATGTGTAGAAATCAAGAAAAATAATTAAATAAACAATTATATATAATGATAAATGGATATCATTGTTTTGAAGGAAAAAAACAAGATATTGAGTTCCTATTATTTTCAGTCCTGATGATTCTCTAGAAAAACTCACAGTACTCAGGAGAGCAGTTATGCTCACAGTTATAGTTTATTACAGAGAAAGAACACAATTAAAATCAGCAAAGGGAAAAGGCAGATGGGGCAAAATCTAGGAGAAACCAGGTGCAAGCTTCCAGGAGATCCCTCCCAGTGTAGTTGCATGGGAGTGCACTTCACTCTTCCAGCAACAATGTGACACAACACATTTAAAGCACTGCCAACCACAGAAACTCACTGAGCATTGATGTTCAGGGTTTTAACTGAGATCCAGTCACACAGATATGTAACTCCTGTATGACTGAACTCAACTACTCAGATTTTATTCCCCATGGCAAAAACAGACATTCATCATCAATAGCATTGTTTAGATAAGCTATCTAACCAAAATGGCACTGTGTAAGTTTAAGGCCTCAAGCATACAAAAATTTCTTATCAGGTAGAATATCCCCAAAGGCCTAGTATTCATCTTTTATGAGACAGTCCTATAACAGACTTTTCTTTGGAATGTGCAGGGTTTTAGCACCCTGGCTTGCAGAATTCACACTTTACAGCACACTATGAAAGAGAATAACAGGGTATATCTAGTTTAAATTGGTCCTCCAGGGATCCCCTCAATGAGGAAGTAGCATTTAATCTGAGACTTGAAGAATGAGTAGGCACAGTCTGTAGTACTGGAAGTAGTGGAAGAAGTGTTTCAACCAGAGGGAGCATCAAGTCTGCAAGTTCTCAGGTGGGAAAGAGCTTTGTCCCTTTGGAAAACTAAATTAAGGCCAGTGTATTTGAAATAGCAATGAATCAAAGGAGAGAATGGCTCAAGATGAACACAGAACAGTAGATAGGGACCAGATTGTGCAGAGCCTAAAAAACTCTCTTAAGGATATTCTACTTTATGTATCTCAAATACACCAGAAAGTCACTGGGGCATTTTAAGGTTTTTTATTGTTTAAAAAAACCCCCAAGAAACAAAAACTATCCTGGCTGCTTCATAACAAATGAATTGGAAGAAATTAAGAGCAAGATGGAGGGACCAGTTACAAGGCTACTGAAATAGTCTAAATAAAAGTGACTGTGGCTTGGATTAGGGGTACAGTGAAGATGAAGAGAAGTAGATGGATTCAATATGTATATTGGGGCTAAGAGAGTCCAGGATCACTCCCATGTTTCTGGTTTGTACAGTTGGGTCAAAAGAAGTTATATTTATTCAAGCAAGGAAGCTTGGAGGAGGATGAGATACACAGGAAAAATATCAAGAGTTTAATACACATTGAATAATTTTGTAACAGATCCCCCACACAAACGGCAAAAGGATCATAATGAAAGATAGCAATTTCATCCAAGACAATCACTGCTTCATTAACTACTTACTAAACAGCATAATTTTTCCCTTCATATTTATTCCCCACTCAGCAATCTTGGGAGAGGGGAGTCACTAACCACTTTCTTTAACTATGTTAATAGGGAAAACTAGCATTCAAGCCTTGGTTATGCCTCTTTGCCTTACAACTGAGAAATGTTGATTGTTTGCAAAAAAGGAAAGCAGAAAACTCATTTATTTTAAGAATTCAAAGTAAATTCACAGTAAGTCTAAGATTCTTGATGTGTAGAGACTTCTAGGTTGTGGTCTACCACCTGTATAAATATACAAGTACAAATAGTAGAGTCAGGCCAATTAAGTACATAATAAACTGATTTCAAGAAAGCAGTCACAAAGACCTATAGGTTTAAAACCCAACATTAAAGCAATAAACCATAAAGGAACAATGGCAGATAACAAATAAAGGGGTCTCAATGAGGTTTCCACTGTTCCATCATATATCATTTCTAACACCTTTACTTTTATCCCTTTTCTTGACTATTTTTAGCTTTTATGCATTCATGGGGTAACTAAAATAAAATAAAATATATTTTCCTTAAACTCTAACTAAGATGATAAAAACCTAGATAAAGATAGCAAAATTAAGCATAATTTTAAAAAGGAGAAGTCTCCAATAGTTAATTTGTGTCCACAATCAAAGTTCTCAATTTATGGCTAATGCTTGAGAAATGCATATACTTCTTTTGACTACCTTAACAATAAAGTTGATTTTCAAGTAAACAATTTTAAGATCAAGTGATATAGATCTTAACTTGTAGTTAAGCTGCACATCACTACTTTATCAATTTAGGTAATCCTCACACTATATCATATAGAACTCATCATCATTATTATTCCCCAATGTGTTGTCCCTTAAGTCTATGGCTTAGAAATAGTATTTAGCATTTTTTTGCTACAGACCCTTTAGAGTTGGAGAATGTAATGAGTTTTTATGTATTATATTGCTTTTTCCAAAGTAAAACTGATATGAAAATTGCATAATTAAAAAATCAGTTTATAAATATGGAACATTTTCAAGTCATATTGAAAGTTGTTTTAGTAAACAATCTTAGGGGAAGCAAACTATAGAACTTCCATCAATAAAGCACATTGGAGTCATAGAAAGTAACTTTGTTTTTCTATTAGAATCTGTTGCTCCATTTGTTTAAATAGAAGATGCTTTGATGCCCTCTTCAAGCATGAATGACATCACTTGATTGTCTGTCTTCAGGCACAAGAGACGTTATTCCATCCCAATGTGTTTCCACCAAAGGGCAAGTCTGTTCCAATAACTTTTTAGATGGCCAATACAGAGCTTTACCTTCAGAGCTCTGGGTCACTTGTGTGATCTACACTGATTTATGTTGACATGTATATAGGGGCCAGCCACTTAGAAAAATGTATCTTTGTGAACTTTAAAGATCAATTGAAATGAACTATGGATTAGTTAGCTGTTGAACCGCTTTGGCAATTGCAAACTTTGATTTTTCAAAAAAGAATTTAAAAATAAACAGACAAGGGAAGAAAGGCCTGCTTCTGGACTCTGAGACTGCACTTCAGTGACCCAGAGTCACACTTGCTTCTCTGGCAACACAGATGGCTTAACTCTGTGCTTCCAGCAAGTTTAGGGTTAGGTTATGCTACAGAAGCCAGGACATTCATAAGCTTGTCAGGGATGATGGAAGAAATGTGGAAAAGAAGATGGGTATTTAGTGATTAATATTCTGGACTAGCAAATATTTCAAAGCCCTCTTTGTTCTTAACTTTTAAATAAAGTCATCTTCAAGCTGTTAATAAGGTAATATTCAAACACGTGTGAATGGATATTTAGACCCAAGTGTGTGTGCTGCGTTGTATGTGTGAGTACATTTAAAAATTCAACCTATTACATGGGACCTAATTAAACTTATAAACTTTTGCACAGCAAAAGAAACCATAAACAAAATGAAAAGACAACCAATGGACTGGGAGAAAATATTTTCAAATGATGCGACTGACAAAGGCTTCATTTCCAAAATATACAAACAGCGCATACAACTCAATAACAAAAAAGCAAACAACCGATTCAAAAAATGGGCAGAAGACCTAAATACACATTTCTCCAAAGAAGACCTACAGATAACCAAGAGGCACATGAAAAGATACTCATCATCACTAATTATTAAAGAATTGCAAATCAAAACTACAATGTGGTACCACCTCACACTGGTCAGAATGGCCATGATTAGAAAGTATACAAGTAACAAATGTTGGAGAGGGTGTGGTGAAAGGGAACCCTCCTACACTGTTTGCAGGAATGTAAATTGGTGCAGCCACTATGGAAAACAGTATGGCGTTTCATCAAAAAACTAAAAATAGCGTTGCCATATGATCCAGCAATCCCACTTCTGGGCATATATGACAAAACTATAATTCAAAAAGATACATGCACCTCAGTGTTCATAGCAGTACTATTTACAATAGCCAAGACATAGAAACAACCTAAATGTCCATGGACAGATGAATGGATCAAGACGATGTGGTATATATATAATGTATACAATAGAATATTAGTCATGAAAAAGAATGAAATAATGCCATTTGCAGTAACATGGATGGACCTAGAGATTATTATACTAAGTAAAGTAAGTCAGAAAGAGAAAGACAAATACCATATGATATCACTTACATGTGGAATCTAAAATATAACACAAATGAACTTATCTATGAAGCAGAAACAGGCTCACAGACATAGAGAACAGACTTGTGATTGCCAAGGGGGAGGGGGGACAGGGGAGGGTTGGATTGAGAGTTTAGGACTAGCATATGCAAACTATTATATAAATAAGGGATAAACAACAAGGTCCTATTGTATAGCACAGGGAACTATATTCAATATCCTGTAATAAACCATAATGGAAAGGAAAAAAATTCAACCTATTGCAAATCTTAATAGTTTTGAGGCTGTCAAGAGTCTGACTTTTCAATAATGAAGTGTTACAGTAACTCAATCATTATTTTGGTAACTAGCATGATGCTATATATGCTAAATAAAGAACTAAAATTAATCAGTGGTGTCCAAAGTTCAAAAAATGTCTGAATATTAAAACTTGTCTAATTAAAACTCCAAAAATGATTAAATACCTTGGAAACTGTGTAGCTAACAAAAATGAAGTAACTCGTGCTTTTATTCTGTTCCAATTGTCCTGTAGTGAGGCCACTTAAAATGTTGACTAAACTGGTTTCCTAACATGTATTCAAAAGTATTTATTAAATTAATTATTCATTCATTAACTTTACCTTTTAAACTTTCACCAACTACTCAAATCAACATAGTTACTTTAACTGAAAATCAGTGGTCTCCGAATGAGCACTTAAACTGGATCTAGAACTAATATAGGATCCTTTTAAATGTCTAAACTTTGTCTCTCTCTCAGCTTTGTCAGATACATTTGTAGACCTCTGGAAATCTCTTATTTTGCTCTAATTACTTCTGGTAAATACTTCTTGGGATTTTCTTTCCTATGATTTATATTATATTCTCAATTCAATTTTAGGTGTTTAGTTTATATATTGAGTATGCAATCCCATAGATGGCACAAGGTTTCCTGGTCCTTAGGCAGTCTGTATGTTTTAAATAAGCCAAACGGTAACTTCAAAGAAAAAAATCAAAAGAGCTGTTGTGACGGATATCAGCAAGAAAACATGTGCAACTATAGGTCATGCAAGAAGGAACAGAAAGTTTGGGTTCAGAGGTTAGGAATCAAGGATCCACAAATAACCCATATCCACATTTTACTAATATTTCCTGGATATTTCACTGCTTCTTTAGTTATCAATTTATTCTCAGGACTTTATAAAAATGTCTGTGCGCCCATTGTTTATCATAAAACAAAACTGTCCTTTTCCAATGATAAACCCCATTAGGGCAGAAATAGTTCTCTTTAATTTTCTATAAACAACTCCCAGAACAGTTCTGTGCCAAAAGCAGGCTTGCTGCTTGTTGGTGACAATGATTCTTTTGTTATACATCTTCTTGCTTCTTCAGAAAATTCTTTCACTTAAAAAAGTAGTTCTACAACCTTTGCAATATTGGATTCAGACCCTGCAAGGACCTCATTGTAACTCCTCTCCAAGGTCCCCTGGTTTTTGTTTCAAGGAAACACACCAGAGCCCAAAAGACAAAGAGCTCATTTGAATCAACTTGAAGGGGAGCTTCTAACGTGTTGAGTTCATATGGTTACTGAATGGAGAGAGAAATGTACCCTGCTTGTTTCTGAAGTGTTTGGGTAATTTTGTTTGTGATGCCATATGGCACCACACCCCTCTGCCCATATTTCAAATCTTTTTTTTTTTTTTCAGGGTAGGCATAGTTATAAAAAAAGAGGAGAAATTCAAACTTGGAGGTTTAAATATCATCATACATTGAGGACCCAAGACATCCATGCCCCTTTCCCATATTTTATCACATGGACTCACTTGGGGTACCTCTTTTTACTGCTGCATCAAATCATTGCTGTTGAGGCTCATACCGAGAATGTGACCTCCTCCAGACAGGAAGTGTGTAATCTTGGGACGATTCCCAGATGTGGGGATTCAAATTGGCAGCTAAATACATGCTATGATTCATTTAAAATAGCATTTTACATTTAAAAAGGAGGAAGAGACCTGTGCAATTATTAGAGATATAACTTTTCAGATATCACCTGGTAATTTTAATAATGGAACTTAATGGGGTGAAAATCAAAGTCTTGAGAATTTAATGAAATGGATCTGTTTAGGACTCAATATTAAACATTTTAAACTGCACATAAAAACATTCTCTTCCAAACACTAGGTCAGTGACACTATTAAACAAATAAATACAACCTTCAAAATGTTGTTTTCTTCCTTGTTAAATGTCAATTGCTTCAAGAAAAAAAAGATCAATGTGCAGAGTTAAAAGACTATCCTATCCCAGATGGGATAGTTTTTCAGGCATAAAAATCTTTATCTCCACCATCACCCATCCCCAAATTATGAAAACCTTCTAGTCTAAGTAATGGTTTTCTGAACAGGCCATACTCTCTATCCCGGCTAGCTGGAAACAGACATTTGTCCCTTTGGTTTTCTCCTTGCTGTTAAGAGCCCCTTTGGAGGCTAGACAGCACTCTCTTTCTTCCCCTACCCCTCACCAAGGAGTTTAAGCAGACCTATGAGGGAACCAGAACCTGAGACCAGGCAACTTCAGCACTTCAAAACCTAGTGGAAAGCCAAGCTCAAGGTACCATAAGAGCAACACTTGGAAATAACAAATTCTTCACCTCCAGAGCTTTTCTGCCAAACCTAGACTTTTCTCAATGTTTCATTGGTTAGAATGTTTTTAAACTAAGAATCATGGACAACCTGTGTGCATAGAAGCAAGGTTGTCAACTTCTGTTTACATTTCAGTCTCTCTGCCAGTTTAAGGTATAGACTGGCAATTTTTGATTTTGAGAGCAGTGAATGATAATGGCGTAATTAATATTAATAGAGCCATTACATCTCCGCAAATCATTCTCATATTTAAATGAACTCTCCACCTCTTCCTCTCTCTGCGCTACTTTTGCATTGATATTATTATAACCTTTAGATCTCTATTTTAACTTCTGAAAGCAGATTACCTCATCAGTTTAATATCAAAGACAAAACTGGAAAACTTCATTTAAATATAATTTTCATATTTTATTTCTTTCAGGATTTCAAGCTTTTCCTTTTAACAGGTACCCTACTGCCACATTACTCAACTTCTGAGCAACTTCTCACATACTACCCCCACCTACATATACCCCCAGCTACACAGGGATCTCATGAAATTTAGAGATTTCTTCATAAGAAACAAGGCAGAATAAGGAAGTCAGATATGGTGGACCAGATGACCAAAAGGACAATACCAGCTCAAGACAATATATTTCACACACTTCACTTGGAATCCACTAAGCAAAGAGAGGTTGCATGTATTTGTCAGATGCAATATTATACAGCATTTCAGAATGAAACTACAATGAAGGAAAATGATTCAAGCTCACCACCGAAACAAAGCTCTGTATCTGGGCTGAATCTTCTTCAGACTGCACGATGATTCCTTCAATGGGTTGAAATCCTTGCATATGGCTTGTAATCCCAATGAAAGACACAGCCTAAAGACAGAGGACAATTTGATCTATAAAATTTGGGAACTCATTGAATAGTAGAGTTGAACTTTAACTTTTAAATGAGGAACAAAAGTAAGGAAAAATATTAAGTTCATATCATATATATGGTTCTTTAGATTTCTTATTCATTTTCATTAAAGGTCATTCTTCTTTTATATCTAAGTTAAAGGAATGCCATTTTCACTAAAGAATTCAGAACACTTGTAATATAGGGCGAAATTGCCCCAACTTTGAATAAAATCTCTTTCAAAACATAACTAAGAATTTTGTAATTTGAATGGATTGTTTAAATGATTCAATTTAGAATTATTTCAGATTCCTTTTGAGACTTGTAATATGGGTGATTACCAGCAAACCCAACAATGAATTCTCTGATAGAGAATCAGAGAACAAATTGATACAACTTTCTTGTCTAAGATTTGCAATTGGCTCTAAATATCTATTCAGGTCCTTTCACACAGTCGCATAGTTGCCTTTGTGCTAAATAACTTGCATTTGTAACACAGTGTGCAGTATTTGTAATTTCAGTCCAATGTCATAGAGTCAGGGGACTAAACTACAAATGTAGTAAAATCCAGGTTTGAATTTAGGCTTCACTGCTTACTTTCTGACTTAGTAGAGGTTACTTCACATTTTGAGGTTCAGATTCTCACCTTGCAAAACAGTCATAAGGCGAGGCTCTCCTGAGATAATTTACAAAAATAAAATACCTTAGGCAATGACTGGCATATAATAGATAATTGACTGATAAATTTTAATTGTGTCCTCATGGGTGACCAGTTCAAAGAGAAATTAAATCTTTAACCTTGTTTCTTTGGTATTTTACCCCAACCAAATAAATTCATGTCCCAGTGTTCATATTGCATGTGTTCTCTGTAACGGGATCTAGGACTAAATTAGATAATGTATCTAAGCAGATCTGAGATCTCTTTTAATGAACTCTTCAGTATGAGTTCAATACAGTAGTCACCTAAGGACCTAAAAGCGATAGAAAGAACTTCCTGAAATAGGCAATTGAGACCACAGAAGTAAGACTAACCAAACTTACCTTCTGCTAAGCACTTTATTAAGTTTAACTTTTTCAATCCTCTTAACAACACTATAAGCTAAGTATTATTATCCCCATTTTCCAGATAAGAAAATAGAAATGTAAATCAAATGAATGATCTGCTCTAGATAATAGTTATCTTAATACAATATGGCTATTGTATATACCACTATATGATAGAGATTGAAGTATAACAGGGGATACTCACTTCTAAGTCAACCCCAAATTCGTCGAATTCCACAGCCTAATAAAATTAATTTTGTCAATATTAAAAGAAGCAGATATCCTCAGTTTCCATGGGAAGAAACTCTTCAACACCACAAGATATGCAATAATTTCAATTCAAATAACTCCATTTCTGATGATGGGGAGGTAAGGGAGGAGTCGATGTATGTGTGAATATTTGCTATTTTATTTCTGTAGCTTGTTGAGCTACTACTTATTCATATAATTCAATTTGTATTGAAAATGTGAAGTCTATGCTAGAAATTGCCCACCAGAAATTCAAAGATTCCGTTTGTCTTCAAACTGCCTTAGATCTACTAAATATGATTTTTAAAAATCAAGCCAGACTTTTATCTATCTTGACGTCTGACTGGAAAAATTTAGAAAGTATCCAGATAACACAACACATAAGCAAAAGTGCATCCGAACCCTGTCATTTTCTGTTATCTGTGTCACTGAAATGTGCTTGTTTTTTGATTTAACATCACGATAGCATGTGGTTAGGCTTGACAGAAATTGAACTGGCCAGCTTACATGAAGAGATCTCTTTAGTTTTAAAATATGTCATGACTTCCATCTTTATGTTCAGATTATTTTTAATTCCTGAAAGCATCTTCATAAAATCCACAGGACCATACTCCAACGTGGCTAAACTGAATCAGTATATCTTCTTTGTTAGCTTGAAATCAGATTATGCAGTATAGTAATCAGAAACAGGAGATGATTTTATTTCTTCTAGAAAGATCTACTGCCCAGCAGGACTTGGGGAAAAAAATAGTCATCATCACAATTACAGCTGCATAAATATACTTCACATGCTGTCTTGTATGTTTAGCAATTCAAGGCAAATGGTAAAACATGGGCCAGAAGAAATACCTATGTTGATAGTATTTAGCCAGGATCTGCTCTTTCATGCTATTATGAATATGCAGTCTTTCCTGCTGTGTCTCTAAACATCTGTGGGGGAAAAGACTTGTACTGTATGGGATAAATTAAACCTACTTTAGGAATCTAGTGATTTTTCACTTTTAAGTACACAAGAGACAAGATGTGCTAGGATCAGAGTTAGAGTTTAAAGGAGAAGCCCATGACTCACATGAAAGATCATGTGAATGTGTACTCAAAATGGTATTTCACTAACTGTACAGCCATCTTTACTATTCTGACCTAACCCACAGATTATCAATCAAAAATCCGTTACTACCTGATTGAACTATTAACTGAACTGTCAAGACAGATTGGTTAATACAGAAGAACCAATCGATTACCAGTTAAGAGGTCACATATCCTGAAATAAGCATTAGGGAAATTTCAAGAGGGAATTAGGATATTAAAAATAAGGAAAGGCATCCCTTTTGATCATTTTTACATAGCTCCCAAACCCTGAAACTTATATCTCCCAAGCCTGCTCTCCAATTTGATTCTCAGGGCCTGCCAAGGCTAGTCAACAAGACTTACTAGATTTCTTGTGCTAAAATGAACACAGATGAAGTGTTAAAAATGGAACAGAGATCACATAAACATTGCACTGGACTTTCTGTGTCATCAGCGGCCACCGGTTTGTCAATCATCAAGTGTGTACTGGACATCCACATGTTATATGCAAAATATTCAACTAAAATATCATTTGATTCATTGTTAGGGTGACCCATCATGCTGTTGAATCAATGGTAAACTTCAGTGCTTAAATTCCCAACTGTATCCATCCTTTTTGTGTGATCACGCACAAGGACTAAAAGTGATTAAGAGCTTCCCTGGTGGCGCAGTGGTTGAGAGTCCGCCTGCCGATGCAGGGGACACGGGTTCGTGCCCTGGTCCGGGAAGATCCCACATGCCGGGGAGTGGCTGGGCCCGTGACCCATGGCTGCTGAGCCTGCGCGTCCGGAGCCTGTGCTCCGCAACGGGAGAGGCCACAACAGTGAGAGGCCAGTGTACCGCAAAAAGAAAAAGAAGAAAAAAAAAGTGATTAAGTACATAAAGCACATGTGCCTTATAGTAAGCACTAAACAAATATTAAATATAAGGATGGGAGAGCTACTCCTAAAAGGTTAGATGGTTCAAAGAGGATTAAAAAGTGAGATATCAAGATAAAAAAATTTGGAGACTGACAAAGCATAATACCATTTCAACATAGTTTAAAAATTTATAAAGCTTTTCTTGATACACTTTTACTCAGAAAATATGTTTTACCCCCCCTAAAAGATGTCAGTAGTGTGCAAACCCTTTTAGACATCTATAGAATTCGGATATAGAATAAATTTCCTAGAGACTGAAATAAAGTAAAAATTAGCCTCAACTTAGTGAAGTTAGACAATTTACTTGTACATAGATTTATTTATTTATTTGTTTTATGTTAGTAGCAACTTCATTTTTGTCGTCTCACTTTGTATGTGTCTATGTTTCATTTATTCTCTATAGAATGTTAGCCCATAAAGGCACAGGTTTGGTTTTTAATATCTTTGTTTTTAACTCCTACAACAGGGCCTTTCCCAAAGGACACACCCAACAAATATTTGTTTATAAGAATATTACAGTTTTCTTTTCCAGTACTCCAAAATATTTTTCTATAATATCATTGAGTATGAACTCCCTTCACATATTAATTCTTTGGCAGAATTTCTTTATAAGTTTTCAAATACATAGTTAAAAGATAATAAGCAATAAAAGATGAACATACAGAAAAGCACATATCTGAAGCGTACAGAATCATCCTGATGCAATATTTTCTAATACTGAAAATCAGAGAAAAGAAAAATTAATTAAAAGTTTCATATTATGATTAAAAAACATTCTAAAGTGACAGCTAATCTTACAGTATTGTTTTCTCAGAAATATAGAAATAAAAATTTCATTGTTCATCTATGTCACTCCTTGCAATCTGATATACAATAAAAAAAGAGAAAATTTGAACATTCCAAACCAATGGATAATTCAGCTTTATGTTTCTATAGCTATTTCTCTATTGCTACCTGATATATATTAAGGAATTAGATTATAGAAAACACATTTTCACAGATCTAGTGAAAGACTGAAAACAGAGTAGCTAGGTCTCAGGTAAATTAAAAATGCCAGTTATCACTGGATACACTGAGCAGATTGCCAGGGCACATGACACTTAATCCTGGGCAAACAGGGTTGGTTGGTAAGGGACACCTCACCCCAAAAAAAGGCCTAAATAGAATATTAAATAGGATTAAATAGGATGAATTCTACAATAATTTAAGTTCAACATACAATGGGTTTTTTTTTTAATTTAAAGACTACTAAATCAACCCTAACAAAATACCACACTTTTTGACTCCAGACTGATTGCTGACTGCTGATCTAGAATGTGTATTTCTGCTGACCCAAAATGGAAATGGCATCTGTATTTCTGTGGCTGTTTACCTCATGACATGCCAATTCAGTGTGATGTATACTCAGAGAAATTCATAAAAAGGAGAAATAAACAGAATGCAAGTGACTCAGAAGACAATTGGCCACCTGGTCTCTCCTTCAGTTTTATTTTTTCACTGGACCACCTCTTCCTTAGAGAAGTGAAAATAATGTGGATAATTCTTCTTCTAATCAGACTGGAGAAAGATGCCAAATATATACAAAATAAAATAAGACAATAATAGCAGTTGTGTATATGAGAGCACTTGCATACTATTGGAAATAGAAACCTATTTTTATGCCCAAATTATTTCCATCCAGAGAAACAAAATCCATTTTATCTGCAGGAGAGGAGTAAAGTAATGGACTGAGCACATTCATGTTTCTCTCCTTCTCACCAGATTCTCTAGAAATGACATTAAATTATACATAAATTAAGTCTATAACAGCCCCCCCAAATCAACAAGTGTCAGAGGGACCTCAAAATGTTGAGGAATCCCTGAAAACTAGCTAACATATGAAATAGGGAACCACAACTCAAAGAGTGTGCAAGTCTTTCTGCTGAAAAGATGGGGATCATACATGCTTGCAGTGGGATATATAGGAATAAAAGAAGCCCACTGGCATCCACCTGACTGACTGGTTAGATGCAAATGGCTCTCAAGTTACCTCCTCCACCCTCAATACACTAAACTACAAGAGGGATTGGAAGACTTGCATTTGAATGACTGAGCAGTATCCCAGGGAGCTGGTGATGATCAGCAAGTACAGGAAACCGCCTGGCAGAAGGTGAAAACCCCCTTTCTATCACCCCACAGAATCTACCACCCTTTCCTCGCAGAAATACACTTTTGTTAGAAAAATGTATGTTCCACATTAGAAGCTCTAACTGATTATTTACAGAAAAAGACATAATTGATCACATCATCTTGATTCACTTAGCACAATAGGAGATAGGTAATAACTAGACCAAAAAATGGCATTATATCAATATGTGGTTATAGAATATTCAATGAGAATTCATGTGAATACAAAAAAAAATGATTCAACAAACTTGTCAGCCAGCTTTTGTGGAAGAATTTGTCTTAAATTCAGTATTAAAAACACAAAACTACAATAAAGTCTTTAAAAATAAATGAAAATGCCTTCTGGTCAAAGTTAAAATGCTCTATCTGAATGAAACCTACTGGTTCTGCTCATTAGATTTCAATTAGGTCTGAAAGTCCTATCACATATAAGAATAAGAGAACCAAGCTATAAGAGAGTTTCATATCTATTCCATATCCTAGAATTAGATCCTTTAAATGCTCCCAGCATCTCCCTAACACCGGCCACCTGGTATCTGTCAGCCTGTGGTACCTGAACTCTTACGAGGAAGCAGCCATAACTCAGCTGTCACATCCTAAAGCAATCATAAACCATTTTCATCATTCCACTGGTTCTGTAAGGAGTGTTGGGAGCCTTCTAGTGGGAGGAGGAACTTGCCTGGCTCTCTCAGTTTGGTCACATCCTCCACAATCCCAAACTTGCTAAGCCAGGTTTCTTCCAACTTTCCAACATGACACACTTTCACATGCATTGGCTCCATCATCTCACAGATCCTGTCTCCTTGCTTAACTCGTCACGGGTTTCTCCATCTCCAAAATCAACATATTCTTGGACACCTCTTTCCCTCCAATATATTCACTAACTTCTGAGGTTTTTCTCTATAGTTCTCCTTA
This sequence comes from Monodon monoceros, assembly GCF_005190385.1. NCBI lineage: Eukaryota > Metazoa > Chordata > Mammalia > Artiodactyla > Monodontidae > Monodon > Monodon monoceros. The sequence goes on from NW_021703768.1 coordinate 97,758,065, forward strand.
TCCTCTTCCAATCTCAGCGTCTCCTGAAATTGCAGACATCTACAACAAGCACTGTTCATCTTTGCTGTCAGATGTTTCTCACGGGTATTCTGTCCTCTAGTTTCCCACAGTAAATGGAGTTTGGATGATTTGGCTAGTTTCCATATCTGACAATTGTGCCTGAAGTCTCTGAACTGGAAGATGTCAAGAGAACTGTGTGTGTGAAAAGGTAGGGGAGGGGCTTCCTTCCAGGTTTACAGAAGACACTTATGACTTTGTGGAAAGATGGGCCTACAGACAGAGCCATACACTTAGACTGTGTCAGCTCTTCCTGGAGACTTAATCAAGGAAATTATTTGGCTGAAGGCAAGAAAACTCGGAATCAAAGTGACTATGGGGCTATTTATTTCTTAACATATTTACTGAGGTACAATGGCATGTTAGTTTCTGTTTTTTTAACAAAGTGAATCAGCTATATGTATACATATATCCCCATATCTCCTCCCTCGTGTATCTCCATCACACCCTCCCTATTACACCCCTCTATGTGGTCACAAAGCACCAAGCTGATCTCCCTGTGCTATGCAGCTGTTTCCCACTAGCTAGCTATTCTACATTTGGTAGTGTATATAAGTCCATGCCACGCTCTCACTACTTCCCTGCTTACACTTCCCCCTCCCCGTGTCCTCAAGTCCATTCTCTACATCTGCGTCTTAATTCCTGTCCTGCCACTATGTTCTTAAGAACCCTTTTTTTTTTTTTAGATTCCATATATATGTGCTAGCATATGGCACTTATTTTTCTCTTTCTAACTTACTTCACTCTGTATGATGGTCTCTAGGTCCATCCACCTCACTACAAATAACTCAATTTCATTTCGTTTTATGGCTGAGTAATATTCCATTGTACCATTGTATATATGTGGCACATCCTCTTTACCCATTCATCTGTCGATGGACACTTAGGATGCTTCCATGTCCTGGCTATTGTAAATAGAGCTGCAAGGAACATTGTGGTACATGACTGTTTTTGAATTATGGTTTTCTCAGGGTATATGCCCAGTAGTTGGATTGCTAGGTTATATGGTAGTTCTATTTTTAGTTTATTAAGGAACCTCCATACTGTTCTCCATAGTGGCGGTATCTATTTATATTCCCACCAACAGTGCAAGAGGGTTCCCTTTTCTCCACACCCTCTCCAGAATTTATTGTTTGTAGATGTTTTGATGATGGCCATTCTGATCAGTGTGAGGTGATACTTCATTGTAGTTTTCATTTTCATTTCCCTAATGATTAGTGATGTTGAGCTCGCTTTCATGTGTTTGTTGGCAGTCTGTATATCTTCTTTGGAGAAATGTCTATTTAGGTCTTCTGCCCATGTTTGCATTGGGTTGTTTGTTTTTTGGATATTGAGCTGCATGAGGTGCTTGTAAATTTTGGAGATTAATATTTTGCCAGTTGCTTCATTTGAAAATATTTTCTCCAATTTTGAGGGTTTTCTTTTCATATTGTTTACGGTTTCCTTTGCTGTGCAAAAGCTTTTAAATTTCATTAGCTCCCATTTGTTTATTTTTGGTTTTATATCCATTTCTCTAGGAGGTGGGTCAAAAAGAACCTTGCTGTGATTTATGTCATAAAGTGTTCTGCCTATGTTTTCCTCTAAGAGTTTTATAGTGTCTGGCCTTACATTGAAGTCTTTAATCCATTTTGAGCTTACTTTTGTGTATGGTGTTAGGGAGTGTTCTAATTTCATTCTTTTACAAGTCGCTGCTCAGTTTCCCCAGCACCACTTACTGAAGAGGCTGCCTTTTCTCCATTGTATGTTCTTGCCTCCTTTATCAAAAACAAGGTGACCATATGTGTGTGGGGTTATCTCTGAGCTTTCTATCCTGTTCCATTAATCTATATTTCTGTTTTTGTGCCAGTACCATACTGTCTTCATTACTGTAGCTTTGTAGTATAGCCTGAGGTCTGGGCGCCTGATGCCTCTAGCTCCATTTTTCTTTCTCAAGATTGCTTTGGCTATTTGGGGTCTTTTGTGTTCCCACACAAATTGTGAAATTGTTTGTTCTAGTTCTGGGAAAAATGCCATTGGTAGTTTGATAGGGACTGCACTGAATCTGTAGATGGCTTTGGGTACTATAGTCATTTTCACAATGTTGCTTCTTCCAAACCAAGAACATGGAATATCTCTCCATCTCTTTGTACCATCTTTAATTTCTTTCATCAGTGTCTTATAGTTTTCTGCATACAGGTTTTTTGTCTCCTTAAGGTAGGTTTACTCCTAGGTATTTTATTCTTTTTGTTGCAATGGTAAATGGGAGTGTTTCCTTAATTTTTCTTTCAGATTTTTCATCATTAGTGTATAGGAATGCAAGAGATTTCTGTGCATTAATTTTGAATCCTGCTACTTTACCAAATTCATTGATTAGCTCTAGTAGTTTTCTGGTAGCATCTTTAGGATTCTCTATTTAGAGTATCATGTCATCTGCAAACACTGACAGCTTTACTTCTGTTTTTCAGATTTGGATTCCTTTTATTTCTTTTTCTTCTTTGATTGCTGTGGCTAAAACTTCCACAACTATGTTGAATAATAGTGGTGAGAGTGTAAAACCCTGTCTTGTTCCTGATCTTAGAGGAAAAGATTTCAATTATTCACCATTGAGACCAATGTTGGCTGTGGGTTTGGCATATATGGCCTCTATTATGTTGAGGTAAGTTCCCTCTATGCTTACTTTCTGGTGGTTTTTATCATAAATGTTGTTGAAATTTGTTGAAAGATTTTTCTGCATCTATTGAGATGATCATATGATTTTTATCCTTCAATTTGCTCTTATGGTTTAGCACATCGATTGATTTGCGTATATTGAAGAATCCTTGCGTTCCTGGTTTAAACCCCACTTGATCATGGTGCGTGATCCTTTTAATGTGCTCTTGTATTCTGTTTGTTAGTATTTTGTTGAGGATTTTTGCATCTATGTTCATCAGTGATGTTGGCCTGTAGTTTTCTTTCTTTGTGACATCTTTGGTTTTGGTATCAGGGTCATGGTGGCCTCATAGAATGAGTTCGGGAGTGTTCCTCCCTCTGCTGTATTTTGGAAGAATTTGAGAAGGATAGGTGTTAGCTCTTCTCTAAACGTTTGATAGAATTCGCCTGTGAAGCCATCTGGTCCTAGGCTTTTGTTTGTTGGAAGATTTTTAATCACAGTCTCAATTTCAGTGCTTGTGATTGGTCCATTTATATTTTCTATTTCTTCCTGGTTCAGTCTCAGAAGGTTGTGCTTTTCTAATAATTTGTCCATTTCTTCCAGGTCGTCCATTTTATTGGCATATAGTTGCTTGTATTAATCTCTCATGATCCTTTGTATTTCTGCAGTGTCAGTTGTTACTTCCCCTTTTTCATTTCTAATTCTGTTGATCTGAGTCTTCTCCCTGTTTTTCTTGATGAGTCTGGCTAATGGTTTATCTATTTTGTTTATCGTCTCAAAGAACCAGGTTTTAGTTTTATTGATCTTTGCTATCATTTCCTTCATTGTTTTTTCATTTATTTCTGATCTGATCTTTATGATTTCTTTCCTTCTGCTAACTTTGAGGGTGTTTTGTTCTTCTTTCTCTAATTTCTTTAGGTGTAAGTTTAGGTTGTTTATTTGAGATGTTTCTTATTTCTTGAGGTAGGATTGTACTGCTATAAACTTCCCTCTTAGATCTGCTTGTGCTGCATCTCATAGGTTTTGGGTTGCCGTGTTTACATTGTCATTTGTTTGTAGATATTTCCTGATTTCTGCTTTGATTCCTTCAGTGATCTCTTGATTATTAAGTAGTGCATTATTTAGCATCCATGTGTTTGTATTCTTTACAGATTTTTTCTGTAACTGATATCTAGTCTCATAGCATTGTGGTTGGAAAAGATACTTGATACAATTTCAATTTTCTTAAATTTACCAAGGCTTGATTTGTGACCCAAGATATGATCTACTCTGGAGAATGCTCCATGAGCACTTGAGAAGAAAATGTATTGTGTTGTTTTTTGGATGGAATGTCCTATAAATATCAATTAAGTCCATCTTGTTTAATGTATCATTTATAGCTGTGTTTCCTTATTTATTTTCAATTTGGATAATCTGTCCATTGGTTAAAGTGGGGTGTTACAGTCCCCTACTACGATTGTGTTACTCTCAATTTCTTCTTTTATGGCTGTTAGCATTTGCCTTATGTACTAAGGTGCTCCTATGCTGGGTGCATAAATATTTACAATCGTTATATCTTCTTCTTGGTTTGATCCCTTGATCATTATGTAGTGTCCTTCTCAGTCTCTTCTAATAGTCTTTAAAGTCTATTTTGTCTGATATGAGAATTGCTACTCCAGCTTTCTTTTGATTTCCATTTGCATGGAATATCTTTTTGGATCCCGACACTTTCAGTCTGTATGCATCCCTATGTCTGAAGTGGGTTTCTTGTAGACAGGATATATACGGGTCTTGTTTTTGTATCCATTCAGCCAGTCTATGTCTTTTGGTGGAAGCATTTAATCCATTTACATTTAAGGTAACTATTGATATGTATATTCCTATTACCATTTTATAAATTATTTTGGGCTTGTTTATTGTAGGTCTTTTCCTTCTCTTGTGTTTCCTGCCTAGAGAAGTTCCTTTAGCATTTGTTGTAAACTTGTTTGGTGGTGGTGAATTCTCTTAGCTTTTGTTTGTCTATAAAGGTTTTAATTTGTCTGTCAAATCTGTATGAGATCCTTGCTGGGTAGAGTAATCATGATTGTAATTTTTTCCCTTTCATCACTTTAAATATGTCTTGCCACTCCCTTTTGGCTTGCAGAGTTTCTGCTGAAAGATCAGCTGTTAACCTTATGGGGATTCCCTTGTATGTTATTTGTTTTCTTTCCCTTGCTGCTTTTAATATTTTTTCTTTGTATTTAATTTTTGATAGTTTGATTAGTATGTGTATTGGCGTGTTTCTCCTTGGATTTATCCTGTATGGGACTCTCTGCACTTCCTGGACTTGACTATTTCCTTTCCCATATTAGGGAAGTTTTCAACTATAATCTTTTCAAGTATTTTCTCAGTCCCTTTCTTTTTTTCTTCTTCTTCTGGGAGCTCTATAATTCAAATGTTGATGCACTTAATGTTTCCCAGAGGTCTCTGAGACTGTCTTCAATTCTTTTCATTCTTTTTTCTTTATTCTGCTCTGCAGTAGTTATTTCCACGATTTTATCTTCCAGGTCCCTTATCCGTTCTTCTGCCTCGGTTATTCTGCTATTGATTCCTTCTAGAGAATTTTAATTTCATTTATTGTGTTGTTTATCATTTTGCTCTTTAGTTCTTCAAGGTTTTTGTTAAACATTTCTTGTACTTTCTCCGTTCTAATTCCAAGATTTTGGATCGTCTTTACCATCATTACTCTGAATTCATTTTCGGGTAGACTGCCTATTTCCCCTTCATTTGTTTAGTCTGGAGGGTTTTTACCTTGCTCCTTCATCTGCTGTGTTTTTCTCTGTCTTCTCATTTTGCTTAACTTACTCTGTTTGGGGTCTCCTTTTCGCAGGCTGCAGTTTCGTAGTTTCCGTTGTTTTTGGTGTCTTCCCCCAGTGGCTAAGGTTTGTTCAATGGGTTCTGTAGGCTTCCTGGTGGAGGGGACTAGTGCCTGTGTTCTGGTGGATGAGGCTGGATCTTGTCTTTCTGGTAGGCAGGTCGTGTCCGTTGGTATGTATTAGGGTGTCTGTGACCTCATTACGATTTTAGGCATCCTCTCTGCTAATGAGTGGGGTTGTGTTCCTGTCTTACTGGTTGTTTTGAACAGGGTGTCCAGCACTGTAGCTTGCTGGTTGTTGAGTGGAGCCTTGAGATGGAGACGTCTGGGAGAGCTTTTGCCTTTTCATATTATGTGGAGCCGGGAGGTGTCTGGTGGACCAATGTCCTGAACTTGGCTCTCCCACCTCAGAGGCACGGGCCTGACACCTGGCCAGAGCATCACGACCCTGTCAGCCACACAGCTCAGCAGAAAAGAGAGAGAGAGAGAGAGAAAGAAAGAGAAAAAGAGAGAGAGAGAAAGAAAGAGAGAACAAGAGAAAGAAAGAAATAGAGAAAGAAAGGAGAGAATTATTAAAATTAAAAAATTATTGAAAATAAAAAATAATTTAAAAAAAGAAAAAAGAGAACAACCAAACCAAAAAATAAATCCACAAATGATAACAAGTGCTAAAAACTATATTAAAAAAAAAAACAATGGACAGACAGAACACTAGGACAAATAGTAAAAGCAAAGCTATACAGACAAAATCACACAAAGAAGCATACACATATATACTCACGAAAAGTGAAAAAGGAAAAGAAATATATATCTATATATAAAAAAAAGGAAGAGAGCAACCAAATCAATAAACAAATCCAGCAATGATAATAAACTCTAAATACTAAACTAAGATAAACCAGAAACCAGTCAGTCACATACAGCAAACCCCAAGTCTACATTTGCTCCCGAAGTCCACTGCCTCAATTTTGGGATGATTCGTTGTCTATTCAGGTATTACACAGATGCAGGCTACATCAAGTTGACTGTGGAGATTTAATCCGCTGCTCCTGAGGCTGCTGGGAGAAATTTCCCTTTGTCTTCTTTGTTTGCACAACTCCTGAGGTTCAGCTTTGGATTGGCCCTGCTTCTGCATGTAGGTTGCCTGAGGACGTCTCTTCCCCACCCAGACAGGAGGGGGTTAAAGGAGCAGCTGATTAGGGGGCTCTGGCTCACTCAGGTAGGGGGGGAAGGGCCGGGTACGGAATGCGGGGCGAGACTGCAGCGTCAGAGGCCGGAGTGATGTTGCAACAGCCTGAGGCGCGCCGTGTGTTCTCCCAGGGAAGCTGTCCCTGGATCACGGGACGCTGGCAGTGGCAGGCTACACAGGCTCCTGGGAGGGGAGGTGTGGATAGTGACCTGTCTGTGCTCGCACACAGGCATCTTGGTGGATGCAGCAGCAGCCTTAGCATCTCATGCCCGTCTCTGGGGTCCGCGCTGATAGCCGCGGCTCGTGCCAGTCTCTGGAGCTCCTTTAAGCGGCCCTCTGAATCCCCTCTCCTCGCACACCAGGAAACAAAGAGGGAAGAAAGTTTCTTGTCTCTTCGGCACCTCCAGACTTTACCCGGACTCCCTCCTGGCTAGCTGTGGCACACTAACCCCTTCAGGCTGTGTTCACGCCACCAACCCCAGTCCTCTCCCTGGGATCTAAGCTCCGAAGCCCGAGCCTCAGCTCCCAACCCCGCCTGCCCCGGCGGGTGAGCAGACAAGTTTCTCGGGCTGGTGAGTGCCGGTCGGCACCGATACTCTGTGTGGGAATCTCTCCACTTTGCCCTCCGCACCCTAGTGGCTGTGCTCTCTTCCGTGGCTCCGAAGCTCCCCCCGTCCGCCACCTGCAGTCTCTGCCCGCGAAGGGGCTTCCTAGTGTGTGGAAACCTTTCCTCCTTCACAGCTTCCTCCCACTGGTGCAGGTCCCGTCCCTATTCTTTTGTCTCTGTTTTTTTCTTTTTTCTTTTGCCCCACCCAGGTACGTGGGGAGTTTCTTGCCTTTTGGGAGGTCTGAGGTCTTCTGCCAGCGTTCAGTGGGTGTTCTGTAGGAGTTGTTCCACGTGTAGATGTATTTCTGATGCATCTGTGGGGAGGAAGATGATCTCCGCGTCCTACTCCTCCACCATCTTGAAGGTCTCCCCCTAAGGGGCTGTTTTAATTAAAGAATCTTGTACAGTGCAGAGCTTTCGCATACAAATCTCTCTGTGTAAACCCTAATCACACAACCTCAGTCTCACTAGCATTTAAATGGGACATACACTATATTCTTCCTGAAAATAGGCAGGTATGTATCAAAATATAAACATTTAAGCTCTTTCTCTCTTTCTCAATTTTATTTTCACCAATCTACCACAACACACGCAAACACACACACACACACAGTATGTTTCTCAGGATAGTCACTTCACTGTCAATTTGGGTATTTTCACATAAAGCAGATAAAGGCAAATGGGGAGGATGTTTGCTTTCAAGTCTCAGTCATCTTGATCTTGCAAGTGCAAACTTTAGAATTCACTCTACCCTTAGACTATCTGGATTGAAACACAGGCCTGCAATTTGTGATAGGTTTTCTCCCAATCCTTCTCTGCATTTCATGGCATCAGTCTCTGTTCTGGTTACAGGTTTTGACCAAGAGATACATTTAAACTGAATTTAAGAACATGGTTTACCAATAAAACATCAGTAGAGAAGGTAGGTAAAAACTGAGGCTCTGAAAGTCTAGGTTGCATTAGTGCAGAAAAAGATGCAGAAGTTCTGTGCAGCTTCCTAGCATTGTCCACACTGTTTTGCTTCTTTACCATTCTGATGTGTCTAAGGAGAACTCTACTGGTTTCTTTCATTCTGCTTTGTTTCTCTTCTGTACGAACTCTCTGCAAACTGCCAATGAGGGATACCAATCTCAATTTCATTCCTTTCATAAAATTTTCCATTATACCAAATTCCATAACTTGCTTTTACCCATTTCACTCATGCAGAGAAAAACCATTTTTCCTTTTGATCCACTATTAAAGTTAGATGTACACAGTAAGTCCATTTTTTGAAAAAAAGATTAAACTTTTATCCACAGGTTACTTTGGAAATTCATGAGCTTAGCTATTAAATCTTGATAGATTTTGGTTCCACTATGTCTGCTTTCATGTGTTCTTTAGGACTTAATTTCAATTAATAAATCAGGCTTTTCACCCACACAGAGCAGCCTCTGACAATACCACCAACTCTGTCTTCCTGAACAGTTCAGTCCTTGATTTCAGCAGAGTAAAACAAAACATCATTTTTTCTATACCAAAGGTGTTCATATGGATTCTTAACTACAAACAGTTAACATGACAGAAATATCATGTTATGGTTACAATCCAATTTTATGTCCTTGTGTTCTGGTCCACCTATTTTTCTAAAATGACACAAACCTAAGGAACACAAATATAGCACTGTTCAGGTAAGGAACAGTGAAATCAAGATTGAGCACAAAAAACTGAAATAATGACAGAATGTTCCTAAGATTGATTTTCACTGCAGCTCTCCAAGCCTTAGTTAATGTGCATTTTCTTAAGTTAATATTTATTTCCAGGTTCTAATACTAGCCAGGATATTCATACAACAAGTTGGATTACATCTGTCCTATATGCAAGAGCCTGGTCATATCAAAGATCTACACAGACGTAGAAAACAAACTTATGGTTACCAAGGGGAAAGTGGTGGGGAGCAATAAATTGGGAGTTTGGGATTAATATATACACACTACTATATATAAAATAGATAACCAACAGGGGCCTACTGTATAACCCAGAGACCTGTATTCAATATCTTGTAATAACCTATAATGGAAAAGAAACTGTAATAGATATATATTATATATATATATTTACATATATATTCACTTTGCTGTATACCTGAAACTAATACAACATTATAAATCAACTATATTTCAATAAAAATTTTAAAAAACCCAAATATCCTATATATATATGTAGTTTCTGGCATGAATGTATGGAAAGGAATAAACTATGAATTATAATCCATGTATTAAAATGTTCCATTTGCAAATACTTTATCAGAATACTTGCATACCTGAAGTTCACTACAGGGAGCATTCTATCCATTTATCTAAAACTCAAAGACAAAACTAAATTAAAAATACCAAAGTAATTCAAAATAAATTAAAATTACAATTCTATTTGAAAGAGATTTATTGTGAATTAAGTGTAAAATTACTAGCACTTTTGAAATAATGCAAAAAAAGTTAAAGTTTATTATGTGTACTTGGTATGTATAGTAAGGTTCCATCCCTCCTCAAAAAAAAAAAAACAAAATCTAGAAAATAGGAATGAGAATGCCCTACTGAGAGTTCAACTTCTGTTTAAAGCCAACTAATAACAAAAAAATCAAAACAAATTCAGATACAAATTTAATGAAGAAAATTGGTCCCAAAGCCAGTAAGACTGGGTTACCACCTGATTTGATATTTAAAGAAAGAGTTTCTGCATTTGAGAGGATTGATCTCCATTTGAGAGATTTCTCCATTTGAGAGGATTGAGAGGATTGATTGAGAGGATTGTGACAATGATTATTCTCACATTCTTGTTCAAAAACCAAAAAAGGAAAAAAGAGCAATTTATAGGACAATCCCTGTTGTAATACTCATCCACTGGAAAAGTCCGTCTTCTGAATCCATGCACACCAGCTACCTGCTGATGACACTGATATGCCCACAGGGAGGGAGAATATGAGAACCTTAAAGACTTTATAATTCTTATTCCTGTGTAGTAAATATTCATACTAAATTAACAAAAGTTGAAATTCAAAGTCTGAATCTCATAGGGTATTAACTCGGTTTCTTAGGCATATGTCTTTAAAAAGGCAGGAATCGTTGGACTTATTTATCATTAAATCTTCCACTACCAGGGCAAAGTCTGACACATGGCATATTCTCAGTAAATATTTTCTGACTGAAAGAATTTTAAGAATCTGCAATCCAAACACTTTTAGGGTAACTTAGTCTCTCTGGCGGTAATATTTGCTTAATAAACAGACATAACAGAAAACTCGGTTTAAAATATCAGTTGTGAGATAAGGTAATAAAATGAGTTCACTCTAGACAAAGGTGTCTTAAAGGGCAGACAAAATCATATTTTAGGATCCACAGGGTTGAGTACCAGATAATGAAAAGTGGAAAATTCAACAAAGTAATGGAGGTCAACACCTCAATATTGTCATGATATTGAAAAAAGCCCATGCCAGTGCTTACTAAATGTGTTACAGAACTGGTGAACAAAAATGACCTAAGAAGGGCTGTGAATCTAAACTATACCAATGGTCTTGAGTAACTGTAAATATTTCTCCAAATGGTGAGAGTTGATAGGAATTCCTATATCCAAATTGGCGTATCTCTCCAACATTTGAAATAAAGATCAGCTATTTTAAAAATTATGAGGAAATAAATTTTAAACTTTAACCTTAAAAAAAAAGTTTACAATAAAGTTTAACACCCACCCCCTTCAACAAGAAGAAAAAGTTAGACAACTTGTACCCTCTATCCAAAGTGCCTCATGTAAAGCAAAACACAAAATATACTGGTTATAATTCCAATTTTACTTAACTGTGGCACAAATAACCTCAGGGAATCAGCTATGCAAGAGTACACAAATTAGAAGTAAAAAAGCTATATAATACATACCAACTCTAAAAAACAGGGTTTCAATTCTGATAAGATGTAAATCTAGTAAAACTGTTGGATCCTTTGGCCAAGATCATCAACCCTGAAAGAAACAGAGATTGAAGTTCAAAAAAAAACCCTGAAATCTCCAGAATAACAAAGTTTATTTTTAACTATTGTTTATGTGTATATATGTAGAAGGCTTGGGGTGGGTCTTAGAGAGGGGAGGAGAGGCACTGATTTGGGTTTAGGGGTGGAAAATCCATTGATAGAGAAAGTGCTAAACTCCTGTCTTACTTGGAGAGAGGTTTAAATATCAACTCAAATCATAAAAGTAATAGAGTGAAAAAGACACAGGAAAAGGAACAAACTTAAATAATAAATTGGTAAAGTAGGTAAAAATAGGCCCAAGTATATCAACAATTAAAATCAATAAAAATATACTAAATTGGAAAATTAAAGGTTGAAGACAGATAAATGCTGCTTGTAAGTAACACACCAAAAGCAAAAGGACATACAAATATTGGGGGGAAACAATAGAAAAAGACCTATCAGGGAAATAGTAACCAAAATAAAACCGGACTACCTATATTAATATCAAATGAAATACACTTTAAGAGAAACAGCGCTATTAAGAACGGAGAGGGAGAGAGGGGGAAGACGGCAGAAGAGTAAGATGCAGAGATCACCTTCCTCCCCACAGATACACCAGAAATACATCTACACATGGAACAGCTCCTACAGCACACCGACTGAACGCTGGCAGAAGACCTCAGACCTCCAAAAATGCAAGAAACCCCCCCACGTACCTGGGTAGGGCAAAAGAAAAAAGAATAAACACAGACAAAAGAATAGGGACGGTACCTGCACCTCTGGGAGGGAGCTCTGAAGGAGGAAAGGTTTCCACACACTAGGAAGCCCCTTAGCGGGCTGACACTGCGGGTGGCGAAGGGGGGAAGCTTCGAAGCCGCGGAGGAGAGCGCAGCAACAGGGGAACGGAGGGCAAAGGAGAGAGATTCCCGCACAGAGGATCGGGGCCGACCGGCACTCACCAGCGCGAGAGGCTTGTCTGCTCACCCGCCGGGGCGGGTGGGGCTGGGAGCTGAGGCTCCGGCTTCAATCAGAGCTCAGGGAGAGGAATGGGGTTGGCAACATGAACACAGCCTGCAGGGGGTTGGCGGATCACGGCTAGCCTGGAGGGAGTCCGGGGAAAAGTCTGGACCTGCCGAAGAGGCAAGAGACTTTTTCTTCCCTCTTTGTTTCTTGGTGCCGAGGAGAGGGGATTCAGAAAGCCGCTTAAAGGAGCTGCAGAGATTGGCGCGAGCCGCGGCTAACAGCGCGGACCCCAGAGACGGGTATGAGATGCTAAGGCTGCTGCTGCAGCCACCAAGAAGCCTGTGTGCCAGCACAGGTCACTATCCACACCCCCTTCAGCCCGCCACTGCCAGGGTCCCGGGATCCAGGGACAACTTTCCCGGGAGGACGCACAGCGCGCCTCAGGCTGGTGCAACGTCCCACCGGCCTTTGCTGCCGCACGCTCGCCCCGCATCTGCACACCTCCTTCCCCGCAGCTTGAGTGAGCCAGAGCCCCCGAATCAGCTGCTCCTTTAACCCCGTCCTGTCTGAGCGAAGAACAGACACCCTCTGGCGACCTACACGCAGAGGCGGGCCCAAATCCAAAGCTGAGCCCCGGGAGCTGTGCGAACAAAGAGGAGAAAGGGAAATCTCTCCCAGCAGCCTTAGGAGCAGCGGATTAAATCCCCACAATCAACTTGATGTACCCTGCATCTGTGGAATACATGAATAGACAACGAATCATCCCAAATTAAGGAGGGGGACTTTGAGAGCAAGATTTAGTATTTTTTCCCCTTTTCCTCTTTTTGTGAGTGTGTATGTGTATGCTTCTGTGTGAGATTTTGTCTGTATAGCTTTGCTTTCACCATTTGTCCTAGGCTTCTATCCGTCCGTTTTTTGTTGGTTTTTTTTGCTTTTGAAAAATTTTTTTCTTAATAATGTTTTATTTTAATAACTTTGTATTATCTTTGTTTTATTTTATTTTACCCTCTTTCTTCTTTCTTTCTTTCTACTTTTTCTCCCTTTTATTCTGAGCGATGTGGATGAAAGGCTCTTGGTGCTTCAACCAGGAGTCAGTGCTGTGCCTCTGAGGTGGGAGAGCCAACTTCAGGACACTGGTCCACAAGAGACCTCCCAGCTCCACATAATATCAAACGGCGAAAATCTACCAGAGATCTCCACCTCAACACCAGCACCCAGCTTCACTCAATGACCAGAAAGCTACAGTGCTGAACATCCTATGCCAAACAACTAGCAAGACAGGAACACAACCCCACCCATTAGCAGAGAGGCTGCCTAAAATCATAATAAGTCCACAGACACCCCAAAACACACCACCAGACGTGGACCTGCCCACCAGAAAGACAAGATCCAGCCTCATCCACCAGAACACAGGCACTAGTCCCCTCCATCAGGAAGCATACACAACCCACTGAACCAACTTTAGCCACTGGGGACAGAAACAAAAAACAAGGGGAACTATGAACCTGCAGCCTGCAAAAAGGAGACACCAAACACAGTAAGACAAGCAAAATGAGAAGACAGAAAAACACACAGCAGATGAAGGAGCAAGATAAAAACCCACCAGACCTAAAAAATGAAGAGGAAACAGGCAGTCAACCTGAAAAAGAATTCAGAATAATGACAGTTAAGATGATCCAAAATCTTGGAAACAGAATAGAGAAAATGCAAGAAACATTTAACATGGAACTAGAAAAACTAAAGATGAAACAAACAATGATGAACAACACAATAAATGAAAAAAAAATACTCTAGATTGGATCAATAGCAGAATAACTGAGGCAGAAGAACGGATAAGGGACCTGGAAGATAAAATAGTGGAAATAACTACTGCAGAGCAGAATAAAGAGAAAAGAATGAAAAGAACTGAGGACAGTCTCAGAGACCTCTGGGACAACATTAAACACAACAACATTCAAATTATAGGGGTTCCAGAAGAAGAAGAGAAAAAGAAAGGGACTGAGAAAATATTTGAAGAGATTATAGTTGAAAACTTCCCTAATATGGGAAAGGAAATAGTTAATCAAGTCCAGGAAGCACAGAGAGTCCCATACAGGATAAATCCAAGGAGAAACATGCCAAGACACATATTAATCAAACTGTCAAAAATTAAATACAAAGAAAATATATTAAAAGAAGCAAGGGAAAAACAACAAATAACACACAAGGGAATCCCCATAAGGTTAACAGCTGATCTTTCAGAAGAAACTCTGCAAGCCAGAAGGGACTGGCAGGACATATTTAAAGTGATGAAGAAGAAAAACCTACAACCAAGATTACTCTACCCAGCAAGGATCTCATTCAGATTTGATGGAGAAATTAAAACCTTTAGAGACAAGCAAAAGCTGAGAGAGTTCAGCATCACCAAACCAGCTTTACAACAAATGCTAAAGGAACTTCTCTAGACAAGAAACACAAGAGAAGGAAAAGACCTATAATAATGAACCCAAAACAATTTAGAAAATGGGAATAGGAAAATACATATCGATAGTTACCTAAAATGTAAATGGACTAAATGCTCCCACCAAAAGACACAGATTGGCTGAATGGATACAAAAACAAGACCCATATATATGCTGTCTACAAGAGACCCACTTCAGACCTAGAGATACATACAGACTGAAAGTAAGGGGATGGAAAAAGATATTCCATGCAAATGGAAACCAAAAGAAAGGTGGAGTAGCAATTCTCATATCAGACAAAATAGACTTTAAAATAAACACTATTAGAAGAGACAAAGAAGGACACTACATAATGATCAAGGGATCGATCCAAGAAGATATAACAATTGTAAATATTTATGCACCCAACATAGGAGCACCTCAATACATAAGGCAAAAACTAACAGCCATAAAAGGGGAAATTGACAGTAACACATTCATAGTAGGGGACTTCAACACCCCACTTTCACCAATGGACAGATCATCCAAAATGAAAATAAATAAGGAAACACAAGCTTTAAATGATACATTAAACAAGATGGACTTAATTGACATTTATAGGACACTCCATCCAAAAACAACAGAATACACATTTTTCTCAAGTGCTCATCGAACATTCTCCAGGATAGATCATATCTTGGGTCAAAAATCAATCCTTGGTAAATTTAAGAAAATTGAAATTGTATCAAGTATCTTTTCCGACCACAACACCATGAGACTAGATATCAATTACAGGAAAAGATCTGTAAAAAATACAAACACATGGAGGCTAAACAACACACTACTTAATAACGAAGTTATCACTGAAGAAATCAAAGAGGAAATTTAAAAAACCTAGAAACAAATGACAGTGGAGACACAACGACCCAAAACCTATGGGATGCAGCAAAAGCAGTTCTAAAAAGGAAGTTTATAGCAATACAAGCCCACCATAAGAAGCAGGAAATATCTCGAATAAACAACCTAACCTTGCACCTAAAGCAATTAGAGAAAGAAGAACAAAAAAACCCCAAAGTTAGCAAAAGGAAAGAAATCATAAAAATCAGATCAGAAATAAATGAAAAAGAAATGAAGGAAACAATAGCAAAGATCAATAAAACTAAAAGCTGCTTCTTTGAGAAGATAAACAAAATAGATAAACCATTAGCCAGACTCATCAAGAAAAAAAGGGAGAAGACTCAAATCAATAGAATTAGAAATGAAAAAGGAGAAGTAACAACTGACACTGCAGAAATAAAAAATATCATGAGAGATTACTACAAGCAACTCTATGCCAATAAAATGGACAACCTGGAAGAAATACACAAATTCTTAGAAATGCACAACCTGCCAAGACTGAATCAGGAAGAAATAGAAAATATGAACAGACCAGTCACAAGCACTGAAATTGAAACTGTGATTAAAAATCTTCCAACAAACAAAAGCCCAGGAACACATGGCTTCACAGGCGAATTCTATCAAACATTTAGAGAAGAGCTAACACCTATCCTTCTCAAATTCTTCCAAAATATAGCAGAGGGAGGAACACTCCCAAATTCCTTCTACAAGGCCACCATCACCTTGATACCAAAACCAGACAAGGATGTCACAAAGAAAGAAAACTACAGGCCAACATCGCTGATGAACATAGATGCAAAAATCCTCAACAAAATACTAGCAAACAGAATCCAACAGCACATTAAAAGGATCATACACCATGATCAAGTGGGGTTTATTCCAGGAATGCAAGGATTCTTCAATATACGCAAATCTATCAATGTGATAAACCACATTAACAAATTGAAGGAGAAAAGCCATATGATCATCTCCATAGATGCAGAGAAAGCTTTTGACAAAATTCAACACCCATTTATGATAAAAACCCTGCAGAAAGTAGGCATAGAGGGAATTTTCCTCAACATAATAAAGGCCATATATGACAAGCCCACAGCAAACATCATCCTCAATGGTGAAAAACTGAAAGCATTTCCACTAACATCAGGAACAAGACAAGGTTGCCCACTCTCACCACTCTTATTCAACATAGGTTTGGAAGTTTTAGCCACAGCAATCAGAGAAGAAAAGGAAATAAAAGGAATCCAAATCGGAAAAGAAGAAGTAAAGCTGTCACTGTTTGCAGATGACATGATACTATACATAGAGAATCCTAAAGATGCTACCAGAAAACTACTAGAGCTAATCAATGAATTTGGTAAAGTAGCAGGATACAAAATTAATGCACAGAAATCTCTGGCATTCCTATATACCAATGATGAAAAATCTGAAAGTGAAATCAAGAAAACACTCCCATTTACCACTGCAACAAAAAGAATAAAATATCTAGGAATAAACCTACCTAAGGAGACAAAAGACCTGTATGCAGAAAATTATAAGACAATGATGAAAGGAATTAAAGGTGATACAAATAGATGGAGAGATATACCATGTTCTTGGATTGGAAGAATCAACATTGTGAAAATGACTCTACTACCCAAAGCAATCTATAGATTCAATGCAATCCCTATCAAACTACCAATGGCATTTTTCACAGAACTACAACAAAAAATTTCACAATTTGTATGGAAACACAAAAGACCCCGAATAGCCAAAGCAATCTTGAGAACGAAAAACGGAGCTGGAGGAATCAGGCTCCCTGACTTCAGACTATACTACAAAGCTACAGTATTCAAGACAGTATGGTGCTGGCACAAAAACAGAAAGATAGATCAACGGAACTGGATAGAAAGCCCAGAGATAAACCCACGCACATATCGACACCTTATCTTTGATAAAGATGGCAGGGATGTACAGTGGAGAAAGGACAGCCTCTTCAATAAGTGGTGCTGGGAAAACTGGACAGGTACATATAAAAGTATGAGATTAGATCACTCCCTAACACCATACACAAAAATAAGCTCAAAATGGATTAAAGACCTAAATGTAAGGCCAGAAACTATCAAACTCTTAGAGGAAAACCTAGGCAGAACACTCTATGACATAAATCACAGCAAGATCCTTTTTGACCCACCTCCTAGAGAAATGGAAATAAAAACAAAAATAAACAAATGGGACCTAATGAAACTTCAAAGCTTTTGCACAGCAAAGGAAACCATAAAAAAGACCAAAAGACAACCCTCAGAATGGGAGAAAATATTTGCAAATGAAGCAACTGACAAAGGATTAATTTCCAAAATTTACAAGCAGCTCATGCAGCTCAATAACAAAAAACAAACAACCCAATCCAAAAATGGGCAGAAGACCTAAATAGACATTTCTCCAAAGAAGATATACAGATTGCCAACAAACACATGGAAGAATGCTCAACATCATTAATCATTAGAGAAATGCAAATCAAAACTACAATGAGATATCATCTCACACCAGTCAGAATGGCCATCATCAAAAAATCTAGAAACAATAAATGCTGGAGAGGGTGTGGAGAAAAGGGAACACTCTTGCATTGCTGGTGGGAATGTAAATTGATTCACCCACTATGGAGAACAGTATGGAGGTTCCTTAAAAAACTACAAATAGAACTACCATATGACCCAGTAATCCCACTACTGGGCATATACCCTGAGAAAACCAAAATTCAAAAAGAGTCATGTACCAAAACGTTCATTGCAGCTCTACTTACAATAGCCCAGAGATGGAAACAACCTAAGTGTCCATCAACAGATGAATGGATAAAGAAGATGTGGCACATATATACAATGGAATATCACTCAGCCATAAAAAGAAACGAAATTGAGCTATTTGTAATGAGGTGGATAGACCTAGAGTCTGTCATACAGAGTGAAGTAAGTCAGAAAGAGAAAGACAAATACCATATGCTAACACATATATATGGAATTTAAGAAAAAAAATGTCATGGAGAACCTAGGGGTAAGACAGGAATAAAGACACAGACCTACTGGAGAACGGACTTGAGGATATGGGGAGGGGGAAGGGTGAGCTGTGACAGGGCGAGAGAGAGGCATGGACATATATACACTAACAAACGTAAGGTAGATAGCTAGTGGGAAGCAGCCCCATGGTACAGGGATATCGGCTTGGTGCTCTGTGACCGCCTGGAGGGGTGGGATAGGCAGGGTGGGAGGGAGGGAGATGCAGGAGGGAAGAGATATGGGAACATATGTATATGTATAACTGATTCACTTTGTTATAAAGCAGAAACTAACACACCATTGTAAAGCAATTATACCCCAATAAAGATGTCAAAAAAAAAAAAAGAAAGAAAAAAGAAAGGGTTCAAATAGACAACCTAACTTTATGCCTCAGGAAACTAGAAAAAGAGGAACAAACAAAGCCCAAAGTTGTTAGAAGGAAGGAAATAACAAAGATCAGAATGGAAATAAATTAAACAGAAACTAAAAAGACAAAAAAAAAGATTAAAGCAAGAGCTAATTTTTTTTAAAAGATAACCAAAATACACAAATCTTTACTTATATTTAAACTAAGAAAAAAGAGAACTCAAAATTATAAATGAAAGAGGAGACATTACAACAAATAATACAAAAATACAAAGACTACTATGAAAAATTATGCACTAAATTATACAACGTAAAGAAATGAATTTTTAGAAACATACAACCTAACAAGACTGAATCATGATGAAACAGAAAATCTGAAAAGACCAATTACTAGTAAAGAGATTGAATCAGTAATTGAAAACCTCCCCAAAGCAAAGCCCAGGACCAGATGGCTTCACTGGTGAATTTTACCAAACATTTAAAGAACTAATGCCAAACCTTCTCAAACTCCTCAAAAATGTTGAAAAGAAAAAGGGAATGCTCCCAAACTTATTTTATGAGAATAGAATTACCCTGACACTAAAGCCCAATAAAGATACCATAAAAAAAGAAAACTACTGGCCAATACCCATGATGAATATAGATGCAAAAAATCTCAACAAAATACTAGGAAGCTGAATTCAACACCAAATTAAAAGACTATTACACATTAACCCTGAGATGCAAGGATGGTTGAACATATGAAAATCAGTTGGCATGATACACATTAACAGAATAAAAGATAAAAATCATGTATCATCTCAAAAGAGGTAGAAAAAGCATTTGGCAAATTCAACACCCTTTCAAGATAAAAGCTTTCAACAAACTAGGAATAGAAGGAGGTCACCTCAACGTATTAAAGGCTATATACGAGAAGGCCACAACCGACATTGCAGTTGAGAGTAAAAAAACTGAATGCTTTTCCTCTAAGATCAGGGATAAAGCAAGGATTCTCATTCTCACCACTTCTAGTCAATATAGTCCTGGCCAGAAAAATTAGGCAAGAAAAAGAAATAAAAGCCATTTAATGAGAAAAGAAAAGTAATACTGTCCTGTTTGCATATGACATGATCTTACATATAGAAAATAAAGACTCCATAAAAAACTGCTACAAATAATAAGCAAATTTAGTAAAGTTGCAGGATACAAAAACTAGTTACATTTCTATACACTAACAATGAACTACCTGAAAAGGAAATTAGGGAACGAATCTCATTACAATAGCACTAAAAAGAACAAGACACTTAAGAATAAATTTAACTAAGGATATGAAAGACTTACACACTGAAAACTATAAAACATTGATGAAAGAAATTAAAGATAAAAACAAATTTTTTAAAAATCCCATGTTAATGGACTGGAAGAAATACTATTGTTAAAATGTTCACGTATCAAATGTATCAAAATCCCACTGGCATTTTTTTTAGAGAAATAGAGAAATCAATTCTAAAATTGTAACCACAAAAGACTCTGAATAGCCAAGTCAATCTTGATCAAGAAGAACAAAGCTGAAGGCATCACACTTCCTGATTTCAAAATATGTTACAAAGCTATAGTAATGAAAACAGTAAGATATTGGCATAAAAACAGAAACACAGCTCAATGGAACAGAATAGAGAGCCCAGAAATAAATCCATGCATATATGGTCAATTAATTTTCAACAAAGTAGCCAAGAATATAGAGTGGGGAAAAAAAATAGTCTCTTCAACAAATGATGTTGGGAAAACTGGACAGCCACATGCAAAAGAATGAAACTGGATCCTCATCTTCCATCATATACAAAGTAGATTTAAAAGCTTAAAATGTATTAAGGACTTTAAATGAAGACCTGAAACTATAAAACTTGCAGAAGACAACACAGGGGAAAGCTTGTCCCAGGGAGACTTTGGTCTAGTTAGTGATTTCATGGATATGATACTAAAAGCACAAGCAACAAAAGCAAAAATAGAAAAGTGGGACTACATCAAACTGGAAAGCTTCTGCACAGCAAAGGAAACAATAAACAGTGAAATTCAACCTATGGAACGGGTAAAAATATTTGCAAACCATGTATCTGATGAGGGGTTCATTTTCAAAATATATAAAGAACTCTGATAACTCAGTAACAAAAAACTAAAAACCAATTTAAGAATGGGCTGAATGTTTAAGCAGACATTTCTCCAAAAAAAGTCATACAAATGGCCAATAGGTATATGTAAAGATGCACAATATCATTAAGAAAATACAAATCAAGACCACAATGAGATTTCACCTCACACTTAGGATGTCTACTATTAAAAAAAAAAAAAAAAAACCAGATAACAACTGTTGGGGTGGATGTGGAGAAATTGGAACCTTTATACACTGCTGGTAGGAATGCAAACTTATCCAGCAGCTATGGAAAACAGTATGGTGGTTCCTCAGAAAATTAAAAGTAGGACTACCATATGATCCACTTCTGGGTACTTATTCAAAAGTATTGAAATAAAGATCTCAAAGACATGGTAGTAAGCTCATGTTTGTTGCAGCACTATTCACAATAGCCAAAATGAGAAAACAATCGAAATGCCCATGGACAGATAAATGAATAAAGAAAATGTGGTATATACATATAATGAAATATTATTCAGCCTTCAAAAGGAAGGAAATTATGCAATAAGTAACAAAATGGATGAAAATTGACTTCCATGCTAGGGAAATGAGCCAGTCACAGAAGGACAAATATTTGCATAATTCCATTTATATAAGGTATCTAAAATAGTCAAACTCATAGAATCAGAGAGTGGAATGATGGTTGTCAGGGACCAGTGGGAAGAGAAAATGGGAAGTTGTTAATCAATGGGCATAAAGTTTCAGTTAAGCAATGTGAATAAGTAGTAGACATCTGCTATACAGCATTGTGTCCATAGTTAACAATACTGCATTGTACACTTAAAAATTTGTTAAGAGGGTAGATCTCAGGTTAAATGTTCTTACCACAATAAAATAAAATTTTAAAAATAATTTAAAAGTCAGGAATACTCATTAGTACTATTTCAATTCAATACTGAATTACAGGCCCTAACTAGCACAATAGAAAGATCAGAAACGTACAGGTTACAATTAAGGAAATAAAGCTGTTATTATTTGCAAATGATTTTATCAACTACATTTTAAAAATACAAAATTATTGGATCTCTGGACAAGGTGGCTAGATATATGAAAGTCAGACGCATGTCTATACAAGAGCAGGAAACTAGAAAACTTAAAAGGAAAAGATATTATTTTACAATTGCATCAAAGAAGACAAAGCACTGAAGAATAAGTATACCAAAAGGTATTCAGGCTCTCCACAGGGAAATTGTAGAATTTTACTGAAATGGATTAAGTTTTATCTAACATAGACTAACTCTTTTCTAATCTCCAGAACACTCTGCTCCATGGTCAGGGAAGTTCTAGAACTCAGGTTTTCAAAGAAGATACTGTCATTCCTGGCCATTAATGGCTATAATTCTTTCTATCAAGACAAAACTGCTTTTCTGACCTTCCTTTGGCACCCTCAGAATGGTGTTCTATTTCCCCTTGTTATCCTCAGTTTTCCAATGTTATTCCTTTAGAAGAAAGTCTGTTTCCAGAAACTCAGCTAAATCAAATTTGACCAAATACTCTCAATATTTCCTCTTTTTGTGGTCAGTTTTTCATTTACCTCTATATAATCCTCCCTTATCTCAATGCACACTTCCTACTCTTTGGCAAAGTTGGTTCTAGTTCATCTATTCTCCCATTACCTGTGCTCAAATATTAATTATTGGCTCTTTATACAATATGAATTCCAAAAACACACATTTGAATTGCATGTTTGTAAATACATACATATGTATTTGTATATATCTTCTACAGCATAATGGCATAAATCTATTATGTGAACAACTATAGGGCCTATTCAGAAGCTTGTACACAAACTCCCCATTATTCATATTAATGTGAGAGGCAGAGGCAGATGTTAAAAATAATGAAACATGTAAGTAATCAAGTAGTTTCTCACCAGCTCTTTTAAAAAGCCATTTAAAATATTATGCTGCTAATTGTTTTGTCTATGGCTTCTCTTCCTCCAGTAGTGTATATACTCAGAAATAGGTAAAATTAAATATATATATATATATATATATATACACACACACACATATATACACACCCCCCCAAAGACATAGAACACACAAAACAATTTTTTAAAGAGGTTAGGAAAGTACTTCATTTGATGTGTCAAAGTCTTCAGGCTTGATATGACTCAAAATGCTTAAGATATATCTAAAAACCAATGAAATGACGAATGAAGTGAAAACTGATATGATGAAAATTATTTTAAGCCATGAAAAAGTAAGTTTGACATTATACTTCTATTTGATTAAAATCTTCAAACTATAAGCCAACCGGGTGACAACTGAATTTGTCTTCTCATGCGTAGCTATTCAAACATCTCCTACTGATTTCCCCTGAAAAACTACAGACAAGTATTTACCAAAGTCCACAGGAGTCTGTTCTCTGAAAAAAAAATCTCAAAGTAATAAAACACTTACTCTGCCTTCTGCTACAACACACTTTCTCCTTGAATAAAACCTATGATTCAATTTCAAGGGCTCAGCTTTTCCTCTCTGCTGCTTAGGAAGAGTGGGTAAACATGCCATTAAAGGAGAAGTCCTGGAGAGTCATTATACTTACTCACCCATAACCTCATTAACTTGCACATCTAACGCACCTTCACTTGCTCGTCACCTCCGCGGTTCTCTTCGTCTCCATTCATTTTCACCCAGCCTAATTGCCATCTCAGTAGCTGTACCAAAGGTCCTGCTGTCGCCTCACAGATTTTCACCATGTATCAACACCCAGTATTGTAATTCACCCCTGGTTTACTATTCATTCTGCCTTTAGGTCATCCTTTCACAGCCCCCACGTACCAGACACTGAGAGTCTCTTCCCACCCAACGAGCACACTTTTAATAAGAACCGAGCAACTTAAGGTATTTTTTTTTCTCTTGGAGACTTAAGATGCTTTAACAAATATAAACCCATAAACAAATTCATGAATAGTAGTTCTACAGCTAAAGCAAGCTTTCAAAACTCAGCTGATTCAAACATATCCAAAGAATCCCTGTTTCTTTTACTACTTAAAACCCTTCCCAACTTCATCCTAAGCTCCCTGTCCAGACCTGTCTCCAGTCAGTCCTTATACACATAAGTTCTTCATGCAAACCATTCTAAACTCATGACAGTCACTTTATGACTCTGCACCTTGGTCCATATCATTCTCTCTGCTGGTGAAATCTCTCTCCTTTTTTCTTTTATTGTTTGATTGATTTTTGAATTTTATTATATAGTTTTATATAGCAGGTTCTTATTAGTTATCTATTTTACACATATTAGTGTATATATGTCAATCCCAATCTCCCAATTCATCCCACCACCACCACCGCCCCCCTTACCCCCTTGGTGTCCGTACATTTGTTCTCTACATCTGTGTCTCTATTTCTGCCCTGCAAACCGGTTCATCTGTACCATTTTTCTAGATTCCAGATATATGCATTAATAGACGATATTTGTTTTTCTCTTTCTTACTTCACTCTGTATGACAGTCTCTAGGTCCATCCACGTCTCTACAAATGAACCAATTTCGTTCCTTTTTATGGCTGAGTAATATTCCATTGTATATATATACCACATCTTCTTTATCCATTTGTCTGTCGATGGGCATTTAGGTTGCTTCCATGACCTGGCTATTGTAAATGGTGCTGCAATGAACATTGGGGTGTATGTGTCTTTTTGAATTATGGTTTTCTCTGGGTATACACCCTCCTTCTTTTTTCTTACTTGGCCAACTTGTACTCATTTTGAGGCCCAGCTCAAAATTCACCCCCAATCTGCAGCTTTGGCCAAATGTCCAGCCAACTTGTAGTCAGAAAAAAAAAAATCGCTTTCTCAGATGTTCTCCCACAGATCTTTGTATACACTCCTTTTACAGCACTTCTTACTCTGTACTATGATTCTGGTTTTGTGTAATGGTCTTCCTAGAATCTTCACATTTAACTGATTTTAATTGACATTTTTCATTTTGGAACGGCTCGGCATCCAAACACCTTTCCTCTTTGGCGTAGGGTTGTCAGAATTAGCAAAAACAAATAAAGGACACAATTAAATTTGAATTTATACCAAAAAGTTAACTATTTATCTAAAATTCAAATCTAACTAGTTATCCTGTATTTTACCTGGCATCCCCAATTTGGGGAAAGCCCAAGATTGTTGGGTGACAGAGTCAGACTTCCACTAGAAATGGCGACAAGGAGTATCTCAATATGGATGCAAGATCTCCACTCTGCCATCAGAGGTCCCTGCCCTGTGTCAGACTCTGGAGTGAGGTACACAAGCAAGGTCATGGTACAGAAGCCAATGCCCAGAATCCTAGTGCTCACAATTCCCAAGGCAGAGTTAGCAGCATCTTTCCCAGACGATTTTGGCTGTGGCCATAACTGCTAAGCCTTCCTTATTCACGTTTTTCTGAGACTAATTCATGTACTTCTCATCAATTCCAGTGTCCAAATCCTGCTTTATTGTTCTTTCCATCAATTTTCAACATTCAAAATATTACATATGTTTAGAGTCCATCTTCTGAAGTAGAAATATAAGCCTCCTGAGAGTGGAACTTAGCTTTGTCCCCTGCTCTATCTCCTAAGCCCAGAGTGGAGCTTAGCCTTTGGTAGGTGCTCAGTGCGTATTTGATGAATAAGGCAAGTGATGAATTAATTCTTCTGAACAAATACCTTTTGCATTTAAATTTAACCAGAATTGATTTGTTTTGAAACCAAAATACTTGTTTATTACATTCTACATTTTTAGGGAATGGATACACAGATAATTTAATGTAGTACCATAACCACCATATCAAAAATAAATTGTACAGATCTTGGGTCTAACAACAAAACAACTCTGGCTAAGTCTATAAATTTTGGTACCATATAGAGCAGGCTCAGTAATTAAGAATCCAGACAAATGATCTTCCGATTTGTACCTCTAATACCTAGATGATACTGCTTCTATGATATAAGCTTTATGTTTCAAAAAAGTGTTGATTAGGAAGCCAAGTTTTTTAATTAGTAGAGAAAAACTTTCTAATGAATTAGAATGGTCCATTTCCCCCACCGTTTCTTTCTTTTGTAATATTAATATCATTTTTTTAAATATGATACAATATTAAGTAAATCCTTATTCACATAGGTAGGAAAATGGTCAAACAAGAGAAGGTTCTTCTTTATTTTCCATGTAATATTTTTGCAGGAATGGGCTTTTAACAGGTATTTTTTCTAAAAATAAACATCTTCATGAAATCAGATCTCAGTGTAGTTGTTTATAATTTTAGAATAAAATTAAACACTTTCTTTGTCAAATCACCAGGTTTATTATTCATCTATGACAAGGACTTTAAAATTTGCTTTTGAATTCAGTTATGCCATTACACTGTCCCATAGAATAACTTGGATACATGTCTTCACTTCTTTCCTAAGTCCATATTTCAATATTAAAACTAACCCATGAGCCCTTGAACTGTGCGCACACACGTGCACCTGCACGCACACGCACACACACACACCTCTTAAAGAGAAAAGTGACATTCAGGAGCAGATGTGTGAAAACAAAAGGGAAGAGGAACAATGTGGAATTTTCCCTCCTTTTTCTTTTTTTTTTTAAGTAAAAGTACTCTTTTAATTTTTTTATTGAAGTATAGTTTATGTACAAGTTAGAGTTATACAATATAGTGATTCACAATTTTTAAAGTTTATCCTCCATTTATAGTTATTATAAAATATTGGCTATATTCCCAGTGTTGTACAATATAGCCTTGTAGTTTATTTTATACATAATAGTTGGTACCTCTTTCTCTCCTGCCCTTATATTTTCCCTTCCCCCTTCCCTCTCCCCACTAGTAATCACTAGTTTCTTCTCTATATCTGTGAGTCTGCTTCTTTTTTGTTATATTCACTAGTTTGTTGTATTTTTTAGATTCCACATATAAGTCAAAGCATACAGTATGTCTTTCTCTCTCTGACTTATTTTCACTTAGCATAATGCCCTCCAAGTCCATCCATGTTGCTGCAAAGGGCAAAATTTCCTTCTTTTTTATGGCTGAGTAGTATTCCATTGTATATATATACCACATCTTCTTTACCCATTTATCTGTTGATGGATACTGAGGTTGCTTCCATATCTTGACTACCGTAAACAGTGCTGCTATGAACACTGACCTCCTTATTTTTCTTGACTTCTCAGCAGAATTCCACATATTTGGCCATTCTCATACATTCTCTTCCTTTCAATTCTGTGATACCACGCTGCACCAGTTTTCCTCTTATCTTACTAATTGTTCTTTCTTGGTCTTCTCTAACTTCTTCTCTTCTATCTAATTTTTAAATATCAAGATTATACCTAACTTTTAAATATCAAGTATAATTTTCTAGACTCTCTTCTCTTTTCACCCTCAACTTTTTCCTTAGGTAAATTCATATTGATTCCAGGATTTACATGTAATACAGTGACACCTCGTTTGTTATCTCTAGCTCAGACAGCTCCTCTCAACCACAGACCTTTATATCCAACTGCATAAATGATATCCCAGGCAGATATCACATAGACCCTTGGTTTTACACACACAAAATCCAACTCATGATATTTCTCCAAAAAATGGGTTTTGTTCTGGTTGTATTATTCAGTCAATGGCAGTCACCAAAGGTCCAGAGCACTGGTTATGACTCAGACAGACACAGGCTCTAGTCTTACCTCAGACACCTTACTCATTTTTATATCAACTAACTACTTAACCTCTCCAGCTTCAGAAAATATTCTATTCATAACTGGATGAATGAATAAAAGAATCAACACCAAAGTGTGTTGCTTCCTCCATTATTTCTTATTTCCCAATTCCCAGTGGTATTTCACCAGTGTATTTTCTTAGTCACATGTGTCCTCATGAACAGAACTCTGTTTTATAGAATTATCTGAGCATCTAACTCACACCTTCTCTTATTTCACTTTTGGTATTAGAAACCATGGGATTTCCATTGCTAATTGTCCTTCCATTCCACACCTCCAAACCCTTGAGTTTCTCATCTAGCATTTTCTAAAATATTCTACATTGATGTTTCTCAAACATTTCATCTATAAACTATTCATCAAACATCCATATCACTGTTTTATGTAAGCTTTCAGTATTACAATTTTAAGTTACAAAAATAAAATGTATATTGAAATTAATATTTTCATTAATTTCCTATCACCAGTAGGGAAAATATTTTTTCTAATCTTTCACCAAATCTCTGCATAATGTCAGTGATGAGCAGTAAAATTAGTTATATGTTAGGTACACAACTGGGTTGATTTATTTTCTTAGTCTTATAAGTGATCCAGAATAGCAGCAAATTTAGATAGTTCTAAGGAAAAAGGTAAACAATGATCCAAAAACTATGAAGAAATTTCACATAAAACACAATTTTCAATGCTCCTTCAGAATATAAATTGGCAACCACACCACATTAAAATGTTTTAATTTGGAAGACTGTAGCAAATAGATTTGTTTCCATTGGCTACACTGTATTAAGCCCCAGAAAATAATTTTGTCATAGAATTTAGTTATCGATGTCAAATATAATCATCTTATATTATCAATGTTTTTTCTCTGATGAGTGCAGAAAATCATCAAGCACTAGTAAGATTCAAATTCATGGTTTGAGCCATTTGCTCCATAATTTAGTCTTATTTTAGATCTTGGTATACATTAATTTAAAAAATAAAATCACGTTTTTTCTGTTTTTAAGCACTGAGTTTAGACTTTAAGATTCAAACATATCACTAAGATTCATCATTTGAAGAAGCCATTGAAATTACTGGCATAATAAATATCAAGAAGAAATATTCTGTATCATCTTCATTTCAAAAACTGGTGGGAGTACCTGTTTCCCATTGACAGCCAGAATACTCCAGTGAAAAGCCAGTCCTATAGAATCTGTCCACTTCTTCTCAAACACACTGGAAAGAAGTATGAACACTGACAGTAATGTCACTGTATAAATAATTTTCACTATTTAATTTTGTTGAATGAAGAGAAAGAAATTGTGTCCAACCAAACATTTACTGTGGATAAAGCTGTTTGTTCTGTGGTGTTCAAGGCAAGCTTTTACCCACCCAGGAATGCTATTCCTTCCTGTACAAATGACTTATACTCTGCCATACCAATCTCAGAGCACTTTTACTACTCTGCAGCATAGCTCAAATACATAATCATTTACAATTTTAAAATATCTTTCTGTGGCATTACATTTAATGATGATCAAAACAGTGTGTCACTGAGTACTTTTCTCCATAAACTCACTGGATATTTACCAAGAGTGTATCCATGGTCAGCACATCACTGGTGTTACTTACCTGAATTGCTTAGTATTTAGTAAGCGTATGATAATTGCCTTTCTAAATCATTTACCCTTGATATTATGCAACATCCAACAGTGTTATTTGATTTTAAAATTATAAGTTGTAAGCTAAAAAGAAATTGTAAATTTCTTTCTGAACATTAATTATACTAGTTTATCATCTTTTTGGCAGTATCAGGACTCATGCCTTTTTTTTTTTTTTTTTTGAGGAATGTAGTATCAAAAAATCTCACAGTGGGCTTCCCTGGTGGTGCAGCGGTTCAGAGTCTGCCTGCCGATGCAGGGGACACGGGTTTGTGCCCCAGTCCGGGAAGATCCCACATGCCGCGGAGCGGCTGGGCCCGTGAGCCATGGCCGCTGAGCCTGTGCTTCCGGAGCCTGTGCTCCGCAACGGGAGAGGCCACAACAGTGAGAGGCCTGCGTACTGCAAAAAAAAAAAAAAAAAAATTTAAAAAAATCTCACAGTATAGGTTTCTTAAAAAACTAAAAGTAGGACTACCATATGATCCAACAATTCCACTCCTGGGTAAATATCCAGAAAAAAACAAAAACTGTAATTCAAAAAGATACATGCAACCCCAATATTCAGTACTATTTACAATAGTCAAGACATGGAAGCAACCCAAGTGCCCATCAACAGACGATTGTATTAAAAAGGAATGGTGGGCTTCCCTGGTGGCACAGTGGATGGGAGTCCGCCTGCCGATGCAGGGGACGTGGGTTCGTGCCCCGGTCCAGGAGGGTCCCGTGTGCCGCGGAGCAGCTGGGCCCATGAGCCGTGGCCGCTGGGCCTGCGCGTCCGGAGCCTGTGCTCCACGGCGGGAGGGGCCACAGCAGTGAGAGGCCCGCGTACCGCAAAAAAAAAAAAAAAGAAAAGAAATGGTATATATATATACAATGGATTAGTATTCAGCTTTAAAAAGGAATGAAATACTGTCACTTGCAGTAATGTGGATAGACCTAGACAATATTATGCTTGATGAAATGTCAGAGAAAGACAAATACTAATATGATATCACTTATATGTGGAATCTAAATCTAATTCAAATGAATGTATATACAAAACAGAAACAGACTCACAGACATAGAAAGCAAACTTGTGGTTACCAAAGGGGAGAAGGACAAATTAGGGGTATGGAACTAACAGATAAAAACTACTATATATAAAACAGAAGCAACAAGGATTTACTGTATAACACAGGGTATTATACACATTATCTTGTAATAACGTGTAATAGGATAATAATCTGCAAAATACTGAATCACTATGCTGTACACCTGAAACTAACACAATATTGTAAAGTAACTATACTTCAATTAAAACAAAAAAAAACTCACAGTAAATTTACTATCTCCTTCGACTGAATAACAAGACTTAATAATTTCTTATGTAAACTTTTTTTTTTAAAGCTCCCAAGGATTTGGAATTTCTCCAGCTTTCCAGTTTCATCAATTTCCTTTTGCTTCCTTTTCTTGTCCCCAAAGCTGTGATCACTGTGCTCTGACAGCTTGGAGATCTCAGCAGTTCTCCAAATAGGCTTTATTTTATTTTTATTCTTGTTCTAGAATGATCTGGATTGATTTGACGGATTTACCAGTGCTTTGAAAATAGCATCATAAAAAATATGCCTTTTTGTCGATATTTCACAGAATTCTAGCAATAAATAAGTTGCAGATCCTATGAAATAATATTCTCACATATCCATCTGAATGTTCATTCTATCTCTTACCTGCAGTTTTTTCTTTTGGCTGCTTCTGTGAACTTATTGCACTTGATCAATTTTTCTGAGAACATATAGATATATGTTCTATATCCACATGACTTTGAGATGATACATTTACTTTATAATTTTTAGCATGACATTTATGCTTTTAAAAAGCATTTTAATCAATTTTTCATGAATTGGGGCTAAAATGCACAACTGTAAAAATAAAATGTGAACTTGACTTTAAGCAATAAGCAAATGATGTACAAATACTTTAACCAAAACTATTCCCTGATAACTGAATTCAAATCAAGATGAACTGATCAATTTAGTGCATGTAGCACATATAAGACAAAAGAAAATACTGGAATTTCTGAAAATCTAGTGATTAATCTTCTATTTCAAGACACTGAAATATATGTAAACAAAATTATGTCTTTACTTTGTTCTTCTAAACTATCAAATCACTTGACTGCCAACGAATATCACCAGGTATACAAGTACTGCATGTTGAAAAACTTTGTTCCATACAGTAATACATATGTTACAGAAAAAGTGTTCCATGGTCAAATCTCTCCAGAAAATTCTGGCTAAACAAAGTATATCAGGTTTCTTTCCTGACACTGTCCAAGAGCAAAGTTTTTTTTTTTTTTTTTAATATTTATTTACTTAGCCTGCGCCAGGTCTTAACTGCAGCATGCAGGACAGGGGTCCCCAACCCCCAGGCTGTGGACCGCTACCGAGCCGCACAGCAGGAGGTTAGCGCTGGGCCAGCGAGCAAAACTTCATCTGCTGCTCCCCGTCACTCACATTACTTCCTGAACCATCCCCTCCATCGCTTGCATTACCACCTGAACCATCACTCGCATTACAGCCTGAACCAACCCTACCCCCACCCCCTGTCCGTGGAAAAACTGTCTTCCATGAAAGAGGAAAGTTTGGGGACCACTGATGCAGGCTCTTTAGTTGCAGCATGTGGACTCTTAGTTGTAGCACGCATGCGGGATCTAGTTCCCCAACCAGGGATTGAACCCAGACCCTCCGAATTGGGAGTGTGGAATCTTACCCACCGGACCACCCGGGAATTCCGCTGAGTATATTGCCTAAGCTTACTTCAGCACAAAGCCTCTCTTCCCTTCTTATTGAAGTTTCCTTTGGAACATAGTTTGGAAACAAATGTTTTGTTTGTTCCTTCAATCCCAGCTGGAGTTAATTGCTTAGTGGTTACAGTAAGTCTAAGCAGGTCTCATTTATGGCTTAGATTTATACCTCAGTACCAGGGGAGGCATGTCAATTTACTTTTTTCTGGAGTCCTCAGCTGAAAGATACTAACCACTCGTAACTCTTAAGAGTTGTAGTTCTATGTGCTTCTTGCATCATTAGGATTTCACGTAGTCTAGTTTTCTGTATTTTCCAGTAAAGGTACAGCTTAATTTTCTAGGCTCTCAGATCTTTACATGGCTCCCAAAGTAGTGAATTTACTTTCCTTCTCTTACTCTGCTTTATCACATTCATGCACTTACCAGTTTCTCCATCCTAGCACTGATATTACTTCATCTTCATAGAATTTTTTTTTTCTTCCTGTCTCCCTTCTTGGATTATTTCTTCCACCTCATCTAATCATATTCAACAGTTTCACAGCAAATCATAGTACATAAGAGAAAGAAACCAATGCTTTAGAATCAAGGTGAATTTCTTCACCACAATTAATTCTGCTCCTGAGGAGATACTCTCACATAGTGGAAAGGTGAGGTCATTCTGAGTTCAGTTCCTGCAAATTATCAGCCAATGAATTTTATGAAAGTTTCTTATTTTTATTGAACCTCAATTTTCTCATCTGTGAAATAGATATAATACCCAAATGTAGCTTTATGGTATAGAATATACTGAAAAATAGCAAGTATATAATAATTGTTAATAACCCCCACCTGTTTCCTTGGGGCAGTAAGTATTTGTGGAATTCAGACAAATACTTTGATCTCATTCACCTCATCCACCAAAAGAGAAGTTTAAACCAGATGATGTCAACGGCCCTCAGATTTCTAGCACTCTGTGATTGTGAACTAAAGGAACGCTCCTTTCACCTTCTACAGCATCCAGCCACATGCCATTGCACATAACTGGGAGCTGCAGAAAGGTAAACACAGCACCTTGGAGGTCACTAGAGCAACTTCCCGGGTGCCCTTACTTGGTAGCTCATGATGAATTATAGACTTCCGTGGGCTTCTCTAAAAACTCCCCTTATAAAGAGTCACAGAAATAGTTTACTTGTATATCTCTTATTCTCCTTGGCCACATATGCTTCCCTGAAACCTGGGGATTTCCAGAAGCTTTAATAATAATTCACATATTCCAGCAATGAATTTTGGTCACTAGTTTCTCTGAATACTGGTCAAAGATATTCGGATCACTAGACTTATAAATGATGAGTGGCTTCTCCGTTTCCAACCAAGGGAGTTTCAACAGTCTTCTTTAGCAGAATGAGTCACTACCATTCTCTCTTCATTATAGTATGAAGAATGAAAGTTTTATGTGTAAATCATTGAAATAAAACTGACTTCATTAGGGTTGTTGACGTGCATTTTCTTTTCTTTCCTTTTGAAGCTCTTCCAATGGAATGGATAAATATAAATCTAACAGTGCATTTATTGCTACACTTTTCTCTAAAACCATTGCCCCAAATGACAACTCTTTAGTGTAAAGTAACGGCAATGTTCTCTAATATCCCATATGATAGCTATTGGCTGTTCAATGCGGCCTTGAAAATTACATGGAAAATTAAACCAATCCAACTAGCAAAGGTATATTAATATAACCATTATATGTCTGACAAACTCACTCAAGCTAAAAATAATTAGCATCAATAAATTCAAGCTATTTACATAATTGTCCCAATATTTTAGAAGTCTGCTTTGCCACTCCCTGTTCACTCTTTTTTCCACTACACATATCATAGCTAATAGGTTCTTAATCAACTTGCAAGCAGGCAACGTTTCTACAAAAAAGGTTGGACACTACCTATTATAAATGATATCCAACACCTTTACACACCTTCTATGTTTATATAGACTTGCATCATCTCATTAGGATCCTCTGAATAACCATTCCTAATTTATAAATCACAGAAGGTAATGTTCAAAGAGACTGGATGACTTGCCCAAGATCCCCCAGCAAATAAAAGATAGGACTGGGTAAAAGCCTAGGTCATCTGATTCCAGGGTCTATGTTTAGACACTGTCTCTCAGTTTACTACATCATAGCCACAAAAATTAACATTGAAAATGTTGGGTTGGCCAAAAAGTTCATTCAGGTTGTTCCATAAGATATTACGGAAAAGCCCGAATGAACTTTTTGGCCAATCCAATATTTTCATTTACTTTTAATCATTCGGGTCTCTCTTTGTTTTAAGAAGCAGCCATGTTTTCTTTATCCTGTGTCCTTCTTTTAATCTCCAACCATCTTTGATTGTCTAATATTGCCATTCCTTCAAATAGAGAAAGTAACCCTGTTTATGACAATATTTGAAAGGACCCCCAGCCCAGAATATTTTCTCCAGTGTCTATTACATCTTCATGTGACATACAAGCTTGTGTAAGGCAGCCACACTGAGAAATGGGTCACACATCTAACTATCATCAGGGAACATTTTAGAGAAGGGAGGTAATCAACAGCAGCTAGCAAACCTGGTGAGATCTCCAACTGCAAACAGAAACAGGGGTTGAGGGCTGTCTTCTTGTGTTTCTGTGTGTTGCAGATGGCAGGTAAAGGTACACAGCAGTATTTGGAGGTTGGAGGAAGGAAAAAAAATAGCTATGAGGAATTAAGATGGAATGCTCCCATCCAAGTAATAACCGGGCCCAATGCTGCTATACACCTGAAACTAACACAACGTAGTTAAGCAACTGTACCCCAATATAAAATTAAAAGTTAAAAACTAAATAAATAAATAACATCAAACTTCTAAGTAGCAAAGAGCACCTATTGAGTAGATGCTATTTCTGAGAGGAAAGGAGGAAAAGACACAGACTTGAAGGTTCTTTTCATATGCATATAAATAAACTTTCATACATTAAAAAAAATGGAATGCTCAGTATAAAGGTCCCTACTTCATTATATGCCTGGAGTCTAGTTGCTCAATACTGAGTTATTTTTACAGGGCATTAATGCTATTAGGTGACCGTGAGAAATCTTGAGGCTGCTTGCCCTCTAACCTCCATACCACCAAATGCACTAATTCAATACCCTTAGCTCTCTTTTTGACCCCTGCCTTTCTGTGCAAAGTGTGGTCCCTCATATGGACAGAGGCACAGGGTATTAGGGAAAAACTTTGTAACAGATAAAAACATTTTTCTGTATAAGTTTGACATGCTTGCAGATTTCTGAGATCAGAGCAACCTCCCTATTGCAACAGTCATTCTAATCAAAGTGTCTCCTTGTCTATGTCTTACAAAGATTGCGACAACACTGGCACTTTTTTTTTTTTTTTTTTTGCAGTACGCGGGCCTCTCACTGTTGTGGCCTCTCCCGTTGCAGAGCGCAGGCTCCGGACGCGCAGGTTCAGCGGCCATGGCTCACGGGCCCAGCCGCTCTGCTGCATGTGGGATCTTCCCAGACCAGGGCACGAACCCGTGTCCCCTGCATCGGCAGGTGGACTCTCAGCCACTGCGCTACCAGGGAAGCCCTGCTGGCACTTTTAAGGCTGCAATGTCAGAAAAGAGGGAGGCCACTTGGAAAGCTAACTCTCACACAGAATGGTTTCTAGGCTTCCAGAGTGTACACAGGACAATTGCTGAACCAGAGAAGAGCCCAGGCCTTTGCATGTGCTCTTTGAATGGCCCACTGCACAGCGTAATTTCAGCTATGTTTAAAGTTTGGAGTATTGCACAAATTCAAGGTTTTTCTCCTTTTTTTAGCCACTGATATGTGACAAATGATGACATTTTCAACATAAAATTTGCTATTGAGGCTTCCATCTTTCTTTATGATTTGTTATCAGGGCTTGCTATCCTTCAAGCCATAAATAAAAATGCAACTTTCATCTGCATTTCAAACTGAGGTGAAAGTATAAAAATCAAACATTTTCATTTTTTCCTGAGTATGTCACTCTCTGTGTGCTCCAAGAACAGCAAGACAGACTTCCTGCTGCCTCTCCTCCAGAATGATTTCTTGGAAAAGCTATAAGAAAAGAATAACTTGTTATCAGCATATCTATAACACATATAACTTATAACTCTACCTACCTCTTCAGCATTGAAATGGAGTTCCCATGCAGCTTGAAAAAACAGGACAAAGGGGTTTTCTAACTGTGTCAGCTACAAACCAACATGTAAAATAAAATGTAACACCTGCCCACCCTCAACATATAAACAACCTCTTAATTTCCATTAGAATCTGGAGGGTTCAATTATTGAGAAATAAAGGGTCAGTAAGAACAAAGTCATAGAAATATCTATTTAACATATCATAGCTCATCCGAGGTAAAAATGGACCAAAGTTTAAGACATACTTTTAAAAATTAATTAGGACCTCCCTGGTGGCGCAGTGGTTAAGAATCTGCCTGCCAGTGCAGGAGACACGGGTTCGATCCCTGGTCCAGGAAGATCCCACATGCTGCGGAGCAACTTAGCCCGTGCGCCACAACTCCTGAGCCCACGCACCTAGAGCCCGTGTTCCACAACAACAGAAGCCACCGCAATGAGAAGCCCACGCACTGCAACGAAGAGTAGCCACTGCTCACTGCAAGTAGAGAAAGCCCACGCGCAGCAACAAAGACCCAACGCAGCCATAAATAAATAAATGATTAATTAATTAAAACCCAATCAATTTCCATGTAAGAAAGCACCTCTTGTTTGGTCTGGACGTCACTACCACACTGTGTATACATATTTGTGTGGTATGTGCTTGTGTATGTGGATGGGGCTGTCTGTTAGATTTTCTTCTTCAGAATTTAATTTTAGAAAAAGCAATCAGATCTTGCTGGGTAGCTAAATGAATCAACCTGTCTAAACTATTTTTTTTTTAACAAGAACTATATCTGCATTCCAGCATCTTGAAACTATTGTAAAAACACACACCAAAAAAATTAAATTAATCCCCAGTGGACTCTAAACGTTGCTGTTAATAATACTGAAGGCTTCAAGGGTTCACATCTGTCAAAGAAAGAAGACGGACTTTGAGGAGGGGAGGCAAGGACTTCCAGCTTCAACAGGTACAAACTGCAGATGGGAAATAGATTGTTAGCAAAATAAATTATTTCCTGCCCTCCTGTAATTTTTCACAATCTGTGTGGCAAAGATTTCACCATTGACACCATCAACATATTCTCAGCATCTGTAGTCATTTACTGTGACCTAGCAGGTAAAGCCGCCTTCTCCAAATAACCAAATACCAGATTCTGCATAATGCAAAACGCCTTCTGCTTTCCCAAGTGTACCATGGAATTAGAAAAACGAAATTGGTCCAAATGCTGCATTGATTTAACAAGGTGTTTATACAGGGAGCGAGCATTTATGAAGTCGCTTCTTATTTTCAAACTTCTGGCTCAATTTACACCAAAACAAATCTGAAACTGCTCCTCCAGGAAAACATCTCGCAAATGCTTTTCCCCCCTGAAGCTCCCCCCACACACACAAACACACCCACACACATCCTTAGCCTTCTCTCTGCCCCCTCCTTCCCTTTACAAATGAAGCTCTCATCAATTTGTTGTTGTTGTTCTTATTCAAACCAGAGACAAAGAGAGTAAGGCCATTCTCTAGGAAAAAAATAGAGTCAATGGACAAACACTTGAGAGCAGCCTGAAAAAAAAAAAAAAAAAAAAGAAGAGTCTGTGTTTTGAACCCAGCCTATTTATAAGTGGACCATTCTGAGTAACACAACACTTCAGAGCTTGACAGAGTGCCACAGATAGCATGCTTGGAAGATAACTGCCTCTAGACTCAACTGAAAAATGGCCTATATGAGTGTATCTTTTGAAAGTGAATGTTGTGCAGACACAGCACAATCCCTATACAAGGCAAAACCAAAACAAGGGCCTGAAGGGCAGGTCACTTAACGCTCATGATCATGAGAAGCCCTTTGACGAAAAGGTCACCTGACATCTCTCAACTGTTGGTTTGGAGGACCCTTTAAGGAACATTCAGTTGACTCCTCTTGTCTGGTAATGATGACAAACTTCAGAGTTAAGTTTCTTCAGGAATAAAGAGTAAATGTGTGGCAGCACTACCACAAGAAACCCAGTCTCCAGTCGTGAATGTTCTGTCCTTTACTGTGGTGTACCTCACAACTGCAAGGCAGCTCAGCTGGTAGGCTTGAATGTGGGCTTCCTAAGGATGGTGCCAGTAAAAACTGGAAAATTCAGGTTAGAACTAACATTGTGGTTTGCACAAAATAATCACTCAAATAAATACGTTAAGAAGGATGATGATTCCAGGCAGAAAGGTTCATATACTTTCCCAAAGAAGAAAAGGATCCACAAACATTTGAATGGCAGTACACTTCTGTCCACAAATGAAATCAATAGACTACTGGCCATGATAATGGCTCTTTCTTTCAGCTACTCACCTCTACTTCCCTCACCCTTGCTAGATTAGGAAGACCTCTTAGGTCTTCGATATGTGAGGAAATGAGATGGAAACGTTACTCACCCAGGTGTCCAGCATAAGGTAACCTTGTGAGAAGGAATTTGAGAATAACTAAAATCGAAGAATACTCTGCTTGCCATTACCTCAGCTGATTTGAACAAAAGTGTGTTGTCATGAACTGTCTGGTCCCTGAGGAGTGCCTGAATATACCCTACTCTCACTATTAACTGAGCCAGTCACATATGAGAGCCTTAAAGAACCAGTGACGTCTCTCCTCTGCTACACTCCACCAAGAGGCCACATGTTGTCCCACTGTAGGC
The DNA here is from genome assembly GCF_005190385.1 of Monodon monoceros. NCBI lineage: Eukaryota > Metazoa > Chordata > Mammalia > Artiodactyla > Monodontidae > Monodon > Monodon monoceros. The sequence continues at coordinate 97,797,108 of NW_021703768.1, forward strand.
AGACTGTCACTTCCAGTGTAGAAGCTGTTACAGGATGGAAAAAGTTATCTGAGTGTCTGACAGCCAGACAGCCTATTTGGAGGAAAGTGCACAGGGTCAAAGCCCTTGCCTAGAGGTCAAATATTTTTCTGTTAGAATAACAATCCTGACTGAACTGTCAGTGTTCTGAACATATTTTTCTTAGTTCAAGTTTTCTCAGTAAGTGGTTAGCCATTTTCTGGAGCCAAAAAGGAGACTCAGTTTTCTAAGAAGTTTCTTCTTCCATCAACAATGTTTTCTTTTTCAACATAGAGTTATAGATGATTTCAGTATCTGGATCAATGATATTCTTGATGGGAAGTATGTAAGGCAGGAGAAAAAAGCCTGCCTGGTACCCAGCCCCCTAGATGGAATTAAGAGTACTGAAGTTTGGTCAGAAAGAGAAAGATAAATATCATATGATATCTCTTATATGTGGAATCTAAAAAAAATGATACAAATGAACCTATTTACAAACCAGAAGTAGACTCACATACATAGAAAACAAATTTATGGTTACCAATGGGGAAAGGGGGGATTGGGATAAATTAGGAATTTGGGATTAACACATACACATTACTATATATAAAATAGATAAACAACAGGGACCTATTGTATAGCACGGGGACTATATTCAATATCTTGTAATAACCTATAATGGAAAAGAATCTTAAATAACTTGTAATAACCTATAACGGAAAAGAATGTATGTGTGTGTGCTCATCTTACGTGCTCTATTTGCATTTCTGGATCAAAGCTCAGACAAACAACACTTTGTTTTAGCCACAGAAAGATGCACACTATGAATCACTAAAAAAGTGAGTGAAATAAGATCCACCAAATGAAATTACACTTTTCTTTTTAATATCAAGACTACTTTTAGTTTATTTTTTCAATAGATTAGGCCCAAACTGGAGAAACTGAAAAAGCTTGGAAAATTTGTAAAAGTATCCTATTTAAACAAACAACAGTTAAATTAAATAGACTTCACCTTAATTCTTATCCCTGATGAAGGGACTATCGCTCTCATTAATATGTATTTAAGAGGGAAAGGGTGTATTTATCATGGTTTTAATAATACTATTGTTTACATAAATTAGAAAGGGATTGGCTTGGCAATTTAGGGTTCGTAGCAAAGACCCATTCCCATGATAGAGGTCAATGCAATTACAGAAAAAACCATGATAAACCCAGTCAACAACATTTTTCAAATAGGATTTTCTCAACTATATATATATATTTTAATCTAACGTCCCAAACAGAATCTAAACACTTTTTCGGCACTTGCTGTGATAGGATTACAGCATTTTGATTTGTGTAATAATTTTTTAATATCTACAAGTTCCAAAACATTGTGCTGAGTATTGGGGATGAGTTTGAGGAGTGGATTATGTAAGCATGCTTCCTCCACAGTGTTTGATGGCTGCTGCAGAATCTACCTGTATTGGGCAAGGATGGACAAAAGGCAGGACAGGAAGAAAGCAGGGGAGCAAGGGGAAGGAAGTGCACTGGATACAGAATTTTCCAGCAGCAGTATGGTGTCTGGGCTGCTTTCACATCCTGTGTAACAGGGCTATCAATAAAGAAGGCTGATCCAGTCTGAGAGTGGCAGAACTGAGCCAGTGGGGTAGCTGTGCTTCTATGATAAGGCTTAGGGGCCTCCGCTCCCAGCCTGCTAGCCTGTCTCCAGGACAGATTTAGCATGGGGGGGAGGGGTGATTTTATTGTTCTCCCTTATGGGTCTTAAGTGGACAAAATTGAATTAATCACAGTCTTTGCATGGGCCTCTTTTATGTATTTATTTATCTGATTATTTTCACAATGGCTTTAAATCCCATTTGGGGGTCAATTTGACTTTTAGAAATGATAAAATTCTTAGCTCTAAATAGAACTAGGGTGGAACTAGGGCAGGTTTGCCAAATTTAGCAAATAAAAATACAGGGCACCCTGCTATATAATAAAATTTTTTAAAGTATAAGCATGTCCCATGTGATATTTGGTAAATACTTATAGTTTTAAAAATATTCACTGTTTACCTCAAATTCAAATGTAACTAGGTGTCCTATATTTATTTGGTAACCCCAGTTTACATCCTCAGAAAGTCTAAAAGAGCAAGATATTATTTATCTCTCATTGCTTCCCACTGATTTTATATATAAAACATGAAAGAATTACATTCTATTATATTCAGCTTAATCAGGTCAAATATAGCATAATTCCAGAGTATCCAAAGCACAAGAGAGAATTAGAAAATTTGACAAAGTTGAACATTTCCCATTCTTAAACATTTTTCTACTTAACTAAAAATATGATTATTACAATAGTTCAAAATCAGCATTGAAAAAAAATTTACCATTCTATTAACCACATCTGTAGGATTTTGCTTTGAGACTCAAAATCTACTCAAATTTAGGCTGAGAAATTCTTAAAGCTATTTGCTAAATTTGAAATAGACAAACATATATATATGAAACAGCTCCCTGGCCTACACAGCAAAGATTATTCACAGGTAATTTAATCTTGTCATCCTAAAAGTCAGATCAAATCATTAGTTCTGAGACTTGTATCCTCAAAATCACCTTAAGGAAATAATGGAGATTAATAAATATACTCTGGCTATTATGTCAGAAGAGCTATCTAAGGCCTCAACACCTAAACTGAATCCCTTGCCATATGTAAGAAGGAAGAAGAAGGCAGAAAAAAAAAATCTACGAAAAGGAAAATATTTCTGCATGAGGTAGAATGTTCTGGAAAAAAAATCTTCTATGTACAACATGCCAACACCAAGAGACTCTTATTAGGGATAACATCTCATCTCTAAGCAAGGTAGCTCCATAGCTTGCCTGATTTACTACCTAAAACAAGGCTAAAAAGGAACAAATGGCATAATCCAGATTTCCCAATGTCAGGATGATAAACGTTATTTCTCTATTTCAAAGGACAAATCATTGATGCAGAGAATAACAAAATTTCAAAAGCACTCTGGCATGGTATCCTGAAAAAAACTAAAGTAGAGCAGTAAATCCTATCTTGAAGTAAGAACCTGTAGCACAGCACTGACCTGAGATACAAAGTGAAACCAGTGGGACACTCCAGTGGGACGCTCAAATGGAAAATGGAGAAAAGAATTTTTCTTCCTAGCAGTTAAACATCAGACATGTAGTACATGCCTTATGGGTGAAGGGTAAGTTAGAAAGGTGGAGTTTTAGCTAAGATGTGGAATTTCCTAGAATGAGGCCATTATTTTCCAGATATAAGCCACTGCTTCCTAGTTATGAGATTTTAATCTCTGGCAAGATATTTAACTTCCTTTTACCTCAGTTTCTTAATCTATAAATCAGGGTTATCATAATATTATTTATTTCATGGTAAAGTTGACACAAGGATTAAATGAATTAATAGTTATAAGGTACTTGGAATTGTTTAGCACATAGAACTCATTAAAAACTGTTTGCCATTTCAAAAAGTCTTGGACATAAGGAATCCCAAGAAGTCAGGAGGCCAGGTTAATTACAATAATAAAAAAAATTTTCATATGAGCTAACTGTGTGGTACAAGGTTCAACAGAGCATTCACATATATTACCTCGTTTAATCCTTCCTGCCATATATTATTTTTCTATTCAAGTATAGTTGATTTACAATGTTTCAGGTGTATAGCATAAATGATTCATTTATATATATGTATATATATAGCATAAATGATTCATTTATATATATGTATATATGTATACATATGTATATGTATATATACACACATATACTTTTTCAGATTCTTTTCCATTACAGTTTAAGATATTGTATATAGTTCCTGTGCTATACAGTAGGTCCTTGTTGGTTATTTTATATATAGTAGTGTGTATATGTTAATCCCAAACTTCTAAGTTATCCCTCTCCCCCTTTCCCCTTTGGTAACCATAAGTTTGTTTCCTATGTCTGTGAGTCTGTTTCTGTTTTGTAAATAAGTTCATTTGTATCATTTTTTTAGATTCCACATATAAGTGATATATCTGTCCTTCTCTTTTTGACTTACTTCACTTAGTATGATAATCTCTAGGTCCATCCATGCTGCTGCAAATGGAATTATTTCATTCTTTTTTATGGTTGAGTAATATTCCATTATGTATATGTACATATATACATTCACATCTTCTTTGTCCATTCATCTGTCGATGGACATTTAGGCTGCCTCCATGTTTTAGCTATTGTGAACAGTCCTGCCATATATTACTGATCCCATTTTATTAGGAAGTAAAGAGGTCTTCTCAAGATCATGTGGCCAATGCATGTCACCTATGGATAATCGCAGCAGGTGAGTTTTTTTAACTTTTATTAATCTTTGAATTCATTTTTAATTTGGTGGCTTATCCAGGTTCCACGCTCTTGTTTGACCCACTTTTTTCTCCACTTTACTTCTCAAAGGCACTGCAGGAAGCAGGCAGTATAAGGAAGAGGAGACAAAATATGAATTCAAACATGTCAAGTTTTAGCATCTGACTTTGGCAGAGTCACAAGACCATAACCGAACTGCATGGGCACTTTTCTAAATTACTTTAAGAAACATAAATAGTTCCATCTTCTCTGTCAGTCATCTTTCCACTTCCAGCATAATTACAAGGTTTTCTCCTATGAATATTGCTTTTTAAAATAATTTATGCAACTGTGTACATCTCAACTATGTGTTTAAATGAAAATTTTGATAAATGCAAGTAACTGATGTTAATTTACATATCCCCCAATGATTATCTTTGGTTTAGTGTTAATAATCTGACGTCCTCTGCTGCATCTTAAATAATCAGATATGACAGTGCCTACATATAACTGGTTAAAAGGTCACTTCAGGGACAAATAGTCTAGGTAGAGCCTAAGAAAAGTGTCAGCAAAGGCCCCGGCAATCCGAAGAATTCCATTATGATGAGCAAATGGGCAAAAGGTCTGGGTAATTTCTTTTCATAAAAATGAGGTAAGAAGCTATTATTTGTTCATTTATGAATATTAATGAATACCGAATATGTGCCAGGCACTGTACTAAGCATTGCTATGGGGAGAAAATAAAGACGTGGCCTTGCTCCAAGAGAGCGCAGAGTAATGGCATTAGATTTAGTCTAGGGAGGCAGGGGAAGTGTCTCTATACCAGTGAGGGTGGTGCTGGGCTATGAAATGAGATTATACCAAAGATGGAGGGAACAATATTCCAAGAATATGTGGCAAAAGGGATGGAAAGTGGCTGGAGTAGGAGGGGCAAGTGGAAGCAGTCATAGCCAGCAAGTCACACTCATGACTTTTTTTTTTTTTTTAATTCCAAGAGCACTGGGGGATTTAAACAAGAACAGGAAGTAGAGGTAGGCTAGGGTGATATGGTCAGCCTTTGGAAAGTCTGTTCCAGCAACTGTGCAGCTAGACTAGATAGAAGGTGACTGCAGTATAGTGAGAGGTGGTGACCGCTTGGAGTAGAAGGGATGAAATGGAGGCAGTAGGTTATACGTAAGAGGTAAAACTGACAGGACTGGGTGATGGATTGGATATGGACTTATTTGATAAAGTATATCTCGCACTAAAAACAGTGCCTGGCACACAATAGCATTTCATACATATTTGTGGAATAAATGTTGAATGAGTTTATAAAAAGATGGTGAGGGCTTCCCTGGTGGCGCAGTGGTTCAGAGTCCGCCTGCCGATGCAGGGGACGCGGGTTCGTGCCCCAGTCCGGGAAGATCCCACATGCCGCAGAGCAGCTGGGCCCGTGAGCCATGGCTGCTGAGCCTGCGCGTCCGGAGCCTGTGCTCCACAACGGGAGAGGCCACGACAGTGAGAGGCCCACGTACCGCAAAAAAAAAAAAAAAAGATGATGAAAATGAGATATTAAGGATGACTCCTGAGAATCTAGATGGCATATCTTAGATGAATGGTGATGCCATGCAGAACTAGAACCCCAGAGAAGAAGGTCAGGCTCTGGGTAAGAGTGTTAGAGTTTAGTTTTAATCTCACTGATTTTGAAATATCTGTAACTTATCCACAAGAAAGGTCAAGAATGCAGGGAGAGTGGGTAACCTAGAGCCAGGAGAAGAGGTCTTACTATAGATATAAATTTGTGAGTCACTTATTTGTAGGAAGCGATTGAAGCCTTAAGTATAAATGCTATTGCCAAGGGACAGGCTTAGCAAGTAAGATGGTGAGCAGACCCAGGACCAAGCTTAAAGAAGCTCTATAATCACAGAAAAGCATCATGGAGACGGAGCCTGAAAAGGAAACACACACACACACACACACACACACACACACACACACACACACACAC
>NW_021703768.1:97803432-98001933 GCF_005190385.1 Monodon monoceros
CACACACACACACACACACACACACACACACACACACACACACACACCACACAGAAGTGCAGGTGTAAATAATATCATGGAAAGCAAGCTAAGAGATTGTTTCAAGACAGCATGGACCAACAGTGTTGAATAAAATTCAAAAGTTATATATGATAAAAACGAAAAACATCCTTTGGGTTAGCAATGTAAAAATTCTTAGTGACTTTAGGGCTTCCCTGGTGGCGCACTGGTTGACGGTCCGCCTGCCGATGCAGGGGACACGGGTTCGTGCCCCAGTCCGGGAAAATCCCACATGCCGCAGAGCGGCTGGGCCCGTGAGCCATGGCCACTGAGCCTGCGCGTCCGGAGCCTGTGCTCCGCAACGCGAGAGGCCACAACAGTGAGAGGCACGCGTACCGCAAAAAAAAAAAAAAAAAAATTCTTAGTGACTTTAGAAAGAACTGTTTCAGTGAAGCAATGGGACCAGAGTCACATTAAATTGGGTAACTGGTTAAGTGTTAAGTGCGGAAAAGGAGACATTGTATATAGGCTAGTGGAAAAGAAAAATAGTATGGTGGCTGGACAGGAATGAGGGAGGGGTCGAGAGACCAGGATACAGACCAAAGAGAAGCATTCAGCTGACACGAAGAGGCTGGCTATACAACAGAGATAAAAGATAATCAAACGTGAAAGTTTCCTGACGAAAGTCAACTCTAAGTAATGGCAGTGTTAGAAACATTCTCAGCAGGAGTTTTTAGCAGATTTGGGGCATCAAAATATAGGGGTGGACAGCATGACCAAGGAAGTACCTAGAAAATGAACAAAAGCACCTATCCTGGGACAAACTTGCATCAGATTAGGTGTTTCATAACATCTAAGGAGAAACATCCACTGAAATTTTCTAAAATTGTTCCATTAAGGGGAGAAAAATACCTTAAACTGATGGACCATTTCCATATGCTTTTCATATTGGTCCAGAGTAAAAAAGAATGAAAGTAACTATTAAAAACTGCATCCATGGATATGTCTAACGTTCCAAATATAGGGGAAAATCAAGTGATTTGCAGTTGGGGGATACAATGCCTTTGGATAAATTTATTTGATCTAGTACTCTTTGCACCACACCATCCATTCTGCCTCCCATTAAAATACATTTTTCAAAAATATATTTGTAATTTCTAAGGCAATTGCTGTACATGACTGCTTTTGGGGAAAACAGTGGAAAAGACACCAGAACACCTATTATAGTCAGAGAAGGATAAACAGACACCATCGCTTCCCACTTTTTTTATCTTGATAGATTGGATGGACGGACTGATGGAGGGACAAATGGATCAGTGGAAGAACAGATGGGTCCCTGGAGTTTCTGAATTTGTACTAGAACTTGATATCTCTATGTGCAATTAGCAAATGGGAAGAAGCATTGCACTGAAGGTAATTCAACCTTCAAAGGTGCCTAAACCCATGGGGACACCCACTCCACTCTGTGTAGGGACTAAGTGTGCCAGAGCATTTCCCATTGGGGCAGTCACTAACATACCACTCACTTCATTTACCTAAACATGGGTGGATGCTCTGATTCCTTTGGGTGCTCCTCTTATGCTCATCTGTCAATGGTAAAATTAGGGTTTAATTTTAGGGTTAAGAAAAAATGATTTCAAACCTCCAGTAGAAGCCTTCTGTTACAGCCTGGTTTAACAAAGATTCCTGCACTGGGAGATCGGACACGTGGACCCGAAGAGTATTTGCCTTTGTAATTGTCCAGTATGGGGGTCCATCTTCACCGGGGCCACCTGAAGAGGAGTGGCTTTGCCAAGGCAGGATTTGGGCACTGCTGAATCCCTTGGGCTAATACCAGTGAGTTACAGTTTATTACATAAAAACCAAGCATCTCCGAAGATGTTAGAGTTGTAAATATTTTAATGATAAAAAGAGAAGTGAAATATGTCCAAGCTCCAGAAATTGAGTGTCAGCAGAATAAGGGAACGGACCTAGAATTATTGTCCCCTTCAATGAATTAGTTTAAAGGAAAGAAGCTGTAAACTAAAAGTTCCTTGATCATGAAAAATGTAACTGCTATATTATATACCCCAAAACGTACTGCTCCATCTCTTGATCTTTGAAGTAATTGCAAGAAAATCAAGGGCAGCAGGGCTGGGGTTGAAGTCATTTTATGGTAATTTAAAGTAATTGGGATTTTTTTTTTATGGCAATTACTATAAAGAAGAATATGTAGCTTTGCTATTCCTTGTGACAGTTCTTTGAATTACACCTCCAGAATAAGAAGTATGAGATATGGCTGTTAATTTATAGCTATACACCCATTCCACCACCATGGGCTGGCATTACAAATGAGCAAAGGAAAAACACAGGCTCTGGGTAAACTGTGCAGTGCCCATGAGTGCTCTTATCCAGTCCAGCCTCATTCCTACCCAAGTGCACATCCACAGGATTCTAATGCAGCCCTCCGAAGCCAGTCTGCATCGTGGAGCCAAATGGCAACTCATCTGGAATCCTGAGCGATAAGTAAAATGCTTTAAAACATGCAAGAATCTTAATCAGTAAAGGATCAGGGGGAAACAAAGAAGTGTTCTATTAATAATTAGGCAAAATCGAAGCATGATGACAAACGCTCTGAGCGCCTGTCTCTGAGATGCTTGCTGGCGGTAAAGCTTGTCAGTCGCTGCCTCCTTAGCTCAAATTGCATTTGATCTCAGGAAGTGCTCTTCAGAGCAAAAGAGTATAAAGATGTTTTTAGTATCTCCTCTTCCCTTCAGTGTCCCTGCTGTGTGGGCCCCACCATAATTAGATGCTGGCTTTTAGTGGGATGCTCTGAGTGTTCAATTAGGTCTCCTTTCTTCCTTGCAGTCCTGTTTTAATATGAATGAACACAAAACCAATTATCTTTCAGAAGTAGGCTTTCGAGTTGCACTGACAGTCTTCCACGTTTGACAACAATCACCATGAGACACTGCCCTTAATTCAGACGTAGGGGAGAGACAAAAACTAATGGCCTAAATTTCTGTTTGAATCCAACTAAAATCACGACGGCTCTCCCTCTCTAAGGAGAGTGACAGACCAAAGCCTTGCTATTCAAAGCGCGCTCCGCAGGCCAGCAGCAGCATTACCTGGGAGCTCTTTAAAAATGCAGAACCTGGGGCTCCAACCCTGACCTACTGAACAAAAATCTGTGCTTAAACAAGATACTGGATGATCTGGATGCACATTAAAACTTGAGAAACGCTGATCTACAGCAGTCAAAATATTTGTGGTAATACACAAAGTTTAGGGAAAAATAAAAACTGTTTGTGGTTAAGAGAAATAAAAAAAAAAGAAAAGAAAAAAACTGGTGTCTTATTTTGTCTCCTCACCAACATGGTGAACATTAAGTATAGAGTTTTAGCAATATTTGAAGAAATAATTTCAGAATATAACTAGTGTGATAGACATCTGTGAGACCCACCAGGACTTCCAATTTTCTCTCATTCTGGTTACATGGAAGGATTGCATGTCTTTGCCCCCTTAAATTTGACCCTGGCTGGGTGACTTGCTTTAGCCAATAAAATGTGAGCGGAAAGTGCAAGCAGCTTTTGGCAGGAAAAAGATTTTTGCAGAAAAGAGCTCTCTGCAGGAGACACCCCTCTGTCTTGTCACTAACCTTAAGCCTGGTACCCCCATGCTCTACTCTTCTCCAGCCCAAAGCACCTTTCAAATCTTTTAATCACACAATACCTTGCCTAACTTGTTGGTTCTTTCTGTAAATTAAAGAAGCAGAAATGAAGAATAACTAATTAACAGACGACCAGATCTCCTCCCTAGCTTCCCCTTCAGTCATCTCCCGAACAAACTGTGTGACCAAACTGTGTGAACAAGAACATATGTATATGTATAACTGATTCACTTTGTTATAAAGCAGAAACTAACACACCATTGTAAAGCAATTATACTCCAATAAAGATGTTGAAAAAAAAAAAGATAACATCTAGAGGAGGATCACAAGAAGTCAATAAGCCTGCACACAGTGAGGTGATGAAGACGACTCTGACCACACCCCCATCTCAATGATTAACTGAGATTACTTCCCTTCTTCCCTTTAAAACTTTCATGGCCGAGCAGAATCTGGGGCCTCTGAGTCTACCATCTCCCCAGATTTCCAGCATTCTGATTAAAGGAATCTTTCCCTTCTACCATTTGTGAGTATTGATTTTGTAAGCGGCGAGCATCGGACTGGATTCAATAACAAAAGGACACCCACCGCTTCCACATGGAAGCATTGAGGAGCTGGTGCACCATTCTCCATGCTTTCTCATCCACTGCCCAAGTGTTTGTGGAAGCACATGTTGATGTGGAGGTGCTATTAGATAAAAGGAAAACAAAGAAACAGAAAGGAAGAAGTGGTGTCATTTTGCTGTCTCCTCACAAAAATACTGAACAAAGTATAGAGTTTTAGCAAAATTCAAAGAAATAAGTCCGAACATCATTCCACCAACACACAGAAGACAACTGCTCCCAAAGAGATGCCTTGACCTTCAGCAGATTTTATGTGAGTAAAAAATAAGCCTGAGAGATGTTGGGGTTTTATTATTGTAGCATAACTTCATCTTTCCTGATGGAACTGGCAACATGGAAAAGACATGAGGTAGAGAAAAGTAATCACTGCCCCACTGGCAATGGAGAGCTGAAGAATTTAGAGGCACAGTCCAGCTCCCACTCAAAGCCATCCATGTCACTGTAATAGCCAGTGGAATTGGGAAATGCCCTGCAACCTTCAAATTTGCATAGCACCGCTGCATGAGGCAATACAACATCTTGAGTTACAGCCTGTAGAAGTAGGACAACAGTCTGTTCTTGGTTTAGAGGAGAACGCAGAGACTCTAATATAATTCTGAACCTCTTCTTTTCCCTAAAAATACCCAAATTATACTGCTTTGTATTCATTGCAAACTTTACCCATCTGTTTCTGAGATGCTTAAAAGCATCCACAGGTTTTGTATAAAGCAAGGATATCACTGGAGATGATTCCTTTCCTATAGAACATGAACATGCCTTGAGAGCAAGAGTCTATGAACATGCCTTGAGAGCAAGAGCCCAACTCTACTGGTTTCATTGATTACTCTTTATCCATCACTCACTGACTTTTAGCAGAGACAGAAGTAGACCTGCAGCATACCCTAGTTTTTCAAAGCACTAAATGGCTGTACCATGGTTAATGATACTGAATGTTCCTGATGGTGTCACGGGAATCTCTCTGGGCTCAGACGATCTAATCTAGAGAACCCCTGGTGTCAAGCACAGGAACACCACTCTAGGTACCTTTGCCAAAGGTCTACATTATACAGGAGAAATTTTTAAATGCTGAACAAAATGCTATATTTGAATTCATTTCTTATTATTTGTAGCTAAAGGACACCAAACTCCAATTAAGACACCTAGGCAGGGCTTCCCTGGTGGCGCAGTGGTTGAGAGTCCTCCTGCCGATGCAGGGGACACGGGTTCGTGACCCGGTCCGGGAAGATCCCACATGCCGCGAAGCGGCTAGGCCCGTGAGCCATGGCCGCTGAGCCTGCACGTCCGGAGTCTGTGCTCCGCAAAGGGAGAAGCCACACCAGTGAGAGGCCCGCGTACCACAAAAAAAAAAAAAAAAAAGACACCTAGGCAGTAATAGAAAAGGACGTATCAGATATCTGCACCATCAGGCAATGCCATTTGATGAAGAAATGTTGATATAGGTAAGAGAAATATAAGAAGATAAAGTAAAGAAACTAGTTATTAAAACTCTATCATCAACGTGAGTAGCTTTGAACAGAAAATGTATCATGACCATCTGCAATGAACTATATACAGTAACGAGAACTTCAAGGCAAAGTACAGGATTATCTAATCCAAGGCTTGAGTTCAAATTTTCCCTGATCAACGCAACAGAAGAAGATTAAACACCCATCAAGTATTTTGTTTTAGGTGTGATAATGATACTGCAGTTATATTTTTAAAGAAAAGACTCTCTCTTTTAAAGATATGTTGAAATATTTCAAAATGAAATAGTTATGGAGTCTAGGCTTTGCTTCATCATAAGCTGGATGGAGGTGGGGTGAAGTGAGTTCCTGTACAGATAAAACAAGACTGGCCGATTCCAATGATTGCTGAGGCTGGGTGATGGGTATATCAGACTCATTACATCTTGCTCTCTACTTTTGTGAATATTTGAAAATCTCCATAATAAAGAGTAAAAGAGACTTCCCTGGTGGCGCAGTGGTTAAGAATCCACCTGCCGATGCAGGGGACACGGGTTTGATCCCTGGTGCGGGAAGATCCCACGTGCTGCAGAGCACCTAAGCCCATGCACCACAACTACCAAACCTACGCTCTAGAGCTCATGAGCCACAACTACTGAGCCCGCATGCCACAACTACTGAAGACTGTGCTCCTAGAGCCCGTGCTCCACAACAAGAGAAGCCACCGCAGTGAGAAGCCCGCGCACTGCACGGAAGAGTAGGCCCTGCTCGCCGCAACTAGAGAAAGCCTGCGTGCAGCAACGAAGACCCAATGCAGCCAAAAATAAATAAATTAATTAATTTTTAAAAAAACGAATAAAGAAAACGTTAAACAAACAAACCAAGGCCCATGAATTAATAGCTTACTACGCCAAGCCTTTAACTTACAAATCACAGTGGGACAGCAAAGGGAAAAGTGTGTACAAGGGAGCCCAGTCTCCCTGTTACTTTACCTGCCCGCCCTGCACACAGGGTTGTTACTAGTTAAATTTAATCAATTAAAATAATTTGCATTTGATAGCTAGACAATGCTGGGGCATTTCAAAGGAATACACACGGATGGGGAAAAAAGGAAGAGTTTTTCTAATGAGCATTTAAAGCTTGTTGCTCTAAGCTGCCTTACCCCATGTGCCCTTCTCCCGTTCCCCAACAGCCAGACTGGCTCTCAATTTGGGCATGTCTTTTATTTATTTATTTATTTTAATTTCAGATGAGCCCTCTTTTTCTTTAAATTTAATTGGCATGTATTACAAGTTTAATTTTCTAAACTTTCTCATACTTATCCAAATTTCCTCAGGCTCCTGAACTGAATTAGGTAGACTTCAAATTTCATCTTAATCATGCTTCTCTTTGAAAAATTTCATGGCTCTATGGAAGATTTGTTTTCCTGTTTCTCACAAGAATTTACACAATAGCAAATGGTGGGGGGGGAGGGGGTTCTTTAAACATCATAAACCTGCAATAACCAGAAGATTGCAAAATAGTTTACTGATTAGAATTGAATCAATTGTGATCTCAGAAAGCTACAGCAAGGGATAGTTATAACATGATGCTTTGCCTTCTTTAGTAATATTTTCTAAAAAGAATAGAATGGAAAAATAATTTGGACACAGAAGTCATTAATAATTAAGTTAAGTAAATGAGTGTAGGAATTATTTAAGAACCAACCAAGTTGGTGTCTTCCACCAGGTAAAATTTATATTCAAGTACCACTTAAAGTAATTAATTTATGTATAGAGAGAGTCATCAAGAAAGGAATTTCCTCATTTATCATGTTAGTCTGCAATATTTCCTAACCATCTAAAAATCCTCTGCATGGAATTGTAAATTGGTACAAGCACTTCAGAAAACTCTTTGGCAATATCTACTAAAGCTGAAAGCATGGATATCTTCATTACCAAGGAATTCTACTCCTAAGTATATATCCAACAGAAATGAATACATTTATTCAACAAGCACATGTACTAGAATATTATAGTAACACTTTCATAGTAACTTTAAGCTTGAAACTACCCAAATGGCCATAATCAGACAAATAAATTGTGGAATATTCACACAACCTCAAGAGCAGAACCCTCTGGGCGTATATCAATTTCACTGTTATCAACCTCACTGTTTTCAGTAACAATACTGACAAGCTGATACAAATCTCAAATACTGACCCATGATTACAAAGAAATACCCTTAATGCTTCATGCCTTTACTAGGGAGTCAGTGATGTTGATGTACATTTTTTAACCCATTAGGACAGAAGGCTAATTCTACGCCTGCTATAATTAACCTTCAGAGCACTACAATTTAGCTCATTTTAAGCCCATCCAATATTGCCTCCTGAAATGAATACCAGTGGAGATAATCTTAGGGTGAATGTATCATTTCCAGGAAATCCCTGGTAATTTACCAATCTGTAAACCACAAATAGCCATATATTAAATCAATGACAACACTGGAGAATTTAGCAATATTTGTTTCCAAACGATTAAGCAGAAAAGATCCTGAAGCAACAGGATATGGTATTTGATGAGGAATTAGAGAAAGTTCTAGACATAGCGGAAGGCAGCTGTCCACATGATGTGCTGGAGAGAATGACTGTAACCCACAGATATGGAGTGTGCACTCTGGAGGCCTCCAGGATGCGAGAGGCCGAACACAGACTCTCCATTCCTGGGCTCAATTTAGCTCCCTATCACCTTGTTCTACATCTCCATTCTTTACCCAGAATAAATTTTCACAATATCACCTATTCTCTTAAATAGATGTATATGCATTTTATATATATATATATATATACACACACACACACACACACACACACACACACACACACACATAAGTACATGTGTCCGGTCAGTATGAGTCCCCACAACTTTTGCTGTGCAGGACACTCATAACTATGTCAATCTTCTGACAGAGTAACTTAAGTAGTCCATAAGGAATTTGGAGAAATTTCTTATTTTCTCAACTTCTTGTATAGATATTGGAAAGACACAAAAATATGTGGTTCTTTTTTACTTATTATCATAACACTTATTTTGTCATTTTGGGGGTCAAAATGAACACAGCATTAGTATTTTTAGGATCATTAAAGTAACGTATAATTCTTAAACACACACACAGACTACAGAAAGACTTTAAAAAGTCATCCTAGTTTATGCAGCCAAATTTCTTCATTGAAATTTGTTTTCTCTCACAACCCCACTGAACTAGAGTAAAAAGGATTTCTTAAAGACATAAATCCATACATAAGAAGAGGGTGAAGAGGAGAGAACAATAAAACACTGGATGCTGCAAAGGAGACGGGTGTGTGGTAACTGATTCAGTAGTTGGAAGAAAGCTAAATTCTCTGCTAATAGAGAAAATTGTGAAATAACCTTATTTATGCCACAGAATTCTTGAAAGCTCAGGACTTGGAAACATGTGAAACCTCTAGAACTGGGGAAGAATTGGGGAAAGGGGTCTATAATTTTAAAAACTGTGGGAAAACTCAGAAGCGGTAGATCGGTAATTAGATCCTCTAATGTATGTTGCTGGGCAACTTCCCTTCTCTCATCTCAGCAGAAATTTTTAGATTTAATGTCTGAGGCTCTCTGGCTGGAAGATGCCATGCACAGTTGAAAGCATCTGCCTGTAAACTGGATGTCTATATTCATTGCCAATTCTGAAAGCAAAAACTTCAACTTCACTTCTAGAATTCCAGCAACCAGATTTTTATATTCTCAGTGGAAGAATACAAGGTTCTTCCCTAGAGAATCAGTCCAGCCCAAGAAGAAAGACTTAAAGATATTATCATTCAAAGTTGCCCCCACAAAGAACCCACCCAAGCCACCCAACATAAGGCATAATATCAACAAGACCCACACATGGGGGAGGGGGTATTTTCATCATTAGAGATAGTCCAGGTTGATCAGAAAAACCTCTAACCTAGAAGGTAGAGTAGAAGGTAGAGTACAAGTAAACTTATATAAAGACAACTCTGAGGAAACAGACACTATGACAGAAGAAAATCTTAAATAACCATTTTCATTAGTATTCTCAAAGAGATGAAAGAAGATACTATAATACAAACTGGACACTTTTTAAAAAAGATCTTCTAGGGAATAAAAAAGAGCTCATGAAAGTTAAAAGACATGACGGCAGAAATGAAAAACCCAGTAGAGGCATTAATAGGTCAAGAAGAGGAAACTTCTCCACAAAGTAGAGCAGAAGACCCAAAGATAGAAAATAGCTATGAAAAGATAAGAGAATCAGGAAGAATAGTTCATCAGATGCAGCCAAATAATAGGTTTTCCAAAAAGAGAGAACAGAGAACATGGCAAGAGGGAGAAGTTACCAATAAAATCATTCAACCTGAATTGCCAGATTGAAATGACCCACTGAGTGCCCAGCACAGTAGATCAAAAAACACTTGTATCAAAGTGTCACTTGGTTTTTCAGAACATTGGTGACAAAGAGAAAATTCCACATGTTTCTGCAGAGTGAGGTAGAACAGGGAAGCCCACATCACATAGACAGTGTGAGGAATCAGATAACTTTGGACTTCTCAATAACAACCCTGAAAGCAAGGAGACAGTGAAGAAGTAAAATCAAAATTCGGAAGGATATTGATTTACAAAATAGAATTCTATACCCAGCTAAATTATCAATCATTATGGAGGTAAGATAAAGACATAAAGACATTCAAACTTAAAATGTCTTAAAAATGTATATTCCTCCCATCCTTTCTCAAAAATCTACTAGAGGATGTGTGCTAACAAAACAAGAAAGAGGAAACAAGCAAACAAACAAAAAGACATTTGTATCAGGAAACAGGGGATCTAACCCAGTAGAGACAAAAAAGCAAAAGGGATACTCAAGACAGGGAAGAGAGATCCCAGGGTTCCAACTGTGCACAGGGATAAATGGTAAGCAGTCCAGGCTGGAAGAGTATCACTCCAGAGACAGACATTCAAGGGTTCTAATCATACAGTTCTATTTGTCTGATAACACAATGCCTAGATAAGTTTGGCACAGATGATCTCTTTGCCCTGTTTGTCTTGATTATTGGGGAAGCTCCTGTTCTCCTCCAAATGCCCTGTACCCCAAAGCAGGCAAGTTCACTCATTTCATCTGACAGAACTGTTCCATCTTTGGATAACCTGAGACTTGCAAAGTAGACCATGGTGACCTTAAAAGAACAAAACAGAAAGCAGTCTACTCCTTCTGACTACATATTGCCTATTCAGAATTAGTCCTGCTAGATACCCTTTTATGTGTGTAAGCCCCATTTTCCCAGGACTCAATCAGAAGCTTGTACACTGACTTTTCTGAGAGAGGACTCTTGGAAACTATAAAGTTGCCTGAAGCCAATGAATCAGAGACTGTTGATTTCTTCTCCTGGGAGTCTCCATCTAAAGGTAATAGATTTGTGTGGGGACTCGGTTTTTCCAGACCAAGCAATATATCACTTAGATAAAATACATAGAAAGTAAATCAACTCTTAAAGTAAGGGAATGAGTCAGGCAAAAGACAGAGAGTGGTTACCTGGAAAATAAGAGGCAGGATGAGACCAGATGCATCTGGAGAGGGATATACTACAGCTTGGATAGATAAATAGTCTTTATGTGATCTTATGTATTTTTAATTATATATATATAAAGTGTATATACATAATGGTGTGTATATGTATACATGTGTGCATTATACTTTTATGTTTAAATTTTACAATAAAAAATTGAAACATGAAGTAAAAATAATTTATAATCCAATCTCACAGATATTATCCCTTTTATCACAACAGTGTTTCCATGTGTGCTGGTGTGTGTTTTGTATGATATTTTTAATTGTTTTGGTTTTATTTTATTTTTTTCCACTTAACAACATATTGTAGACTTCTTCCTAAGTCAAAATATATCCATCTCTTTTAAAGCAGTATATGAATGCTCCATAATTTATTCCACTATTCTCAGTAGGCAACTTTCCGTCTTGAAGTTTTTTCCCCTCCTGAAATGGAAATAAGTATACCTGTCCTTTTCCCTCTGCTCAGAAATACAGTAAACACCAAAAAGATTATAAAGCACTGGGAACTCAGTGGAAGGTAAGCACCCTGGAGATGGCTCTGTTCTATTCACTGGGATGACTGTTAGCATTAGTTTTTTTAAACAGTGATTTTACGTCCGTGTATTTTTTTTGGTTAAAAGTGTTGTGTTTATTATTGGGATTCTACAACCTCAACAATTAATGTTCTTGGAAGAAAAATCTGCTATTATATTTACTTTATTTTTACTTAATTTGTTTTGGTATTCAAACAATGTAAAATGTATAAATAAAAAAGTTTTAAGATCTCCCTGTCACCATCACCATCAGTATACTTCCTATTCCCACTACCACCCACTCACAAGGAAATCAGTGATAATAGTTTGGTATATATCCTTCCACATATTTTTCAGTGGAATTTTTTCTTTTAAAGAAGAGAAACTACTTGCAGTACAGATTGTTTCACATAGCCGCTCTGGAGGCTTCTTAGCACAGAGATAAGAAAACTGATGTCAGCTGACACAACTGCAGAAACAAAAGGACTGTATAATAATCTTGTTCTTAGAAGTGCTTGAGATTCTTTGCACTTTCCTTTATATGTCCATCTACCCAAATCACTATGCAACCGTGTAGTTTTCTGCTAACAGATCCACAGGGCCCAATTCCTTTGACAGACACCGTTTGAATTCATTCAGGAAATCTTTTACAGGCAACCTCCTTACACCAACTCAGGCTCTAGAATCCTGGGAACCAAGTTTCTTCCCAGCCTATACAGAAAAGGCAGCAACTGCCATCCACTCCCAGGCCTGGACTGGCTTCAAATCAAACAGTCTCTTCAGAAACCCAGATACCTTTAACTGACCACCAGGGCTTGTTACAAAGCACAGCATTCACAGGAAGACATCAATCTGCACTTCCTGCCAAAGCAGCACAATGTCCTTCTTGAGTGCTTGTTAAGCTGGGACTGAGAAAACCCCTGAAGCCCCAAATCATGTCCATAACCCCAGTTCAAACCTCTTCCCACCCCAAGCCCTCTCTTGTTCCCACCATCCTCTTCCCCAGATCCTTCCAGTAGTTAATAAAAGGGGTTAATGCCTTACAAGAAATAAAGAATCAAAAGAGTTAGACCTGAAAATCTTGCCAAATGACAAGAGAATTAAGCTGGATCTAAGATTCCCAAACATTGATTAGGATCATACATGCAGTGGTCAGAATAAATTCATACACGTTTTTTCTCTTTATAGATCAAGTGGAAAGATGCAAAGATCACTCAGCTGATGGGGGTGAGGGGCAGATTTTTTAAGGTTACTTCCTAAATCCTAACTAATTCATAGCTTGGAAACTTTGCATAGTAAGCAGAATTAGTCACAAAGCATCCCTTTTCTGGAATTTGGTGAACAAAAACCTAAACATTTTAGCCAAGAAAATTTTATAAATACATTTTTAAAAACTAAAGGCAATTAACCATTTTAAACAGATTCACCCATTGAAAAATCAAAATTGGAAAAACAAAGCATATATCATTCGTCACTGTTTTCATACTGTGCCATTTTATTTTCTATTACTATCATAGTCGGATTGTGCTTTCCTAATATTTTATCATGATTTCTGTGAATAGATTATTAATTATTTCTATTATTGCCTTATTTCTATTATTGAATGTCACCACAGCAATATCCTCTGGTACTATGTGAAATATTAAGCTATTAACAAATAATCAAGTAAGAAAGGAGTGTAAATTTCTCTCTTTTCTGAAGTCCCTCTATTTCAGGGTGTTATTTTCATTGATCTGTAGAACACAGCTTCACCATCAGGCAATGAAAGTGAATCCACTGTACTGTTTATTGGTAGCTGGCTATTCTTAATTTTCTTTTCAAATTGCGAATTTGAAGTTTCCCTTTCACTTATTCAAGAAATATTTCCAAAATAGGTCTTCTGTAGGAAAAAACTATAAGACATTTCTCAAAACGATTATTATCAGATCTATTTGAATTATATTATAGTCCTCTGAAGGGAGATGAAAAAGCTCTTCTCTTCTACAACTATGAGCTCTCTGAGAGCAGGAATGATATTTTAGTCATTGCCAGTACCTAGCACAGTTCTTGGCACATAGTAAGCAGGTAATAATTTTGTGATAGATAAGTAAAATTAAACAAAAGAATGAAGTAATGTTAAAGATAATACTAGAACAATATACCCTTCATATATTAAAGTCAAAAATGAACAGGTTTCTGATAAGATATGGATATTTGAGTCATTGGAATATTTTATGAATCTCTAATGCGTTTATTCATTCATTTATTCATTCCTTTATTACAAAGAGACTAAATGCTTTCTCCAACCAGACTGTAGCTTTCTTTGCCTTCTATATAGCATAAAATAACATATCCATATGAAAATAATCTCTATACTTCCCTTTTGCATTGACTGAAAGAGGGAATCCAGAAAAGGTTGGTAACCTGCCTCAGTATCAGAGAGGAATAGTAAAGGCACAGTTAGCCCCTACCTGCCAGATAGTCTCAGAAACTAGGGTGAATAGAGAGATCCCAATGTATCTAGTAGAAGAAACCAGTTTCATTATAATCTCAAAGACATTTTAGCTGATAAATGACCACGATATATATTTACACAGTCAGATTAGTGGTGAGTCAGGCAAGTAAATGCATGATACGGTAACATTATACACTGAGTATTTGGAAGGACATAGGAGCTCCTAGCCCAAAGATTTGGGGTTTAGGATTAGGGAGTTCTTCCCAGAAAAGCTGATACTGAGCTGGGCCCGGAATCACAAGAGCAAGGTAAAAGTCAGTGGCAGAGTTAGAGGTGGAGGAGGACTTATTTAAGGCTCAGAAGCTAGGGAAATCCTAGAGTATCCCAGCAATTGTCAGCTCCTCAGTAGACTGGACAAGAGCGGGTGAAATCAATGATGCTATTGACCAAGACTAGACATGGAAGGCCTTGAACACCACATCCATGAACATAGACTATCCTATAGGTGAAAATGGATCAATGAGGGATTCTAAATTGGAGCATGTAATAATCAATTTACATATGAAGGCAGAAACTATGTGAAGAATGTACCGATGAAGACCGTGGGCAGAGAAACTAGTTTAGAAAGTTAGTACAGTTATATAGGTAACAAATTCTGAGGACCTTAACAAATGTTCACTGCTAACATAATTAACCCTTAAAAAAACTTATCTCCTTTTATTTGCAGCATTTTCCTCTATTTATTCTCTCCCTTGCTTGTGAGGGTTCACTCAGATATTTGACCAAGTATATCTTCTGCAGCATGGAACTCACACTTTCTGGGACATCTACACACCTAAAAAAATACTTGCTAGCCAGTAACTGGAATATATAATACAGAATCAATTGTCAAGTCTAACTAAATAAATAAGGTCTCAACTTTTAAAAAAGACTGTTTACCACTCTTTTTTTTTTTTTTTAACCACAGTATCATTATTATCTATTCCAAACTATTTCAGGGCAGACACAAGGCATAATTAGAGAGCACTGTGCACTATTTGATGTGAAAATATGAAATGGTAAGTTGGTTTAGTTGACTTCTAGCAGTAGCAGATATGCTGATTTTATAATTGCCCCCCAATTCAAATAAAATAATTTAAATTATACATAGTCAAAAATAAAAATAAATTTAATTTCTGTAATAACTGTTTAACCATTTGCTTGATTCCTGAACAAGCCTATACACTAAATTATACCACAGGCTATGTAATAAGGTGATCTGCATACAATTGCTATAGGTATTGCTTGCTATTACAGGAAGATGTTTTACATGTCAAATAAAGTAATAAAAAGCCAAATAGTGAACATTACAAGACACTTGTTTCATTTAGTATATAAATTTCTCAATATAAAATGAAATAAAATACTGTAATTATATTAAAAAAACCAGTGAGTATTACAATCACATAGACCCTACCATAGCCTAGTTCTTCATAACCACTGCGATGATTGCCATACAACCCTCAGAAAACCTGAAGGAAAAACTAAGATGGAAAACTGGTTTCTGAAATGTCTGTGTTATGCCTTTTATTCAGGCAGTTGTTTAACTTTTTTTAGTATTTTTTAAACAATTCTACTTTAAAAAAAAAAAAAAAGGATTCCTTTTCATTCTGTCCAGAGGGAAAAAGGGAGCTCCTCCATTTTACCATTTGGTATAATCTCAATGAAAAATGGAGGTTTGTTCTCAAATAGCATGGAGGTTAGTTGCACTTTCAGTCAAGAAATAAAAAATTTTAAAAACCCATTTAATAGAATTATTCAACAAGTTAATAGAGGTCAAACTAAACAACAATCAGTATGCCTGGAAGCAGAAATAATAACTGCTATTATGAAATAAAAGGTCCCGGCTATTTTTCTTCTCCCTTAAGGAAGTTATAATGATGTTTGATATTATTCTGTTTATAAAATATAAAGTAGAGAGAAGAGAGCAATACAGAAAGAGAAAGAGCTAGAACATCACCAACACCTTTTCAGTTATGCTACCTGAGATAAAATTTATAAACACTTCAGGTGTCCTAAGTATAGAATAGCGGTTATATTGTGAAAATTTTCTGAGATAATCAATGCCAAAAGAGCAAAGTAACTTAGAACTTACACAAGTTCTACATGTAGATAAAAAAGTGAGAAGATGGAGGTAAAAAAATCAGAAAATATAAAGAGAAAAAAAATAGGGGTGGGGGAAATGAAAGGGAGAGAGACTAGAAAGAAAACAGCATATTTATGTAATTAAAAAGGAAGAAAGGGCTTCCCTGGTGGCGCAGTGGTTGGGAGTCCGCCTGCCGATGCAGGGGACGTGGGTTCGTGCCACGGAGTGGCTGGGCCCGTGGGCCATGGCCGCTGCGCTTGTGCGTCCGGAGCCTGTGCTCCGCAACGGGAGAGGCCACAACAGTGAGAGGCCCACGTAACGCCAAAAAAAAAAAAACAGGAAGAAAAATAAATGAAAGGCACAAAGTCCAGTTTTAAGTATCATTTTCTTCCCACAAAGCTCAACATGTTCTAAATAGAAATGTTTGTTATTGTTTATCTTTGCTAAGACATGAGAGAGACCACTGTATAAAAATCACTTTGCTTTACCTGCATTCTCATAATTTTTTTAAAATAGCAAAAAATATAAAAAGTTCTTTAGAAAAAAATTACAAACTACTAAAGATAAAAAATACATTAAAATATGCCTCTACACATAAATTATATACAGCACATATGTGTTACATGAAAAAAACATATCACACTAAAGCACTATCATAATTCATCTGTCATACATCCAATAATTTCAAGAATACATAATTAGTTATCTTACAACACACACACACACACACAAAAAACACTGACAATTATTTCAAGCTTAGAATAATTTTTTTATGAATTATTGGAGAAGCACTTGACCAATCAACATAAAATAATAAATAATAATTCAAAAATTATATTGAAGTGTTCCAAACTGGAATACATTCCAACAAGTTGGCAATAGTTTGCTTTTGCAATCTGCTTTTCATCTCTCAAAAAATAAATTGCTCCTGCATAAACAATATTTCAGTAACTGACAGAGTTGGCAGCTAGGCTGAAGACAGCAGGGATATTAGCAACCATGACTGATAGCAAAATTGGGGGTTGCAGAGAGAGGAGAAAGCATACATTCAAATTTAAGGAGTAGCTGTTGTATTTCAGATTCCTTTAAAACACGTGAGATGACATATTGAGGTCACCACTGATTAAAAAGCTGTATCTACAAGGGAGGCTTTCACCTACTCTAAAATCTAACCCCTTGGAGATGTGCTGGCCTACCCCTTCCCATGAGCACACCACGGGTGCCTACCGCTAAATTCCTCCAAACTGGCTTCACCCACTGGATGATGTGGCCAATTAGCGAAGGGAGCTAAAGACATAGTTCTACTGGATGTAATGCCAGTGTGAAACCTCAAAACCGCCAGCATAGAGCTCAAAGAGCAAGTCCTAATACCTTGATGTAAAACTTCTGGTTTAATTTTAAGTTTTCCTCACCAATTTCCTCTCAACTGTATTTACTGGGATAGCATTTTCAGTATAGTCTTTCAGTTAATTTTATAACAAAACCTATTCTGAAAATACAAAAGACTCACGTATTCTATTTCTTGGTCTGCTTTCTCAATACATCTTTCTCAGAAATTTTTAGTAGGTACCTTGTCTTGAAAAAGAGGCGGTCTAGTTATTAAACGAAGAGTTGAAAACAGTACTACACTTCCCCAGTCTCCCAAAGGAAAGCACTCCTCCCTACAAGTTTGTAGAAATTTCAGTTATCAATTATCTGACTTAAAAGGGAGTGTTCAAATTCAGTCTGTGTAGCAGAGACTACTTGCTTCCCCTCCATACCCAGCCCCCCCTCCTTCTTCTACTAACAGCCCCTGAATTTAACTGGGAATATCATACCTGGTTACATGTTCTCAGCTTCCATCGCAGTTAAGCGTGCCCTTGTGACTACATTCTGTCTTTCTGGATGGAATGCAAGTGATGAGTACAGCTTTGAGAAGGCTGTCATCTTCATCCTTTCACCCCTCCCTACTTTTCATTCCTTTACAAAGAGCAGTCAGTTCAGATACGGTGACCATATATATGGCTGGTTTCCCAGGACACTCACATTTGTTCCAGTTGCAGGGTCTTCTGGTCACCCTAATCTGAGACCATGAGATGGAAACAGTATTGAGGGTGGCTGAGTTACAAAACAGAAAAAGCAGCTGCTATTTGGCTTTTGTTAGAGCAGCTAAAAGGGCTAGCCATATAAAATCAACAGAAGAAAGTCAGAAATCCTTGTTACGTTTCAGAATAAGACACAGCTATTTCCTTCTAGGTGTCTAAAATCTACTGAGATGTCGAACACTTAAATAATATTAAACAAGACAAGGTTTTTTTTAAATGCTTGCAAACGTAAGAAAAAAGAAAGCCAGTGGGTAAAATGGGTAGTTTTTGTCTGAAGAAACCCAAGAAGGCTTCTTGGATAAGGCAGCATTTAACCTGGGCTTTGCATAATAAATATGAATATGTTTTCAAAAGGCAGCAAAAAGACTCTAGATAAAGAGATTAGCGGGAGCAAAGACATAAAGGTAGCAACGTGAATGACATTTTCAAGAAATGAGTTGGTAGACTATCAGGTGGGTAGCATGTGGGAAAAGCTGAAGCAAGTGTAACTGGGATTCAATTTCAGATAAATATGAGTGCTATTCTGATAAGTTTGGAGTTTATTCTGCAGGAAGTGTGAAGCCAATAAAGTTTCCCTGAACCTTCCCTGGAAAGCACAAAATGAATTCAAAATATACCATAGTGTTCATATCCACAGGACATATGGCTGACTAGATATGGTTAATGAAGGAAAATAAGTAATGATACGTGGAGAGGTGTTTTCTAAACAACCAATGCTGGTCTCCATCCCCATTTTCTGTTATCTCTTGGCCTTTTCTTATCCCCACCCCCCTTTTTTAATCAGCTAGATTATTCTTTGCTTCTAAGTTTCAAAAGCCAAGGCCTTGGGAAATTCAAACCTTGAGGAAGAAAAATAAATAGATTCGGAAAACAAATCAGGAAGACGAAATGTCAGGCTACAGCCTTCCCATATCACATTACAAACCCACCGATATGCCCCTAGGGCTGGGAGAAGAGAAAGTTAGAATATTCTTCTTCAGAACCAAGATGCTGATTGGTCCCTGCACTGTGTCTATCCCCAGAACTCCCAGGAAATTCTGTGAGAGTTGGGGGTAGAAGGACCAGTCGCCGGTTTCCTAAGTAGAAGAATGCAGGAAACCCTCAGATTAAAAAACTGCCAACAGAGAAAGAAGAGACCAAAAAAAAAAAAACAAAGTCATCCACATACTCTACGCCCCCGTTAGCTTATGCTGCCCTAGTCAGTGAGCATGTCCAGTTTAGCAAAGCCCTGCACCTCCACATGAAGTGAATAAGAAAAAGAAAAGGCTCAGCAGCGAGGAAGATGAAAGAATCCCCACACAGACGCATCACAACTTTTGGGTCCCTTAAGACCTGAGGGAGGTGAGGGTGGAAACACAGACTTCTAACAGATCAATATGTGGGGGAGGGTGCAGCCCTAGGGGGATTTTACAAAGGTTCTGTAACCTTCAGGGGCAGGTATGCCTTGTTATTGCCTCACTTTTTATCACCTAGGAAACACTCTACCCATTCCCACCAAAACAATATCAGAGTGATTGTGAACACTGTTTTTGTCATTGGAAATGTAATGTTTTAAACCCTGTGTACTTAAAAAGGACCAAAATTAAAAGTAAAATGCATAGATTTCAACTACTTTACATTTGCTGGCCCTCAGTTAAAAACTAGTGTGCAATTAAATGATTTTTTTTTTCCAGAGAACTGAATACTTTTAAGGACCTACTCTCAGTAATTGTAGTAAGCATACTTACATCAAGATTAAAATCTGGTTTCTCATTATTTTATTTTAAATCATATACTCTTTCCTTCTTAGTAGGCCACATGATTTACTTTTAGTGAAATTACGAACATACTTCTAAATAAACTAAGAAATATTGCCACAAGCAGGCAAGAAGATATTTACTCTGTTTTACTCTGTTTTAATTAGGGCTATTTTGCAATGCATTCAAAGTTTATTCTACTAATGTTCCCAATAAATAACATGAAAGATAGATATTTTACTTTTGCTATGAGAGTTCATCATGCAATTGCACCATGAATTCTTGGGAAGAAAAAAATATGTCAGGATGTGTTTCAAAATAGAAGGGTAAAAAACACAACAGCTGATTCATTTGCAAGGAAATATTCAATGTGAATGATTGTCCCCAGAAACTCAAAAAAAGAAATTCATTTTTAAGTTTTTTTCCCAGTCAGAAAATTTATGAGAGAAAGAAGAGGAACTATTTATGAGAGAACTTCATGCAAAATTTGTGAACACTTGGAATGTCGAGATATTAGGATTAGGCTGAACCATATGAAAGTGCCAGTACTTGACCATTTTTGACCCACACAAATGGAAACTTCATATGACTCACTTTATTACCTTCTGAAACACAAAAGCAAAAAAAACAAAAAACAAAAAAAACATTTAATTCGAAAAAAAAAGATTTCATTTTTCAAATGCTCCTAATAATCACACTACCCTAAAAGATTTTTTCCTGAAAAATCAAGGCAGGACTAATGATTAAGCAAAGGAGATTTGGGCTTCCCTGGTGGCGCAGTGGTTGAGAGTCTGCCTGCCAATGCGGGGACACGGGTTCGTGCCCCGGTCCGGGAAGATTCCACATGCTGTGAAGCGGCTGGGCCCGTGAGCCATGGCCGCTGAGCCTGCGCGTCCGGAGCCTGTGCTCCGCAGCGGGAGAGGCCACAACAGTGAGAAGCCCGTGTTCCGCAAAAAAAAAAAGGAAAGGAGATTCACATGAAGTCTTACTCCAGAACTATCTAGATACTTAAGAGAAGCTACTAGAGGGAAGAAACTGAGTATTTAAGATATAAATTTAAAAGATAACTTCTGTGTAATCACATGTTTTAGGGAACTCAACATTTTCCTTAAGGAAAAGATGTCAGAATTCCTCCAGATGATAATGTATGATTCTCCCCAAGAACGTGGCTCTGGACTCTTGGCTAAACAAGGAGAGAATAAAAATTAAGTTCACTGGATGTCATCTTGATAAAAAGAAGCTTCCTAGGAGAAAAAAATGATTCTGGGAAGAAAAAAACATACAATAGAAAATGCAAACCAAACCATGCTGACCCGCCTTTCCCAGAATCTTACGGAATCAATCTTTTCTCAATCATCTTTAAAAGGAAAGAATAGAAGGAAAAGATGACATTGGAAAGGAGGAGAGATTATATTATACAATTAATATCCCCTAAATTCTGCTTCATTTATCTTTTCAACAATTCCAGCAAAATTTGGAGAAATCCATCAAGCACCAGGGCTCTGTCTCTCCTCCCTAGCTTTGTAGTATTGGGCAGCATAAAAGAAGTAAGAGGACTTCCCCGATTTCCCAAGCATTAGGATTTATGGACCTTCATGCTGATATCTTTCAGATGACTGATTTGTTTGTCAGTCTTGTGGTAAGTATTCAAAAGCTCAGGGTGTTCTGCTCTTAAAACACTGAAACAATTAGTGCAAATGCTCTAAACTCTTAAGAAATGAGCTATTCTGAATAGAGGTGGGAGGTATACCTCCTCTTACCCTAGCATTTGATGGGCTCCTTTTAAAAATGTAACTTTTTTGCCTTCTTAAGTTATTAAATCATGCTGTAGATGGTGAAAGATTTACAAAGCACTGTGGTAGATGAGCTTGAACTGGGATCAGATCATACTAGCTGTGTAATTATGGGTACGTTATTTAGCACCTCAGGTTTCTGTCTCTAAGCATCTATCTCTCTGATGAGAGGCAAAAATGTGGTAATGTGTGCAAAGTGAAAATCAGTGCCAAGAACCTAAATTCTCAATAAATATTAGTTACTTTCATTCCTCTCTTCCCCTAACCCAAACACTACGCATGCCTACCCTTTCCTCATCACAACTGTGAAGCATACATTACAGGTCTGCTGTTGTTAAAGTACTTGAGATACAAGGGGCTTTTTGCACCCACTCCCACTTCACTCTCCTCCCCAAATTATCCTCTATTACTTTTGGCTTTTTAATTCATTGTCTCAGCATCTCTAGTAGGGATGTCAATTTCCTGGCCCCAATCTACTACTCTCCCCAACCCATTTATGCCAGATAAAGGACGTGGGCTGAAAAACAAAACAAAAAAAACAGAAATCCTGTCTCAAGTTGGCTGAAACAATTGGGAAATTTATTGTCTCACATGACAATAAGTTCAGAAGTAAAAGAGACTTCAGAGCTGTTTGGTTAACCCAGACCCTTCTCTCTCCCTTTTCTGCCACATATATGATCTGCTTCATCCCAAGGCTGTCTTACCTTAGTCACAAGATGACTGTCAGTAACAGTGGGGTTGCAGGCTTCTCTGGCACATCCAAAAGGAGGGAGAGAGAGACTCTTTCCCAGGCATGAAATAAAAAAACAACAGTTGAGTGTGATTAGGTTAAGTTAGGTCACATGGACACCCTTTACTTATGAAAATCAGTTGGGGAAATGCACAGACGGCTTAAGTTAGATTATTGAAAAAATGCACAACTAAAATGGAATTACCGTGGTGGAATAAAAGTACTTGATATCTATTCTTGGAATATGACATGAGGGCAGGGCTGGTCTCAGTTTCCTCTTGTATTGTAAGAGCTAACTGGGGAAGGGCCGACACTTGAACATCTATGGTTCTACTAGATTGTAATGTAAGTTAGATAAGCACCAAAAGCCCATTGCCTTCTGCTGTGCCAATAACTCATTGTGCTAACTGGGCTCAGCATTCAACCAATTATACTGACTCAGCTTCAAAACCTTCTCCACACAGTATCACAGGAACAATACTGTTAAGACAGTACACAGTAATGTCTTCATTATGATAAATGTTTCTTTCCATGTAAATCATTTTGCCCTACTCCCTACAGCTAACTCATTGACTCAAGGGCATGAATCCTCCACAGAAAGAGCTGAACTCAGCCTAGAACTTAAAAATCATCACCCAGCTTTGTGTTTCCACTTAGATTAGTGTTGATCGAGTAGCCAGCGTTTGCTGAGAAAGGAAAGTGCATCCCCAAAGTTTCGCTTCATGCATCAAAAGCAAGGAGGTCTGAGCACAAAGCTTCGCTGGAAGCCATAGCACAGAGAGGCAGATGGTAGAAAAAATGGGAAATACCTTCACAGGTGAGTAGAATGTCCTTCTACGACTGGGGCGAGAAGAGAGAAAGAGCAGGTGAAAGTCAAATGGTTTGCCTAGCTTCCCATATCCACCCCCACATCGCAGGCTGAATAATCCAGAATGGTGATGTCAAAAGTAATCAGAAAATTCTGGCCCAAGCAGAGGACTTCTACCTTACTTCCTAAAGAAAAATTTAGAAAAACATCAAGTGCCTTAAGAAAGGCTCACGACAAAACAGAAAGGTAACAGCAAAGTAGAAATTGCAGTGTGACATAATTAAACACAGAGAGGCATATTACTGCACACTCCAAGGAGGACACAGAGGATAGCTGAGCGTCCTGGCTATGAGCTCACCAGTGGACTGGCAGGGGGGATGGTGGGTAGGGAGAGAAGCCACTCAGTGAAGGACAAAGTGACCCTGCAGCAGCAGACTACAGGGAAGACTGCCCAAGCCAATAATAAAATGAGAACCACAGTTTGGCTTCAGAGATAGAGCAGCATTCCCTTTCTCAACCCCCCAACACTGCCCTACAGAGTGAGTTAATCCAGTCCATCAGATCAGGGAGAAGTGGGCAATGGAGGTGGCAGACCTGACAGCTAGAAGCAGAGGTCAAATACGTCACAAAAGCCAAGCTGTTCATCAGAAATGGCAAGGAATTGTACCCTCTATGTTTACCCTGCCCCTGTGTTCCAGAAATCACTACATGGTCAGGCATGCCTACCTCTGCATCTCCAGCCACTCAACACCATCCACTCTTCTCCATGGTCACCAAGCTCCACCACTCTGATCTCCCTTCTTTTTCTTGACTTACCACTGAATGAAATGCTCTTCCCTTGCCTCTTTGTCCAGCTGGCTTCTCCCATCATTCAGATCTCAGTTTGTTGTTGTTGTTTGTTTTGCTTTTTTTGTAAAGACGTATTTCAAACCAAGCCATCATGCTTTCTGGTGAAATCTTTGAAGCATTCTCTTTAACTTTTAGGGAGACGAAATCAAAAACATCCACTATCACCATTATTATTTTCTCAAAGTACTACCCAAGAGAAATAAAACATAAATATTGGCAAAATTTAGGTGTGATTATGATATGCACTTAATATAATCATATACTCAGAATACCCAAGCAAATTTTAAAACTATTAGAAGTGATAAGAAAACTAAGTAGTTGTCACCACAGAACAAAAGCATTCATACAAAGTCATCATGTAGAAAATATAGTGGGAGTTCTTAGCTAAGATTACAGATTGAATACACACAACTAATTTTGCTTTTTCCTGAACTTCACCAAAACCATAGCACAGGGAATTTTTTAAGGGCGTAAACTCTCAGGGATAGGGAACAACAGAGAGAAAACAGCAGTAGAAATATGAAAGCTGTACCACTGACAGACAATAGATAACCCACTCAAGAAGGCCAAATCTCAAAGCAACAGGAAAAACTGAGAATTTACCCAATTCATAAAATAGACTCCTCAAAAGGTAAGTGAAAATGAAAATACAGGGCAGTCTACTTCTGGTCATATCTCTGCTGGATGTCAATATCTGTTCTTTTAAACAGTTTTATTGATACACGATTTACATACCATAGTGTTCACCAGGCCAAATCAAACAATTCTATGTTTCTTTAGCATATTCACAGAGCTGTGCAGCCATCACCGTAATCTAATTTTAGAACATTTCCATAACTCTGGGTCTCAGTTGAAATGGTCCCTCCTTACAGATGTCCTCCGCAATGACCTTTAATAGACCCACACCCCTTACTTCCTGTTTCTTTTCTTTAAGCATTAATAATGATAGGTAGATATTTTACAGAGGTATTGAGTTCCTTGTTTACTGTCAAACTTTCTCACTAGTGTAAACTCCATAAAGAGGGTGTTTGTCTCTCTTGACCTTCTTTGTAGTCCAGCTGGTAGCACAGCCCAGGGCCTGCCATGTAGTATGTGGTCACTAAAAATAGTTGCTGACTGGATGAACTGGTGATACATAATTGTAGCAGGAGACTGAGCAGAACTCTGTGTATGATGGGGGACCAGCCATCAAAAGCAACACCATGTAGCACTGAGGAGGAACACAAGCAGGAGGGCACTGAGCCAATAACCCAACTGTCCACCTGCTATTTGGAAGATCAGCCACCCCGGTGGGACTGAGGAAACCTCTTAGGTTCTTGGACAGTCAGAGAGAGTGAGGAAGGAAGGCCTCAGTGGTATGAGATAATCTCACTGATAAAAATGAGCGATCTCACACAATTAATTTGAAAAATAAAACAATATGATTGTATTTGCAGCTCATGCAGGCACATCATTCAGATCACTTACACCACTAACACATTAAAATAGACAAAGTAAGTGTTCCTTCAATGCATCCTCTCTATATCTGCTATTGTTAATGAGATACCGAGTACAGGGTAGAGCAAAGGTCTGGAATTAGAACTTATATCTTCATTCTTCCACTACCAGCTATGTGACTTTGAGCAAGTTACTTAACTGCTTTGTGCTTTGACTTATACATTTATAAAATAGATGTATTAATAGTTCCTATATGATAAGAGCTGTTGTATTAAATAGAAATGATCAGAAGAGTGCCTATCGTATACCGAGTGCCTTATAAAATTTATCCAGTAGCTGCAGAAGTAGCAGTAGTAGTCATTATAGTGGAGGTACTGGTGGTGGTATAAACAGTAGTAGGGACTAATAAAACAACAGAAGTGCAACCCATCATGCTGTTTTATGGGGCCAGACAGTGAACTTTAGCTCAGTGTCAAATACAAAGTACTAAATTAATATTGAATTGACTTGTACTCACAATGTTTCTTAGCAGACTGCAAGATGATTTGACACAATTGATTTTTCCTCAAGAACTGAGTGAATCAGCAAATTTGTAGTCCCTGCTGTTGGCAAACTGACTCCAAGTAAATCATTCTCAACTTTGGCCCAGAGAGAGTGTCAGAAGGACAGCTGTATTCTTGAGTCCGAGACCGTGTGGGTACCAGAGGTGATCTGCATGAAACTGTGATTCTGTGTGTTGCAAGAAGAACACAAGAACATCATTCTTTTAGGAAGAGTGGACAGTCCTGAAAAAATAAGCCATGGTATTCATAGGTCGAGGGAATCATGTCTTTAGAAGAGAGAGCCACCGGTTTGCTTTACTAAAAATATTCTTAAATGCTTTCTCTTCAAAGACAAAAGCTCATTTACCTTTTCAGTTGATTTCACAATTGATTTGTCCAGTGGAGTCCACTGGTCCTTCACATGTATCATCTATGGAAACTGGAAAGCAGAGTGGAAAAGTGATTTTATCTTATGATCGGCATCAAAATCAGCTGCAGAATCAGGGCAAGCCTCCAGGTCCAAAAAGCAGTGAGCAAGACCAGTTATTTAATTATCCAAGAGTAATCGAGAGAAAGTTCCCTAAAAGAAGAGATTTTCAGCATAAACAAGGGTAAGTGAGCTGCCTTTAAGTTAAAAGAGAATACGTTATTTTTAAAACATAGCCTAAAGGGTTTTTTCCTTCTACAAAATAAAACACAAATCTAGTGAACATTCTGAAGAATGGTAAGTGGAAAAGAGTGAAACACCCAAGATAAGCATAGAGCAGCATTACACAGCCTCTACTGTAAAAGACAGGTAGTAAAGGAAGTGATGATAACTAGCGCTTACAATAAGTAGCCTGATTCTTCCACTTCTACCTCTTCCTAGAAAACAGAATTTCAGACACATGTAGGAGATGAAACTTCTTCCAAATCACTCCTCTGCTTACTTATGAGTGAGATTCACAAATAAAGAGCATTTTTTGCAACAGAAACATATAAGCTCTATTAAGCATAGCTGTAGTTATTCTTGAAGCAAAAACTAGTATTAAATTCATTTTAAAAAGTGAAAAATAGGGCTATTTATGGTTTTTGTAGTTATTTATTAATTAATCAAATAGTGACTGAATCTCCAATACAGGCCTACGGTCTTATTAGTTATATCCAATGTCAAATTACTTATGGGAACTCAGTGTCTTTCATCTAAATGCATTCACATGTACATGAAAGTATGCATTCATATCTTTGTGGCAATGAGAATATGATAAGAGTAGGAAAATGAGAATCAGCCTTTGACCTGACAATCCTGGGAGATAAGAAGCACATAAACTTTTGAAAGACTTAACAGGGTGTGTCAGGGGCACCTGGGGAGTGTAAAAGACAAAAAGCAAAAGCGAAATGTCTTCAGGAAGTAATGCAACAAGAAGGACCTAGAGATTGGGTTTGGGAGGTGAAGCTGGAGAATGATGCCAAGAATGTGCAGGTTCACTTTCAAAAGGGAGCAGAGAACTCCTCTAAGTTTGTAGTAGGGTTTGAAATTTAGGATGGACGGTATGGCATTGGGAGAAGCAGAATGTTCAAGAGCAAGGCTCTAAACACCAACAAGCCAGAGTTTAAATTCAGTCTCTACCACTTAGTAGCTGTGTGATATTGTGTCAGTCTCAATTTCCTAATCCCTAAAATGGGAATAATGATGGTACCCACAGTATAGAGCTGTAATTGTTACTAAATAAAATAATCCATGTGGAGCACTAAGTACATGGCTTATATAAAATGTTTAAATATGAGCTGTTGGTAATATTATTACTATTATTCAAGCCATGTTTATTGAGTGAGCACCTTCAATGTGCCAGGAACTGTTCTAGGTGCTAAGGATACAGCAGTGAAAAAACAAATATATATAATATGGTATTCAGGAAGTATTAAGTGCTATGAAAGAAAAACAAGGTGGGTTAGAGTGATGGAGGGAGCCGGGGGTAGTGGTAGGAGAAACAGCAGATGAGATTGGAAATGAGAACAGGTGCTAAATCATGTGAAGCCTCAGGAGCCATGATAAGGACTTTGGACAATAGTCTATTCATTGGAAAATTGACAGGGAATAATATGACGCAATTAACGACCTAAAAAAAAAATCATTTTGGCTGCTAGGGAAATAGACTGTAAGGAGGAAAGAGTGGAACAGGAAAGCCACATTGGCAAGTATTGAAATTACTCAGAAAAGAGATAATAGTGGGCTGGCCTAGGGTCAGCTAAGAGTGGATGTGGTCAGAGTGATGGGGTTCAGGATACCTCTTTTTGTTCCAGGATATCTTTTGATAGTAGACCTGGAAAGTTTTGTCGGTAGATTGAATGTGAAGCGTAACAGAATGGGAAGAACCAAGGATGACTCCATACAAATAAGCATGTGCTGCACTCATATAATAAGATGAGGCTGACCTAGGAAGGAAAAGGATTAGCAGCAGAAATCAAGAGTTCTGTTTGGGACATAATAATTTGTGATACTTAGCAGAGACCTAAATGGATTGTAAAATAGGCAGCCAGGTGTATGAGTTTAGAGTTCAGGGTACAGGTAAGGTGCCACAGACATAAATTCAGGAGCCATCAGCATTTGGATGACATATAAAGCCATGGAATGACTGAGATCACCTTTGGAGTGAATATAGCTGGAGAGAATGGAAGGCTGAGGACCACGCCCTGGAGCACTTCAACATTTGGATGTCGGGAAGAGAGGCAGTGAGAGAAGTAGCCAGTGAGGTGCTGTGCTTCCCAGACATGTGGTCTAACTGCAACTGTGTGGCTCCCAGCAGTGGAGGAAGTGTTTCCAAAACAAGGAAGTGAACAAATGTATCAAAAGCTGCCAAGAGGGTAAGTAAGATAAAGACTGAGACTGGCCGATGGATTTGGCAAGGTAGAGGTGGGTAAGGAACTTACAAGAGCTGCTTAAATAAAGTCTTGGTGAGGAGAGTCCAACTGGAGTAGATAGTAGAGACTAGTGGAGTCTAGCTCTTTCATAAAGTTTTATACTAAAAGGAAGAAAAAAATGAGCAAATACCTTCCAAGGGATATGAAAACAGCTGAGAACTCTTCAAATAATGGAGATGTTATGGTACATTATATGCTTATGGAAATGATCCTGTAGATGGAGGGAAATGGTGCTGGGGAGAGGGGAATGGCAGAAGCAAAGGGCACACCTAGGTAAGTCTGCCCTCAGTGGGAGTACAGGTAGTTCACCCACTGTTCCAGGAGAGACAGCAAAGTTTATGAGTACAGTTGTGTGTATTTTGGTAGATTTCATGATTGGTGGATTAAAAGGTTCTATTCTGTTTCCTTCTTTTTATCAATAAACAAGAAACAAAGGCATCAGATGGCCATTAGGATTCTGAGGGGAGTATAGGAGGTTTGAAGAAAGGGGAAGATGTGAAAGAGGTATGTGAGAGAGTGGGGGAATTAATCAATAAGAGAAATGTATATAATAGGACCGCTGAGCAGTACTGAGTGGCCATTTAAGGTTTGTGGTCATAAATTTTAAGTGAGACCCACCAGCATTTAAGTGTGGTTTTCTCCAGCCATGTTCAGAGGCTCAGGCTCAGGGGCAGAGCTAACCAAGAGTCAGATTTAGACAGGGTCATGGTGTTGTCCAATGCACTTCACCAAGGGAAGGAGGTGAAGTGCATGTGCAAGAGAGTGATTATAAAGAGAACTTTGCAATCCAAGCCAAATAGAGAGGGAAGTGAGGTGGTGGGGTCAATGGATGGGAGGTCCTACAAGGAGAGCAGAATTACTGGAGTGGGAATTTTAGAGAAAGAGGGCTCCTGAAATAGGAGATGGAAATCAGAGAGCAGGACACCTACAATTATGATTATTTCTAACATACATACATAATGTACAGGTGTTTTTCAATTGCCTCTGCAGCATCCATTTACCCCTTCTAATAACCAAAGAAGCCTTGATAAGTGAATTCATCCTGTTATGGATTGAATTATGGCCACACACACACACACGCACACAAAGAGATATGTTGAAGTCCTAACCTCCAGTACCTGTGAATGGGACCTTTTGTTTAGAAATAGAGTCTTTGTGGATATAATCAAGTAAGGTGAGATCATTAGGGTAAGCCCAAATCTAATATAAATGGTATCTTTAATAAAAGAGGGAAATTTGGACATAGGCACATGAAGAAGAATTACGTGTAGCAACAGAGGCAGAGATGGGAGTTGGGCAGTTGCAAGCCAAGGAATGCCAAGGATTATTGGCAGCACCAAAAGAAAGGCATGCCACAAATTCTCCCCTAAAGCCTTCAAGAAAGCATTGTCCTACCAACACCTTGATTTTGAATTTCTGGCCTACAAAACTGTGAGGGAATAAATTTCTAATATTTTAAGCCACACACTATGTGGTACTTTGTTATGGCAACCCAAGCAAACTGATAGACTCTACCCCTAACTCAAGGAGATCAGCCAAGTCCATCCCTCTGGCCATGTGATTGCTTCAGGGATAAATGTGTGACTCAAAAAGAGCCCAACAGAGCTTCAGGAGATATTTGCTGGGCTTCTGGGAAAGAAAAGCTCCTTCCTTCTTTTCCTGAGTTGCTGCCAAAACTCTCTTCCTGTTGGATGTAGAGAAGAACATTTTAGTCCTGGAAACTGCTGGCAGCCACCTTGAAACTCTAAGAGAAGAACTGCTCTCACACTGATGTCAGGAACAAGGAAACAAAGCAGAGATATTGAGAACAAGGAACTGTTACCAGACCAAACTTGGGTCCCTCATCCTCCCGCAGTAAAACCAATCTACTGACACTGCACTGTGGTGAAGGAAAATGCAGTGTTTATTGCAGGGCGCCAAGAAAGGAGTCCAGGCAGCTAGTGCTTAAAAGTCCCGAACTCCCTGATGACTTTCAGGGAAAGGTTTTTAAAGACAGGGTGAGGGAGATTGTTGCCAGGGTACACAATCAGCTTATGAACATACTTCTAATTGGTTGGTGGTGAGGCAATTGGGAGTCAACATCATCAACCTTCTGGTTCCAACCAGTCTGGGGTCCACATGCTTGTGTGCAGCATACAGTTAACTTCTTCCACCTGGCGGGGGTTTCAGTATC
This sequence comes from Monodon monoceros, assembly GCF_005190385.1. Taxonomy (NCBI): domain Eukaryota; kingdom Metazoa; phylum Chordata; class Mammalia; order Artiodactyla; family Monodontidae; genus Monodon; species Monodon monoceros. Next base: position 97,834,863 of record NW_021703768.1, read on the forward strand.
TGCAAAACAGTTCAGAGGACACGGCTCAGAATATTGTCTATAGCCCTTAAGAGGGAACTAAAGGTCCTTGACTTTGTTTAATGGCTAAACTATTATGATTTTGTCCTTTGCTTTTGCATTTTCTCACATCTCTGATTAAATTTATTCTTTGGAACCTGGGGAAGACCTAGGAGGCTAGAGTTTTTCTACAAACAAGAGCCAGGCAGAGGACATGGGGGAGTCTGTCCTGGGAAAGCTCCATAGGGTCCAGCTGAGTTACAAAACTTTTTCTGCCCAGGATCAAACCAAACTTTACCTGGAAGTTTCAGTTACATGAACCAATACATTCCCTTTATTATTTAAGTCAGTGAGTTGACTTTTAGAGAAGCAGCAATTTATATCTTTACCTGGTCTCACTGGTCATTTAAACACACCATCAGACACCTAACCCATATTGACAAAGATAGACTTAACATTCCCCTCAGCTTTACTAAACTTTAGACAGGCTTCTTTCTGACTCTAGGTCCCTGACCTCCCTTTACTTAGAGCGTTTACTTTAGGAAATTTTCTATCATAAATTCTTTCTCTGCCTCTTTGAGTAAATCTTTCTAAAAGCTTCTTGCCATTATTACAACCCAGGAATGTCTTTCTCAAGGACCTGGGAGCCACCGCTTTGAAACATAATCATCAAGGGGACAGCATCCCTATCTCCTGGTCTTTGGAGAAGTATAGGAGCTTAACTTCAATAAGCACCAATTAGGAAGCACAGGTGGCCTAATCACATTCATCAGCCTCCTCCCTGACGTCTTCCAGGAATTACTGCTGGTTCGTCTCAGCACTTTTAACACTCCTGCCTTTCATTCCAGAAGACCTGAGTTCAATCTCTCTATTCTATTGCAAAGGTCTTGAATAAAGTCTCTCTTGCCTGTTTAACTACATCCAGTGCATTTTTTCTTTGATATCTCAGGATCTCCCGTACTTTACATCCTGCTTTAGCCACTACACAAAAAATTCAAAACGTTCACAATAAAATGTTTTCCTAGTGCACCCTTAGTCTGACATTTTCCTGACTACCTTGTTTCAATGAGATGAGCAGCTTCAGTCCTTCACCCACAGAAGGGGCCCAGCATTCCCAGGATGAGCAATACCAGCAGCACTTTCCCACTGCACCTTGTTTGGATCTTTCCCAGTTCATTTTATGCTCTACATTTCCTCCCTCCACACCTTTTTCTCTGCGCCCTGAAGCTTCCTTCCCTGGCTGTGGCTTCCTCTCTCTCCCACAGCCAGGTTCTCCTTCCAAGTCAGACCACCTGAAGGTCTTTTCCTTGTTTACAGGAGGATAATCAGCTACATCCTCTCACACTGAGTGGGCAGACTGCTTCAAACAGGAAATGTCTTTGAAATGGCTGGTGGAGGCATCCTGATTTAATTGTTAGGAAAGCATGCCAGGAGGCCAAACTCTTTGGAGTAGGTGGGCACAAGGCTGTAGGTGAAATTCTCAACTGAAAAATCTATCTTCGTTTTGTTTTGGTTTTATAATAGTAACATTTAAATAGCAAACAGTACAAATTAGAAATCAGCCTTTCAGTTTAAGTTTCACTCTGACGACACTGGTAAGCACTATCATTGAGCAAGAATGTTGCAAAGAGATAATATAATTAGCCTTTAACTTTCTTGCTTCCCCAGGCCACATCTTCCCACCTGATTGATTATCTGAGTGCTCTGTTTCTATTTTGACTCCCCTTGTTCCAAGCTCACATGAGAGTTTTTGAATTTCCTTGAAGGAGGCATCAGAAAAAAGAAATATAGGACACATCCTCCTCCTCAGAACTTAGGAGCCTCATGCTGGGATTGTGGGTAGAATCTTATGCTTTCTCTACTCTCTCCTTGGAGGAATACTGCAGCAGCTCAGCTTCCAGTCTCTTTCATCTCATTGTCCCAATGTTGGGAGAGCTCAGCCCCACTACTAGCACTAATGAGGGAGCCATTATTGAGTCTTATGAATGACAGTGATATAATAAAGTTGTTGGTAACAAATAGATTTGGCTGTACTGTGGAGACTGCCACGGAGGGTCCAGGAATAGACTAGGAAAATCAGTTACTGGGGTGAGTTCCATCCAGAAATGGGATGAAGATTGTCATAATGGCAATAGTGATCCATAAGTAGGTTTTAGAAATCATTAGTCAGAAAAATCACTAGGATTTGGTGACTGACTGAATGTAAATGGGAGGAAGTTAGGGAGTTGGAGATTTCAAGAATGACACCCAGGTTTCATGTCAGAGCATCAGGGTAGAAAGTAATAGCTGACATTCATTGATATTTTCTATTTGTCTAGCACCATTCTCAGCCTTCTACATATAGCCTCACTAATACAACAAAATTTTGAGGTATGTACAACTGCTATTCATATTATACAAATTAGGAAAAGGGAACATAGAAGGTAAGTAGTTTGCTCTAAATCACACAGCCAGTAAGTGTTGGAGCCAGGATTTGATCTGGCTCACTGTTTCAGAGTCCATGCTTCTAATTTCCATGACATTCACTGAGGACAGTGTTTAAAAGATAAGATGTTTAGTTGAGTTCTGAGCAGGCTGAGGTTCAGGTGCTTTGGAGACATCCTAGGTAAGATGTCACATAAATCATTTACGTATACAGGACTCAAACTCAGGGGTAAGGATGGGGTAGAATGTAGAGATTTGAGTCATTAGCATGAAGACAGTCATTGAAATCAAACAGTAGATATAATTGATTGTCCAGGGAGAGTGCAGAAATGGAGGAGCAAAAATCCAACACTGAGTCCTGAGGAACACCAATATTTAAGGGGGAGTTAGATGAGGGGGAGTTAACAAAGGGGGTAAAAGAAGCTTACTGAGAGGTAGGAAGAAAATCAGGAAAGTGTGATGTCATAAAACACAGGAAAAAATGGTCAACAATGGCAAATACTGCTGGAAGAAAGCCAATAATTTCAAAGTGCCTAGTGTTCTGATGTGGAGAACTAAACCTGTGTAATGGAGGGTAAGGATGGAGCCAACACAGAAGGATGGATGAAGATAAAGGAGAGAGAAGAGGAGCAATGGACCAGGCCTATTGCAATCTATTGTAATATGCTATGTAAAGGCTGGTAAGCATTTTCCTAGCCTTGCCAGACAATTGTGAATATTGTTGTTTGATATAATCCAAAGTGGACATAGTTTCTCAAAGATTGGTTGCAATGAGGAATCTGAAATCATATTAGTGCAATTTTTATATTCTGTTACATTAAAATCCATTGATTTATTTTGCATCCAGTCCTATTAGATTATGTAAGAACAGGGCTAAATTTAACTAAGTGGCTATATTTGGATCAACAATGTCCAATTAGATTATGAAATAGGAGACACTGGTAAAGAGACACAAATGAGATATCCATCAATCAAAGAGCACAAATAAGATATTTAGAAAAAAGTAAGTGGTTTAGAATGGGGTTGACAGGTAGAGGATGAGAGAGAACCTCATTACAGGGGTGGGAAATAAGCTAGGACAGTGTTATGTGTTGAACTGTGTGCTTCTGAAAGATATGTTGAAGTCCTAAACCTGGTACCTGTGAATGTGACCTCATTTGGAAATAGGTTCTTTGCAGATAGACTCAAGTTAAAAAGTATTAAGATGAGAACAGTGGACCCCTAATCCACTGTAACTGGTGTCCTTATAAAAAGAGGAACATGCCATATGAACAGAATGACACACAGGGAGAATGCCATGTGACAACAGGCAGAGACTGGAATAGGTTTCAACATATGAATATTGGGAGGACACAACTATTCATTCTATAGCAACTTCCAAACTACTTACTGTCTTAGTTCATTAGGATTGGACTCGCAATATAATATTAAAAATGCCAACTGCCTCTCCTCAAAATTAAGCAGTAACAAGTTCCCTATTAAAAATTTGAGAAGGGAAACTATCTTGAAGATGGCAGAGGGGTAAGACATGGAGATCATCTTCCTCCCCACAAATACATCAAAAATACATCTACATAGGGGACAATTCCTTCAGAACACCTACCGAACGCTAGCAGAAGACCTCAGACTTCCCAAAAGGCAAGAAACTCCAAGTACCTGGGTAGGGCAAAAGAAAAAAGAAAAAACAGAGACAAAAGAATAGGGACAGGACCTGCACCTTGGGCAGGGAGCTGTGAAGAAGGAAAAGTTTCCATACACTAGGAAGACCCTTCACTGGCGGAGACGGGGGCTGAGCGTGGAGGGAAGATTCAGAGACATGGAGGAGAGGGCAGCAAGAGGGGTACAGAGGGCAAAGTGGAGAGATTCCTGCACAGAGGATCAGTGCCAACAAGCAGTCCCAAGCTGAGAGGGTTGTCTGTTCACCCGCTGGGACGGGTGGGGGCTGGAAGCTGAGGCTCAGACTTCGGAGGTCAGACCCCAGGGAGAGGACTGGGGTTGGCTGTGTGATCACAGCCTGAAGGGGGCTAGTGCACCACAGTTAGCCTGGAGGAAGTCCAGGAAAAAGTCTGTACCTGCCTAAGAGGCAAGAGACCATTGTTTTGGGGTGCATGAGGAGAGGATATTCAGAGCACTGCCTAAACGAGATCCAGAGATGGGCACGAGCCAGGGCTATCAGCTCGGACCCCAGAGACGGGCATGAACCACTAACGCTGCCACCACTGCCAAAAAGAAGCCTGTGTGCAAGCACAGGTCACTATCCACACCTCCCCTCCTGGGAGCCTGTGCAGCCCGCTGCTGCCAGGGTCCCGTGATCCAGGGACAACTTCCCTGGGAGAACACATGGCGTGCCTCAGGCTGGTGCAAGGTCACACCAGCCTCTGCTGCCACAGGCTCACCACACATTCCAATTATGACTACCACACCCCTCCATCTCCCTGGCCTGAGTGAGCAAGAGCCCCCTAATCAGCCACTGCTTTAACGTCCTCCTGTCTGTGCAGGGAACAGATGCTTGAAGTTGGCCTACACACAGAGGCAGGGCCAAATCCAAAGCTGAACCCCAAGAGCTGTGCGAACAAAGAAGAGAAAGGGAAATCTCTCCCAGCAGCCTCAGGAGCAGCAGATTAAATCACCACAATCAACTTGATGAACCCTGCATTGGTGGAATACCTGAATAGACAAAGAATCATCCCAAAATTGAGGCAGTGGACTTTGGTAGACTTCAGGTTTGTTCTCTGAGTCTAATTTGTTTCTGGTATTTATGTTTATCTTAGTTTAGTTTTTAGTGCTTGTTATCATTGGTGGATTTGTTTATGGGTTTGGTTGCTCTGTTACTTTTTTAATTTTTTACTTATTTTATTTTATTATTTTTTTATACATCTTTTAATTAAAATTTTTTTTTCTTTTTTTGTGAGTGTGTATGTGTATGTTTCTTTGTGTGACATTGTCTAGGTTTACTTTCACCATTTGTCCTAGTGTTCTGACTGTTCATTTTGTTGTTGTTGTTGCTGCTGTTGTTTGTTCCTTTGTTTTCTTTTTATGAGTGTGTGTATGTATGTTTCTTTGTGTGATTTTGCCTGTTTAGTTTTGCTTTTACCATTTGGTTTGGGATTCTATCTGTTCGTTTTTCTTCTTCTTCTTTTTTTCTTTCTTCCTTTTCTTCTGAGCCATCTGGCTGGCAGGATCTTGGTGCTCCAGCTGGGTGTTAGGCCTGAGTTTCCGAGATGGGAGAGCCAAGTCCAGGGCATTGCACCACCAGAGACCTCCCAGCCCCATGTAATACCAAACAGCAAGAGTTCACCCAGAGATCCCCATCTCAACGCTAAGACCCAGTTCCACCCAATGGCCAGCAAGCTCCAGTGCTGGACACCCCATGCCAAACAACTAGCAAGACAGGAACACAACCCCACCCATTATCAGAGAGGCTGCTTAAAGTCATACTAAGGTCACAAACACCCCAAAACACAACACCAGACACAGCCCTGCCCATCAGAAGGACAAAATCCAGCCCCACAGAACACAGGCACCAGTCCCCTCCACCAGAAAACCTACACAAGCCACTGAACCAACCTAATCCATTGGGGGCAGACACCAGAAACAATGGGAACTATGGACCTGCAGCCTGCAAAAATGAGACCCCAAACACAGTAAGTTAAACAAAATGAGAAGACAGAGAAATATGCAGCAAATGAAGGAGCAAGGTAAAAACCCACCAGGCCAAACAAATGAAGAGGAAATAGGCAGTCTACCTGAAAAAGAAATCAGAGTAATGATAGTAAAGATGAATCAAAGTCTTGGAAATAGAATGGAGAAAATACAAGAAACGTTTTACAAGTATCTGGAAGAACTAAAGAGCAAACAAACAATGATGAGCAACACAATAAATAAAATTTAAAATTCTCTAGAAGGAATCAGTAGCAGAATAACTGAGGCAGAAGAATGGATAAGTGATCTGGAAGGTAAAGTAGTGGAATAACTGCCACAGAACAGAATAAAGAAAAAAACTGAAAATAATTGAGGACAGTCTCAGAGACCTCTGGGACAAATTAAATGCACCAACATTTGAATAACAGGGGTCCCAGAAGAAGAAGAGAAAAAGAAAGGGTCTGAGAAAATATTTTAAGAGTTTATAGTTGAAAAATTCCAAAACATGGGAAAGGAAATAGTTAATCAAGTCCAGGAAGCCCAGAGAGTCCTATATAGGATAAATCCAAGAAGAAACACGCCAAGACACATATAAATCAATCAAAAATTAAATACAAAGAAAAATTATTAAAAGCAACAAGAGAAAAACAACAAATAACATACAAGGGAATCCCCATAAGGTTAAAAGATTATCTTTCAACAGAAACTCTGCAAGCCACAGGGGAGTGGCAAGACATATTTAAAGAGATGAAAGTGGAAAAGCTACAACCAAGGTTACTCTACCCAGCAAGGATCTCATTCAGACTTGATGGAGAAATTAAAACCTTTACAGACAAGCAAAAGCTAACAGAATTCAGCACCACCAAACCAGCTTTACAACAAATGCTAAAGGAACTTCTCTAGGTAGGAAACACAAGAGAAGGAAAACACCTACGAAAACAAACCCAAAACAATTAAGAAAATGGTAATAGGAACATGCATATCGATAATTACCTTAAATGTAAATGGATTAAATGCTCCAACCAAAAGACATAGACTAGCTGAATGGATACAAACACAAGACCTGTATATATACTCTCTACAAGAGACCTACTTCAGACCTAGGGACACACACAGACTGAAAGTGAGGGGATGGAAAAAGATATTCCATGCAAGTGGAAATCAGAAGAAAGCTGGAGTAGCAATTCTCATATCAGACAAAACAGACTTTAAAATAAAGACTATTACAAGAGACAAAGAAGGACACTACATAATGATCAAGGAATCGATCCAAGAAGAAGATATAACAACTGTATTTATGCACCCAACATAGGAGCACCTCAATACATAAGGCAAATACTAACAGCCATAAAAGGGGAAATGGACAGTAACACAATCATAGTAGGGGACTTTAACACCCCACTTTCACCAATGGACAGATCATCCAAAATGAAAATACATAAGGACACACAAGCTTTAAATGACACATTAAACAACATGGACTTAATTGATATTAATAGGACATGCCATCCAAAAACAGCAGAATACACGTTCTTCACAACTGCTCATGGAACGTTCTCCAGGACAGATCATATCTTGAGTCACAAATCAAGCCCTGGTAAATTTAAGAAGACTGAAACAGTATCAAGTATCTTTTCTGACCAAAACGTTGTGAGACTAGATATCAATTACAGGGGAAAAAAACTGTAAAAATTACAAACACATGGAGGCTAAACAATGCATTACTAAATAACCAAGAGATCACTGAAGAAATCAAAGAGGAAATAAAAATATAACTAGAAATAAATGACAATGAAAACACAAGGACCCAAAATCTATGGGATGCAACAAGAGCATTTCTAAGAGGGGAGTTTATAGCAATACAATCCTACCTCAAGAAACTTGAAAAATCTGAAATAAACAACCTAACCTTACACCTAAAGCAATTAGAGAAAGAAGAACAAAAAACCCCAAGTTAGCAGAAGGAAAGAAATCATAAAGATCAAATCAGAAATAAGTGAAAAAGAAATGAAGAAAACAAAGCAAAGATCAATAAAATTAAAAGCCAGTTCTTTGAGAAGATAAACAAAATTGGTAAAAAGTTACCCAGCCTATCAAGAAAAAAAGGGAGAAGACTCAAATCAACAGAATTAGAAATGAAAAAGGAGAAATAAGAACTGACACTGCAGAAATACAAAGGACCATGAGAGATTACAACAAAAATTATATGCTGATAAAATGGACAACCGGGAAGAAATGGACAAAGTCTTAGAAAAGCACAACCTTCCAAGATTGAACCAGGAAGAAATAGAAGATATAAACAGACCAATCACAAGCACTGAAATTCAAACTGTGATTAAAAATCTTCCAACAAACAAAAGCCCAGGAACAAGTGGCTTCACAGGCGAATTCTATCAAACATTTACAGAAGAGCTAACACCTATCCTTCTCAAACTCTTCCAAAATATAACAGAGGGAGGAACACTCCCAAACTGCCTCTATGAGCTACATCACCCCGATACCAAAACCAGACAAGATGTCACAAAGAAAGAAAACTACAGACCAATATCACTGATGAACATAGATGTAAAACTCCTCAACAAAATACTAGCAAACAGAATCCAACAGCATATTAAAAGGATCATACACCATGATCAAGTGGGGTTTATCCCAGGAATGCAAGGATTCTTCAGTATACGCAAATCAATCAATGTGATACACCATATAAACAAGCTGAATGATAAAAACCATATGATCATCTCAATAGATGCAGAAAAAGCTTTTGACAAAATTCAACACCAATTTATGATAAAAACTCTCTAGAAAGTAGGCATAGAGGGAACCTACCTCAGCATAATAAAGGCCATAAATGACAAACCCACAGCCAACATCGTTCTCAACAGTGAAAAACAGAAACCATTTCCTCTAAGATCAGGAACAAGACAAGGTTGTGCACTCTCACCACTATTATTCAACATAGTTTTGGAAGTTTTAGCCACTTCAATCAGAGAAGAAAAAGAAATAAAAGGAATCCAAATCGGAAAAGTAGAAGTAAAACCGTCACTGTTTGCTGATGACATGATACTATACATAGAGAGTCCTAAAGTTGCCACCAGAAAACTATTAGAGCCAATAAAGGAATTTGGTAAAGTTGCAGGATACAAAATTAATGCACAATACTCTCTTGCATTCTTATACACTAATGATGAAAAGTCTGAAAGAGAAATTAAGGAAATACTCCCATTCACCATAGCAAGAAAAAGGATGAAATGCCTAGGAATAAACTTACCTAAGGAGACAAAAGACGTGTATGCAGAAAACGATAAGACACTGATGAAAGAAATTAAAGAAGATACAAAGAGATGAAGAGATATTCCATGCTCTTGGATTGGAAGAATCAACATTGTGAAAATGACTCTACTACCCAAAGCAATCTACAGATTCAATGCAATCCCTATCAAACTACCAATGGCATTTTTCACAGAACTAGAACAAAAAATTTTACAATTTGTATGGAAACACAAAGACCCTGAATAGCCAAAGCAATCTTGAGAAAGAAAAACGGAGCTGGAGGATTCAGGCTCTCGGACTTCAGACTATTCTAGAAAGCTACAGTAATCAAGACAGTATAGCGCAAAAACTGAAATATAGATTAATGGAACAGGATAGAAAACCCAGAGATAAACCCACGCACATATGGTCACCTTATTTTTGATAAAGGAGGCGAGAATATACAATGGAGAAAAGACAGCCTCTTCAATAAGGGGTGCTGGGAAAACTGGACAGCTACATGTAAAAGAATGAAATTTGAACACTTCCTAACACCATACACAAAAATAAACTCAAAATATATTAAAGACCTAAATGTAAGGCTAGACACTGTAAAACTCTTAGAGGAAAACATAGGCAGAACACTCTATGACATAAATCACTGCGAGATCCTTTTTGACACACATCCTAGAGAAATGGAAATAAAAACAAAAATAAATGGGACCTAATGAAACTTAAAAGCTTTGCAGACCAAAGGAAACCATAAACAAGATAAAAAGACAACCCTCAGAATTGGAGACAATACTTGCAAACGAAACAACTGACATAGGATTAATCTCCAAAATATACAAGCAGCTCATGCAGTTGAATGTCAACAAAATAAACAACCCAATCCAATAATGGGCAGAAGACCTAAATAGACATTTCTCCAAAGAAGACATACAGATTGCCAACAAACACATGAAATGAGGCTCAACATCACTAATCATTAGAGAAATGCAAATCAAAACTACAATGAGGTATCACCTCACACCAGTCAGAATGGCCATCATCAAAAAATCTACAAACAATAAATGCTGGAGAGGGTGTGGAGAAAAGGGAACTCTCTTGCACTGTTGGTAGGAATGTAAATTGATACAGCCACTGTGGAGAACAGTATGGAGGTTCCTTAAAAAACTAAAAATAGAACTACCATATAACCCAGCAATCCCACTACTGGGCATATACCCTGAGAAAACCATAATTCAAAAAGAGACATGTATCACAATGTTCATTGCAGCACTATTTACAATAGCCAGGCCATGGAAGCAACCTAAGTGTCCATCCACAGATGAATGGATAAAGAAGATGTGGCACATATATACAATGAAATATTACTCAGCCATAAAAGGAAATGAAATTGAGTTATTTATAGTGAGGTGGATGCACCTAAAGTCTGTCATACAGAGTGAAGTAAGTCAGAAAGAGAAAAACAAATACTGTACGCTAACACATATATATGGAATCTACAAAAAAAAATGGTTCTGATGAACCTAGGGGCAGGACAGGAATAAAGACGCAGATGTAAAGAATGGACTTGAGGACACGGGGAGGGAGAAGGGCAAACTGGGACGTAGTGAGAGAGTAGTATTCACATATACACACTACCAAATGTAAAATAGACAGCTAGTGGGAAGCAGCCACATAGTACAGGGAGATCAGCTCGGTGCTTTGTGACCACTTACAGGGGTGGGATAGGGAGGTGGGAGGGAGATGCAAGAGGGAGGGGATATGGTGATATATGTATACATATAGCTGATTCACTTTGTTATATAGCAGAAACTAACACAACATTGTAAAGCAATTATACTCCAATAAGATGTTTAAAAAAATAATAATAAATAAATAACAATAAAATGAAGAACAAAGATATGGAGGAAAATGGATAAAAGGGATATGTTAATAAAAATGGAGCTTAATGAGCTATTGAGATGTAAAGAAACTAAAAGTTCAGTCACACATTTAAAATATTCATTAAAAGCAAAATTGACAAAGCAGAAAATGAAATTTTGAGATGAACATTGAGAATCACTCTATGAATACAGAGGAAAAGGAACTGGTGATAGAAATGAATGAGAGGTACTCTTGCAATTGCAAAAGTCAGAAAAAGGACATCTGACGTCATATTATTGAAATGAAAGAGAGCTAACTTTGAAGATTGCCAAAAATTCTAACTGAGCTGAATAAAGCTCTGCATATGCATACCAAACCTGAATACACATATGACACACCTACAACGAGGAAAAATTAAGAAAATATGTAAAATATGTAAACTTTTTAAAGGGAGATGGGAAACAGAGGAACAAAAAAAAGGAAAGTTAGTCTGGACATAGACTTCACCTTTAAACACTAACTGTCCTAAGACAAGGGAACAGTAGCTACATAGTTTTGAGAGTAAATATGTTTTATGTCAGTCATCAGTTTGACATTTACATGTGCAAACAGCTAAAACATATTTGCATGTATGTAAGTGCTCAGAAATCTTTGTACCCTTCTAATGTAAAAGGTGCACCAGTTGACAAAATTTTAATCAAAAATAAGAACTCAAGATTAGGGACCTAAGAGTAGGTATCAAATATCAGTTAATGTTGACTTAGTCTAAATAATTATTCCAAACATAATTTTAAAAATAATAATTTCAAAAATTATTTGGTATTAATAAGCTAGGTGAGAAATCACAGACCATTACAAAACTGAAGGGCATGCTAAATTTCCTACCTTAAAAGAAGAAAGGGGATTAAAGTATGGTAATTCCTTAATTCCTTTTCACCAATGATTAAGAAAAAATAAATTCATATATAATTATTTCTACAGGTATATAATTGTAATGTGTCACAGAGACTTATTAGTTGAAGAAGAGCAGCGTGTATAACTTCCAAACCACCAGAAGAATCAAAATTTGGTAACATGTGCATTATAATCATCAGGAAAATAGGAAAAGTATGTATTAAGAATAAAAACCAGAATAAGGCAAGTAAGATCAGTGGCATTTCTAATGACAGCAGTATAAATAGTTAATTGGAATAAAAAACATTATCCAAATATGTAATGTTTAGTTGTGTGGTTTTTGCAACAGAAACATAAAAAGTATCAAAGCAAAGTTAAGAGAAAGGTGCTGCCAAGCATGTTACTCAAAAACATGTTACTCAAACACAGAAACACACACTCACACACACACACACACACACAAAGGCAATGAAGCAGGATAGGCAATGTTAGTATCTAGTATCAGAAAACAGAATAGAGGGCAAAAAAAGCATCAAGATGATCTTATTGCAATTTCTAAAGACATTATAATAGATGTGGACATTTATGTATTAAATAAAAGTGTGTTGTGTGTATACTTTTTTAAGGTGAATTAATGGACACTTCTGGGATTTTGTAACCAACTCAATTTATTAATATTAAATTTTATACTTATATTTTATGCTTTTCCTTTTCAGCTTTCCAAGATTGAATCTTCTAATAAATAGTTCATTAATAAATCATAGCAGAAAACAAACAAACAAATAAAAACCACATTTGAGACGTGCAAGCCAAGGAATGCCAAGGCTGAACAACTACCACCAGAAGCCAGGAAAAGGCAAGGAAGGATCCTACCGAGTCTCAGAGGGATCATGACCCTGCTAAGACCTTGATTCCGACTTCTAGCTTCCAGAACTGTGAGAGAATAAATTTCTGTTGTGTTAAGTGCCCCCCGCATTGTGTTCCTTTGTTACAGCAGCTCTGTGAAATGAATACAGATGGAGTAGTACAATGGGTCATGTTCCTAATTACTCACTCCTTTTTTCCACAAGAGGAATCCTACATCACCACCCATTTGCCATCTGACTTTCAGTCCCTATTATGGGAATGAATATACGTTATTGCTCCACTGGAGTTGAGCTCGACCACAGGACTTGCTTTAGCCAGTAGACGTGATGTTCGCCACACTGGAGCAGAAGATTTAAGAATCACCAGGCATTTCTACTGGCTCTGTTGCTCCTTCCCTTCTGCCAATAGTATGGTAGGTCCCAGACAGGGACTGTGCCTTTAGCCTGGGGCTATTTCTTTAGCCTCTATGTCAGAGATACAACCAATCTACATGCCACATCAACACTGTTGAAACCTATAGAGATTTGAAGTCATCTGTTACTTCAACAGAATTTTAAAATATCTAGGGCCTCAAAAAATTCAGAAAAATGAATTCCTCCTCATCAGGCTTCGTGTTTTTAATATCAGATTGCCATAATAATCATTAAATAATTCCATCTATGAAGGCTACTTAGACATTGGCATTTAAAGTCTTTTCCTGATGTTCTAACACTGTACGGCTTACTGCAAGTAAATTACCTCAGTTTCTTCACTCTAAAAAATGTCAATAATACAAACCTAGCTCATAGTTCTATTAAACTTATCAGTTTCCTATAGATAGATGTTATACTCTATTTCTTACACAAATGGAGTCCTGACATTGTTTCCTCCATTAGTCATGAGTGAGGCATGTTGCACACAGAGGTCAGAGCTAGAAGTATGAGGCGACCAGAGGACAGCTATGTTGTTGCACAGCCATATGACTGCAGCCAAATTGACTAACTTCTTAGAGCTAGTTTCTCAAATTTCTTTTTTGTAACATCTTTATTGGAGTATAATTGCTTTACAATGGTGTGTTAGTTTCTGCTTTATAACAGAGTGAATCAGCTATATGTATACATATATCCCCATATCTCCTCCCTCTTGCATCTCCCTCCCACCCTCCCTATCCCACCCCTCTAGGTGGTCACAGAGCACCGAGATGATCTCCCTGTGCTATGCAGCTGCTTCCCACTAGCTATCTATTTTACATTTGGTAGTGTGTATATGTTCATGCCACTCTCTCACTTCGTCCCAGCTTACCCTTCCCCCTCCCCGTTTCTCAAATTTTTAACAAGGAACTCGTTACTGCTTAATATTTGAGGAGAGGCATTCAGCATTTTTAATATTATATTTCAAGTCCAATCCTAATGAACTAAGGCAGTAGGTAGTTTGGAAATTGCTATAGAACGAATAGTTGTGTCCTCCCAATATTCATATATTGAAACCTATTCCCCCAGTGTGATGGTATTTGGAGGTAGGGCCTTTGGGGGATGATTAGGGCTGAGCCCTCGTGAAAGGGGTTAGTGACCTTATAAAAGAGGAGCTCCCTCCTGCCATGTGAGATTATAACAAAAGGACAGCCATCTATGAACCAGGAAGCAATCTCTCACTGGACACCAAATCTGCTGGCACCTTGATCTTGGACTTCTAGCCTCCAGAACTGTGAGAAATAAGTTTCTGTTGTTAAAGCTACCCAGTCTTTGGTATTTCTGTCTTGGAAGACTGAATGGATTGAAACATAAATAAACCTTAAGTACGCATGAGAAAAAGGATCATAGGATACTTTATATGACTTCCTTTCATTCAAAAAATTCTTATTGATAATGTACTATGTGCCAGGCATTCTTCTAGTGCTGGAGATATAGCTATTAACGAAGCAAACATTACTTGTGAAGCTCACGTTACTAAATGATATGTTATTTATTTTTATGTCTATTTTGTCATGAGTTCTTGAATACAGATTTTAATTGTTAATTGGTACTGCTAGTTTTTAAAAAGTACATATAGACTTTCTTTTCTAATGTAATTCTAAGGCTCCCACAGTGCCTAATTTTTCAACAGTATAATAACCATAATTGGTATCAATACCCACTTAGAATTACATTAGCAGCAATGATTTTACTGTCCCTGAATGGACATAATCAACAAAGGAAAAATATTTACTAAACATTAGTTAGTCTGGAGACATAGAGGGTACTTTACCATTCATATAATGACAGACTTTACTTACAGACAATTTGAAAGAAATGCCACTCTCTGTATTCAAATGGTACAATAGTGCAATTAAAACAAGACATTTGTCTTCCAGTGTGCCTTCTCTATCACTACTAATGCACTGAGTCATTAGTTCCAACACTGTGAATACGTTCTCACTACCCCATTCAGTTTAATTAATGTACCAGATAATATATAAGAGCACACTTTGTACTGCTGCTAATATTAGATAATGGTTCTTAAAAAGAGAGTAATTGCTTACACTTTGATGGCTATGCAGAAGAAAAAACCTATATGTGTATATATATGTGTATATATGTGTGTGCATATATATATATATATACACACATTATATAAATATATAATACATATTTTCATATATAGGCATTTGAAGTCATTGAAAGATGTCCAAACACAGCTCTCTTACAAGAAGCAAAGGTCATAATCATACCTCTAGAAATTAAGAACAATCACAGATTGGGATAAATCATTGCCACGCACAAAGAGTAAACACGTCAAAAGGAGTCTTATCCTTTTTTGGCTTCAATCACAATAAATAGAGCATGGCATTGGCTGGCCTGGTGCTCATTTCATACTTCTTGATAAAGTGTTCAACTCCAAGTACTTAAGCAACATACTATGACATTTTCTTGTAATGTGGGCTGATATTCTGTCAATTTACCCTCAACTATGAAACTGAATCAATACTGAAATCATATCCTTAACAGAAGAGGAAAGGTGTTTCTTACTGTGGTTTCCATTCTACACATTGAAGGATTTAAGCTGACTCCTATGCTGAATTCACTAACTCCTGAAATCTATTCTCAGTCTGTATCTATAGGCATTTGTTATAAAAATCACCAGGATATACAGGCAACAGAGAATTTTCTCATTAAATGAACCTCAACTAGATACCAGCTGCGTGTCAGAGTGCCAGGTACTGGCATTAAGACTCCACCCAGGCCTCAAGTTGCTGATGATTTTAGCAGGAGAGACAGGTAAGGGGGATTGTGAAGAACTAGGACATAGTTTGGCTGTCCAAGAATTAGGCTTTGAAATCAACAGAGGGCCACATACTTGAACACTTTCCTGCAGCACCCAACGAACACACTGAATCAACAGGTAATGGATGGGATCAGAAATATGTAAAATCCTCTTAAAATGGTAGAAAGGATCCTAGGCTAAAAAATACATGATTGATTTAAGATACTGTGAGAGAATCAAAATCTTAAATGAATGTTTGGAATTAGATTGTTAACATTAAATTAATGGTTCTACTAAATTAACGTCTGAAGCATTTCAGGGAGAGATTGATTTTGCGTGTACCACTATCTACCATCCCAGAACAGGTTTTTAGAGGGCCTCATTCAATTTGGATTAAGGTATTAACATATGTAAAGCCACAGTGCCTAGGGCGGAAGAAGGACAAAGGATGCTTCTGCCCCAGGACAGGTGACAAAGACGGAGAAAAGTCAGAGTCCAATGCTTTCTGCCTTGTACTTTTTGGAACCAGGAGATCTCAGAGTTTGGGGCTCTATCTCTCAGTCCAAAATGCAATGTGGTGGTTTATTTTGGAAAAGAACTCAAAGAAATTGTTGCTGACAAGGACTGATCTTTATTTCCACCAAAAGGTGTAATCAAGAACTTTCACATTCAATAAGTCTCTACTGAGTACTAACCTACTGACTCAGAAATGGAACCAATTTCCATTTGGCCCGTTTTGTGAGGAGTCACAAGTGGGAATCCAAAACTGTTTAGGCCACTTTGTACCTTGCTACTCTGGCCAGTTGTCTGGCTAATCTGCCCATGGTTCAGCTCTGCCTACAGGGAGAAAAAACAAATTGGCCAGGCAGTCACAAATATCTGATTGGCATGATAGCTAAACTTCTCATTTTAAATAAAGACATTGATATTCTGGCTTTTAGATTGTCTTACGAGTTTCTCAGCATGAAGTTGCAGCATCCCCACGTCTAGCTCTTCTGGGACCCTGCTGAAAAAAACGTCCTGCTGCTGCAAAGTCCACGCTAGCCTAGGATAAAATTACCAATCAAGTGAGGCCTGGTCACAACCTGCCTCGTGAGAGGTTTGAACAGCATGACTCCTCCCACTCTGACTATATCTAATTGGACCGTGGATTGGTGTCCAAACTCTAACAGGCTGTAGACAGCCTTGGCTCAAGAAGTGGGTGATAAAATACAGAGTCTGCTGGATATTTTTAGGAAATTCCAACATGACTTCAAGAACTCAGCAGAACATCAGGATGGATAACAGTAGAGGGATACAGAGAGACTGCAGTAGACAAATGCCCAGAGGCAACAGAGATAACAGGGCAACAGAAGTTGTAGGTAAAGAGGAGAGCTGAGAGATGGTCAGGGGAGTGACTGGCAGACAAATTTGCAAAGGCACCATAACATTGGAGAGGAGGACCGCAGCTGTGGTGACCTGCACAGCACCCAGGAGCTCCTCATGGCCTATCTGTAGTTGTGGAAACAGTTCCTTGCCTCATTTACTTCCAGATCTATCCCTCACAGAAACACCCACTAAGCAAGAGAGCTAATAACGTTTTATTCCTCGCAACATGAAAGAGACTAACATAATTTTTTAAGAAACATTAAAATATAGACCTCCTCATTCAAACAACTTTTTGATTTCCACAAGGCTGTTTTTAAAAGATGGTAAAATGGTTCCCTATGTTCCCTATGTATTATCAAAAGAAACCCTTTCTTGAATGAAAACTTCTTCCATATTTTCTCAACTGAACCAATAAACATTAATTACAAATGTATGACTGAATAAATTAAAAATTTCAGAATTATCTCTTATAAATAGAAAATTATTACTTGTCAGATGTTCTGAAAACACAGCAAAATAATCAATAATCAAAATAATCAATGATCATTTTCTAATCTATGACGTAGAAGATACATGATATACAGTGTTGATGTTGATTTAATACAGTTTATATTTTTTTCTAAGGTTCAGTCATTTGATACAAGTATAATTATCTAGCTCAATTTATTCCCGTCCTTACATAAAACTGGTCTATTCTCATTTCTGTCACCAACTGCATCTGTCTCCAGCTGAAAAATACATATTCCTTGAAACATTAAATATAAAATCTAATCTGCACTTGCTGCATTAACCTCTAGTCTCGACCCAAAATATAGAAAGAGAAATCTCTCCAATTAAAATAAAATTAATATATTTAAAAAACAATCTTGACCACCAGCAGCTAAGAAAATTGGCTTAATGGATACTAACTTAAGAGGTTATACTAGATAGCAGCATAGGCTATATATGAAAGTGTTTTTGGAGAAGCTCTGTAGCAATGCTGGTTATTTATGATGAAATAGAAAACTCGTGTAAGGAGGAAATCACTGTGGACTAGAGTTTGACTGGAAAAACTTCTCGGTGAATATCAGTGTTGGGTTGGGTTTTGCCTGACAGGTAGGATTAGAATAGCAGAGCAGAGGGGAGACCATCTCAGGCTCTGGGGCATGGAGTCAGGAAAAGGCTTTACCCAGGTGCAGGGGTCAGGATGGAGGGAGCAGGGAAACAAAACAAGCCAGGAGATGGGGTTCATTGGTGAGAGATCCGGCACACAAGGCAAAAGTGCCTGAACCCATAAGAACTGTGGACCTTAAACAGGAAATCATCCTAATAAAATTGGTTTCAGGAAGAGAGATACTGCCAGCAGCAGGGCATGCTAGGAGACAACTGGAAAAATCTAAGCACAACAGGACAATTACCAGAGTAGAGTCAGCTGAAACATGGCAAAGGGCAAATTAGACTTAATAAGAGATAGGGATAGACGGGAAAAGAATTGAAGATAAAGATTAACCAACCTCTTAGACCTGTGTCATCAGAGTTTGAAAGTGAGGGTGGAAAGGAAGGGAGATGATGTGTTGGGGTGAGGATATTATAACTTTGAAATCAGCAGAGAGCTAGCCTGGTGGAACTGGACAGAGCAGAGAACAGTGTGTCCTTTGCTGTTCCTAGCCGGTGATCACATGAATTCAGAGCCAGTCTGATATGCTCACTGACTGGCCACATACAGGTAAGCGCCCGCATCGTTTGGTAGCTTAGTAGGGCACAAGCTCGCATCCATCTGACCAATCAGCAGCATATAGCACAGGTCTAGAAAGTGGGAGAAAAGGCTTGTGCCAAAGTTGTGCCAAAGCACGATAAGGAAACAAGAGAAGAGCAGACACATGCATCCCATATGTGAGGCTCAAATAACAACGCTTTCTAAAGACACTAGAACATTTTGCTCCAAACGTTATCCCTGAACTCTCCTTAAAGAAACTCTGACTAGCATTTACCATTATTTGGGGCAGTTAGTTCCTCTGAGCCAAACCTCCCTATCGATCCGTCGTGCTCTCCCCAGGTTCTCCCATCTTCTCTGGGGCCTACTTGCCCTCATGCCCCGACACCCCCTTAGTCCTTGAATCTGGGACCACTGTGCTCCCCTGTGTGTTTGGTCTTGTCCCAGACTCTGAATCTGTTACTATCTTAAAAGCAGATAGGAGTTAAAGAGCTCTAGGCTAATCCTATTGTGGCTCAGCGCTACATCTCAGCAGCACAGCCCAGGATGTTTTGACTTCATATGCAGAAGGCGTTAAGTAAGATGATACTTGCCTTCTTCTGTTGGACCAGACACCCAAGCCAGGTCACTTGGTCTGAGGTTTGTTCCTCTCCTCGCCTTTCAAAATTGTTTCAGAGCTCTAAGTTCTGCTCTGACCACATATCCTTATATCTGGGTCCCCAGCTATTTGTGTGGCATTCTGGTAAGCTTGTCACTCCCAAATATGCATTCCATACAGATAGATGGATGAAACCATTCCCTTTGTGACGGTACTATTCAAACAGGATTGTCCTCACTTTCAGCAGCATCATCTAAATTAAACTTGATTTAATCTAGAATCAAAACTCCTCGAGTCAGAAAACAGTATGACTTTTAATAAAAGCTATGCTCACATCATGGAAGGACTATACAAGTTAATAACAGTATTTCAGAAGAATTGAAAGTATAAACACAAGCCTTCAAATATCTGAAGAACTGGTTTCTTTTTTATAGTTCAGTGCATCATACCCTAAATGACTGAAGTTTGACTAATCCTCAGAAATCTTCTTTTGATTAAGTAAATCAAATCAGAATGTTTTCATCATGAAAAAGATCACTCTACAAAACCTACGTACAAGAAGTTTGGTGCCTTGGATATTATGATCACTTTCCTAAAGGGAAGATTTTTTTTTTTTTTTGATCAGTAAAAACCAATATCTGGCAAAGAAAACCTACCCATCAAAAGTAAATAAATCTGGTTCAATGTTTTGTTTCAACTCCTGTATCAAAGCCAGATTAGAGACATTATTTAGGTATTTGGGTATTCTGTTCTCGAATAAGGGCTGAGTTATAATTTAGGGAAGTTTGATCTTTAGGCTAGCTTCAATTTTGTTCTATTTTGTTTGTTTGCTTGTTTGTTTGGGGCAGGAGATGGTGTTTGATATTGTCCAGGTGGTTATGGGCTTCCCCTTTCTTTGCCAAGGAGCCTGAGAATAAGATCAGGGAAAGTGCAAGACAATAGAAATGAAAACAAAAATGAGCAAATGGGACCTAATTAAACTTACAAGCTTTTAACAAAACGAAAAGACAACCTACGGAATGGGAGAAAATATTTGCAAATGATGCTACTGACAAGGGCTTAATTTCCAAAATAGACAAACAGCTCATACAACTCAACGACAGCAACAAAAAACAACCCACTCAAAAAATGGGCAGAAGACCTAAATAGACATTTCTCCAAAGAAGACATACAGATGGCCAACAGGCACATGAAAATATGTTCAACATCGCTAATTATTAGAGAACTGCAAATCAAAACTACAATGAGGTACCACCTCACACTGGTCAGAATGGCCATCTTTAAAATGTCTACAAATAACAAATGCTGGAGAGGTTGTGGAGAAAAGGGAACCCTCTTGCACTGTTGGTGGGAATGCAAATTGGTGCAGCCACTATGGAAAACAATATGGAGGTGCCTCAAAAACTAAAAGTAGAGTTGCCAAGTCCAGCAATACCACTACTGGGCATATACCCGGACAAAACTATCATTCGAAAAGATACATGCACCCCTACATTCACAGCAGCACTATTTACAACAGCCAAGGCATGGAAACAACCTAAATGTCTATCCACAGATGAACGGATAAAGAAGATGTGTGGGCTTCCCTGGTGGCACAGTGGTTGAGAGTCCGTCTGCCGATGCAGGGGACACGGGTTCGTGCCCCGGTCCAGGAGGATCCCACATGCCGCTGAGCGGCTGGGCCCGTGAGCCATGGCCGCTGGGCCTGCGCGTCCGGAGCCTGTGCTCCGCAACGGGAGAGGCCACAACAGTGAGAGGCCCGCGTACCAAAAAAAAAAAAAAAAAAAAAAAAAAAAAGATGTGGTATATATATACAATGGAATATTAATTAACCATAAAAAAGAATGAAATAATGCCATTTGCAGCAACATGAATTGACCTTGCTATGTAACTCAGAGAAAGACAAATACCATATGATATCACTTATATGTGGAATCTAAAATATGACACAAATGAACCTATCTACAAAACACAAACGGACTCACAGATACAGAGAACAGACTTGTGGTTGCCAAGGAGGAGGTGGGGTACGGGAGGGAAGGATTGGGAGTTTGGGATTAGCAGAGGCAACCTATTATACATAGGATGGTTAAACCACCTAAATCATACTGTATAGCAGACAGAACTATATTCAGTATTCTGTGACAAACCATAAAGGAAAAGAATATGAAAAAGAATATATATTATGTATAACTGAGTCACTTTGCTGTACAGAAGAAATTAACACAACATTGTAAATCAACTATACTTCAATAAAATTTTTAAAGAAAGAAGAGAGATCAGGGAAAGTGGCTTTGCTGCCTCCTACTCAGAGGAGATGCCCGTTTGCCTGTAGGCCTTTCCAGCTAATGGTCTTCATTGGTTGGCAGGCTGAGGGGAGCTCTCAACACATCCAGGGCCCAACCAGCTGATATGGACCGTGTCCATCTCCAGCACTACAGTGCCCTTCCTACTCCACTGAAGCCACACTGACACGCCGGTATGAGTGCTTCTTTCACTGAGGCATCAGACAAGCATCTCAAAGCAAATCAGAGAAAGAAGATTGGGAATTAGGGCTCTATTTCTAGCCCATTTTCTCAGAGCAACTCAAGGAAGATCCAAGAGGTGAGAATTTAGGCCTTGGGAGGTTGCTGCATATAGACGCATTCCTTACTCATTCTCTCATCGCCCCAAGTCTCCCACGTCACCTTCCCTCAGCCTATCTGTAAGCAACTATCTCCTGGCCAGCGTTCCACCTCCCTCATCCAAAGAAACCCCACCCTCCACTGTTTGAGCACTGCTAGCTTCCTATTCCTAATAGGTTTTTGAAAATTCTTGTGGCTTCTGTTTCAGCTGGAAGTTCACGGAGGTTTTATTCTGCTTCAAAAGGATGGATGAGCTCTGGTGCTGTAACTGTGTGAAGGGAAACAGTAAGGAGCCTGATTTTGGTTGACTCTCCACAAGTGAAATGAGAGACTGAATATACGAACAGACTGTGGCCAGGCCATGCAGCAATATTCTGGCCCACCTCCTGCAGCAACCACCAACCCATGATCTACAGTAAAGAGACCAGGAAGGCAGCCTGTTACGTCAGGCTTGCAGGAAGCCAGACCACTATCTCCAGCCACCAGTCCAGGAAGCCAAACAAGAACCCCTGTAACAATTAGCCCAAAGAGCCAGAACTTGATTAATAACTGATGGATTCCTTCATTTTTGTCCCCCTTCCAACTGAGGACCAACCAGAAAAAGCCAAGTATGTACCCTGAACCAATCACATAGGCTGCTCCACTTCCAGTCAGCCCACCTAAACTTCCCCAGGCCAACGGCCTCCATTCAGGGCATATTTTGAAGCCTTCCTTTTTTCCACTGTAAAGTTTTCCCGCTCTTCTGCCTACCTTTGAGTTTCTGCCAAAACAAAAGAGATGGTATCTGACTCCCTTGTAAGCTCTGAACAAATAGCCTTTGCTTGGTCCCATTTGGTTGGTCTTCATTTATTTCCACAGAAGCCTGGCGCTAAATTCCTCCCTGACTAAGGGCAAGCACATCTCATCATACTAGGAATTGATTAATTATTAGTTAATTAATCAATTAATTACCCTAGGGAGGTTCAGTCCACTATTCTCACCTGAAGGAAACATGATCCCCGTAGTAAGATGATTTTAAAGCTACTTCTTGGGATCCTTGAGAAATAACCGACATCATTTGTTAAAGGAACATTTGACTCCTACTTGTTCCTGCTTTTATCACCAGCAGCCCACACATTAGCTGAGAATGGCTCTGTCTGAGTCAACCAGGATGGATATGCAATCTCCCAATAGATTATTTATGATCTTAATGGGGGGGAGGGTCATTTCATTCCATCTCACTACATTTAATTTACTTTTCCCCAATTTGAAAGCAACAGATTCTTTTGGAAAGTCATACAAACCAATGTAACAAGGGAGATGTAATATAAG
The DNA here is from genome assembly GCF_005190385.1 of Monodon monoceros. Classification (NCBI taxonomy): domain Eukaryota; kingdom Metazoa; phylum Chordata; class Mammalia; order Artiodactyla; family Monodontidae; genus Monodon; species Monodon monoceros. The sequence goes on from NW_021703768.1 coordinate 97,858,621, forward strand.
ATACCACCTTTAGAAAGAGCTGGAGGAGAAAAACCTGAAAGCCAAGCCTTTACCGAAAAGAAAATCTCACACAAAGAGATTGTTTAATCAATTATTCCCATTATCATGAAAGGGGGGGAGTGAGGAGAGGATTCAGATATTTTAAGTGTTTCTTTAATTTGTTGAAACCATGTGGCAAACCAGAAAATAAGAGACCGAAAGATTTATAAGAGATTGCTTGGTATATTTACAGTTGTAAACAGAAAAGTGTAAATCTGTAAATCTTTATTTAAATTATATGTGGAGGTAGGAGCTCCAGATTAAGCATACATTTTACAAAGACTGTGATATAGTGTCTGGAAAACAGGTTGGAAGAACCTACACATTTTGCATTTGCATGAGAAATTAAGGAACCTCCCAAAGATCAAACACACAAAAAAATCCCAAAAGAGGAAATAAGGCTTACAGGCTTGACCCACTAGCAACACCCCAGTGACCAAAAGAGGAGCAAGAAGGTTAGATTTGCTGTGCATGGAACTGAGTGGCAAGTGAATACTGAATAAGCATTTTATCCTCAAAACTCCCTGAGACTTAAGAAGTCTGACTAGTGCACCAGGAGGAGAGAGACCTGCTCGCCACTTCCTCATGGCCCTGTGTGGGAAGGGTTCTGCACATCTGAGTGCAGCCAGGGAAGGATAGGAAGCAGCCAGGAGGCACGGCCCCCCCGACTGGCAGCAGCGGCATGACCACAGCAGTCAGGTTCTCCAAGGACCCTGCAACAAGCATTTGCAGAGCAGCAGAGGGCACTCGGTTTGCAGGTAAACAGATACGGCATCCTTGGCTAAACAGCATCACCTCCATTGTCAGTGTTGGACAACCATGGAAGGGATGAGCAGGGCTTCCTAGATAGCAGAGGCCATGGAGGAGGATTGGTTATACAATCACGCTCCGTAGAGAAACATGTGAGAAAGAATCATAGAAAGAAACACAGAAAACTTTGTGTGGGACTAGAGTTCCCAGATAAAAGATAAAGATGAGGAGCAGAACAATAGTACTTACTACCATTCATATGATCCCCACTTTTCTTCAGAATGATATGTGGTTTGGGGGACTTCCTAAAAGTGGCGCAGTGGTTAACAATCCGCCTGCCAATGCAGGAGACACGGGTTTGATCCCTGGTCCGGGAAGATTTCACATGTCGTGGAACAACTAAGCCTGTGTGCTGCAACTACTGAGCCTGAGCTCTAGAGCCCGCGAGCCACAACTACTGAGCCCGCACGCCTAGAGCCCGTGCTCCACAACAAGAGAAGCCACTGCAATGAGAAGCACATGCACCGCAACGAAGAGTAGCCCCCGCTCGCCACAACTAGAGAAAGCCCGTGCGCAGCAATGAAGACCTAATGCAACCAAAAATAAATAAATAAAAATAAAAGCATGAGAAAAGACTAGAAATTAAAAAAAAAAGAAAGAAAGAAAATGGCCAGAGTCACAGACTTCAGCAGTGACAGCACACATTTCTAAGAGTCCAGGGGTCAGATGCACCTCAATGCACACCAGGCCAATGAGAACAGAGAAGATCCAGAGGATGCCCGGCAGAAAATGAGGCCCTCTGCCCCGACACCACAAGATAACATAGGGCCCTCCTCCTGCATGAGGCAAGATGCCATATCAGAAATGAGCTAGAGAGAAAAGCTGAAAACCAAGCATTTACCTGAAAGAGAATGCCAGACAAAAGAGCTTATTAAGGAGTCAGAGAATTATTTTGCAACTTCAGAATTCTCCTTTCCTACCAACCCCCACCACCCCACACTATATAGAAACCTAAGAGATAAGCCTCACAAAGAAATTATATCAAGCTCAGAAAAGACCAAGTTCCATTTTATTTTCACATCCCAGTTAACCCCATATATTTCTATGCTAGGAGTCCCTCAAAATATTTCAATATTTTAAAACTTGTCTTAAATAATAGAATTTATGAGAGAAAATGCAATTGACATGGAGGGAGAGAAAGTTCGTAAGACAAATGGATGAAGACTGGTTTGGAAATTCCCCGTTTGATTTCAGGATGGCCAATGGGCGTGGTAGGAAATTGAAGGTGAGGGCGTGCAGAACACTGGAGAGAGCACAACCCTGAGCTGGGTGAACACAGTGCAGCATGTCAAGGAGAGGACAAATGATTAGGAGTGAAGAATACAGTGGGACAGCAGGAGGCGTCAGCATTATGACAAATCTATAACTGATGGAGATATCGGCATTTTCAAAATGTGTTTCCAATGTTTGATGAATCTACACCTCTACCTTCAAACGACAGCGAGAAAAATGGTGAGGCATTTTTTCCATACATCGCATGCTAAGCTTTAAAATTCAGCACTATTTCAGGTTCATATTTTATTGATTCCTATGGAGTTTGAGGTACATGAATTGTCTAAAAAACAGAATCATGACAGAAAGATCATCCTGATTCTAACTTATTACAGGTACTGTATGGAGTTACTTACAATAAAGAAGGTACACATTTCCAGTAAGAGCCTGGAATTTTGTTAATGCAATTTTTCACAATACTACACTGGCTTGGACGTAGGGCAGAGTAGAATTACAAAGCGTTTGTCTCTGGAGGGGCACACAGAGATCTGGAAGAGCTCTCCAAAATATCTCCGAAAAAGATGCCTAAGCCCCAAAGGTCACACTATTGTCTATATTATTCTTAAATATTGATGTTCTTGAATTTTCTAGTTTAAATCTATGCTGGTCCTTTCCTTGTTGAAGGCAAATTCTGAGTGCCCCCAATAAAGTAGGGAATAGGCCCCTGGAATGGTATTTGCATGAGGAGCTCCCAAAGGGAGAGTGAGCCAGGCAAACGCCACTGGACCAGAGACAAACTTCAATCGTGGCAGAAGACTGAGGATTCTGAGTACATCGGGGGTCACTTGGGTTTGCCCTTCACACCAAGGAGGAAGGAAGTAGAAATAGAAGTTAAAGTTCTGTCTTGCTAAACAGTGTTAAATCAGAACTCATTAGAAACCATCTAATTGGAATAACAGTTACACAAAAGAGAGAAAAGCATTCTCCTTGACACAGGACCTGGAATCATTGGAAATCTGGAAAAGACAGAGCATGCGTAGCCCCTCAAAGTCTCCAATGCTTCAGCAGAAGCAGGACACCATGGGCCCCAGCAGAAGTGGCAGGGATGTGCCATCATCCATCAGGCGGTCATCAGTGCCTGATAGAGGTGGCCGCAGTCAGGGGAACAAAAGCTATCCAACAGAGAGGGCATCAGTGTCCAGCAAAGGCATCAGGACCAGAGGACATCATATGACCACTGTCTGGCCTTGATCATGAACACAACCGAAACATCTCAAGGACTTCCAGATATGATTACTTGGGGGGAGAGGAAAGAACTTTGCAGCAGACAGGCACAAAAGACACACAGCACAGGTTATTACTGTTAACATCACCCCGAATATAAGATTAGGTAAGTGTAGCTGGAGGACACAAATTACACAGATGTCCAAGGTAAGTTTCCACAATCCTCCTCAGAGGTCCAGGAATTCATAACCTGGGCCCCAGGACCCCCAAAAAATCCAGAGAAATATTTAGGGAATAAATACTTTCAAATTTTTAATAAATAAAAACACAAGTTGTCAAAATTCTATGTATGTATCTTTATGGATATTTTTTCTGGTGAAAATGTTCATAATTTTTATCTGATTCTCAGAGGGCTATGTGACACCCCTAAATTTAAGAACCTGAAATCTTTCTTGCTGCATCTCATTTCTCAGGATGCAGTGGAGATAGGAAAGGCCTCTTTTCTGTCCACCCTGGGAGCTTTAGAGTTGCTTTCAAAATTCTATAATCGGGGCTTCCCTGGTGGCGCAGTGGTTGAGAGTCCGCCTGCCAAGGCAGGGGACATGGGTTCGTGCCCCGGTCCGGGAGGATCCCACATGTCGTGGAGTGGCTGGGCCTGTGAGCCTATGGCCTCTGAGCCTGCGCATCCGGAGCCTGTGCTCCGCAACGGGAGAGGCCACAACAGTGAGAGGCCCGCGTACCGCAAAACAAAACAAAACAAAACAAAACAAAAAAAACTCTATGATCAAGGGTATCTTTGATTTTCATCATCTTTGCCCCTGCAATGTCAGAAACTCCCATCCAAGTGATGAGGTCATGCTTTCTCTCCTCCATCCTGCAGACTTGTAGCACACAACTCTGAACTGGGTTGACTCTACTCAAAAGAATCTCAACAGATCCCAGATGACAATGAAAGCAAGTTACAAAATTATAGCCCATTTTCACATCATTTATAAACCTTTCATAAGAACTCCCCCCCCCCCACTGAAAATGGTGGAAGTCAGAGTTGAGTGAAGATTGTAAAATCAGGCTCTGTGTATTTAGCAACAAGCACTATCTGGGTAGAAAGATAAGATATTGGACCCGCTCTGGTGGGCATTCTTTATGGGCAAGGAGACAAAATGTAAGTTTTTAGTTTTATGGTCACAGCAGCTTCAGGTGATAGCAGAGAAGAATCTCATTTTCTTGTTGAGATCTGCAGGTATTTTATATGTGACTTGGAACTAAAAAGGAAAGAAAAAAAGTATAAGGGCATGGCTAAACATCAAATGATTAATAGACATTTTTTCTTCTCTTTTTAGTGACTGCATTCCAGCACTGTTTAGCTGGGGTATTATAGTGATAAATCCAATCAAAAAAAAAATTTACCAGTATGTAACCTTAGTCCAGCACCACTGACCTTGTAGGTAATTCAGTTTTGTGAGATAATTTCCAGGAGAACAAATTATAAATACAGGCTATTACTACTGTAAGCAAAATCCACTGCAAAAGCAGTTAGTTCTGAGATAAACTGCCTATGGAATCTACCAGATCCCCAAGGTCTTTCCATTGTGTTCTCTAGTCAAGATTCTAACATGAGCATTAAATTAAAAATTCTAGTTTCCAGGGACTTCTCTCCTAAGAACTTTAAACAGTGTCTTACAAATATATTTCACTATGCAAAAACCTAAAATAGAATTGGTCACTTCAAAAATTATTTCCCTGTGATCTATGTTACTGAGATAATACAGCAAATTTTGGTGACACGTAAGGACATATTTATACCGAAAAGGGGATTTTCAAAGGACATTTCCTCTGATAAATTTGTCTTTTAGTGACAGTAATTACTTATTCTGGAGACACTTAACCACTAATGGTGGGATAATCTCAAGATACAACTGCGCATTTTTAGAAATTTAAGCCAAAATTAATCAATCTGTCTAATTTCAACTAAGGGGAGAAGAAATATTCTCTGAAGACCACACTTTCTTATGAGGCTATAAGTTTAAGGTGGCAGTATAATTGGAAAGAAATTTATTAAAGGGCTGGAAATTACCCCAAATTAAAACATTTACAGCCTAAAGCTGTAATTAGGGCAAAGGTAAAGGCACGAGGTTCACAAAGAAATCCTGGCTGCTTCTGACTGCTCCTTGGATGCCATCTTTGCTAATTCATTATCTTGTTTCCATGGTTAATTATGGGGACTCCCCAAGGTGTGATAACTACTCTTTTGCTTTTTCCTTTTCCTCTATTTCATTCATTAACCGACATGTTTTGAACAATTCACATAGAGACTGCGCTAACATTGATAGATGCCCCTGAATGCTAAGCACTGTGCTAGGCACTTTTGGAGTTAACTGCAAACCTATGTGAAACGCCTAACTCCCCTGATTATTCCTTTCCACCAAACAGTTCCATGTGACTTTCTTAGCTCTAAAAGTAGGAAGACAAAGGGGAGTCAAGAGGCAGGGATCTACTGATGAGCTACGTTACCCTGGGCAAGTCACTAGATCTCTCTCAGTCTCAGTAAAATAAAGATGTTGAACTAGATCAGAAGCTGCAAAACTGATCCATTGGGCAAATCCAGTCTTCAGACATATTTGCTTGACCTGCAAAATTATTTTTAAATCTGGAAGGTTATATAAAAGTCTGGATTTCTATCTTCTCCTGAAAAAGTAGAAGACCTAAGCCTGATTTCTTTGATGGCAATGACTGGCTGCAGCCAAGCAGCAGCTGCCTCTTTAGAATATTCCCTACAATTTCCAATATTCCCTATTGTGTTGCAAGTGTTCCCCTTCACTCATATACTTTACATGACTTGCCTCTCAACCAGATGGCCAACCTCAACACTAGAATGCACTGGTTTTACTTCTAAATACTACCCATTGTTTACTCTATTTTAGGCTTTCTCCCCACCCTTGTCCAGTACCACAAGCATACAACTGAAATCTACCTCAATTTTTTCAGTGTTCAATTCATATATTTTACTGGGCTACTCATCCCTTTCTAACTTCTGTTTGACCATTTTTGTCATACTTAACCCCCAAACTTTAAAATATTTTTACATCCTTCTCTACTTTACTCATAACCAAATGTTATAAACCCCTTCTCAGAAATTACAATTTCCATCCTCTTATACCCAAGTCATTACACTCAAGGCCAATATTCTTACTAAGACTCTTACCAATTCATACATTGAAAATAAGAAGAACCAAATTCCTTGCAGGTCTGTAAATCTTCTAATAACTTAGTGTATCTCCTAAAAAGCAACCATAGATTTCAAGGATTTTTTTAGCAGAGTACAAGCTGCTATCCAAGAGCCATTCCCTCCTCCTTCCTTACTTACAAGAACAGATTTTATGTGGGATGGAAATGCAACCAGTTAAAAGACTACATTTCCCAGACAATGTTACAGCAAGGTATGTCCATGTGACCAAGCTCTGGCCAATGAGATAAACAGAAGTCCTGTATGGGAATTCTGGTAAAACTGCTTAAAGGAAACCAACTTCACTGTAAGAAAAATTTCCCCTTTTGCCTCTTTTCCTTCTTCCCAACTACAAAACACATTTGATGACTAGAGCTTCAGAAGCCATTTTGGACCAAGAGGTAATACTTTCGAGAATGTAAGCCATGACCTCAGACGGTAAGAGAAGAATGATAGGATCCTGGATCCCTAATGACCACAAAGCACCAGACTAGTGTTTAAAGTGTCACGTTAACATACTAACATACTGATGTTTCATAAACTTTTTTTTGTTTAATATTTTTAAGTCTAATATTTCCTATTAACAACTGAATCTAATTCTAACTAAAAAAGGTGGACTATCTTCTCCAGCTGACTCATTTTCCTAGTAATCCCTTACATTTTCTTGGCTTAAATCATGATGACTCTTTTTTCAAAACTGTTCATATTTAAGCTCTTCTATGAAGACTTTTCAAATTAAAAGCATCAAGCCCTTGTCACTCCCTCTTATCTCCAGAAGCCTCTCTGCCCCTCATATTGCAAGCTTCTTTCCTAGCTACTTTCTTAGCACTGAGCTGAAATGTTTTACACAATGGATCAGAATCAAAAAGCAGAGGGGAGAACCTCAGTAGAAGGGCAGAGAAGGAGAGCTGGAAGCAATCAAGGAAAGAGAGGGTCAAGAATGGAGAAAACTTCAGGTGTTTCTCAATTTGGAGCAGTTTGGTTTGGTTTGGTTTTGACCCATGAGGCATCTGTATCCCCTCAGCACAGAATGAACCATAAAAAAAAGAAGAGTTTGAGGAAAGCTCCAATTAAAAAGGTACAATTAGGATTAAAAGAGGTACTGGATACCACAAGGAGTAGAATGGGAACTCTTACCACAGGGCATTGTTAGTATTGCTAAAAGGCTTAAGTTGGCCTTTATTTTGAAACACAGATTGGGCTTCAACATGATACCCAGAACCAACTTCCATTCTCACACAGTCCATGGTCTATAGGAGAAGGTCCCTAGGACTGTTACTGATTTCAAAATGTGTTGTTTGAACCTCGCTTCTCAGGTCATCTTTAATTTCTCAGAAAACCACAAAATGCATGGTAGTGAGAACCATGGGCTGTTTTGCCTCTAACTACTGCTTTTCTTTCCCTGCCATTCTGATCCCATTATAGTAAAATCTATTACAGAAATCTCTTTCATCATCTCTTCCCTTTATGAGCAGTTATCTTGTTACTTGCCAGCCAAGTAGAATGTCAGAAAGGTCACGATCAAAGACAGTAAAATGATATAACAATATCCACGATAGAGAAAGAAAAACTAATGAGCCACTGACCTCAATATATCTGTGTACCCGGTGGTCAGTTATGTGAAATTCCTTGAAGCCTCTCCACTTTGAGTTACTGAAGAGGTAATTTATTTATTGAGTCATTAAGCTTTCCTAAAATACTCAAGGGGAAAAACACAGTTATTATATCTTGGAATTTCATCCAGACTATAAAAGAGCATCGGAATTGAATATGAAATATCAAGATGTCCCAACAGGGTGTAAACCCAGCATAGAAAGTATGAAGGTGGGTGAAGACGATCAAAGACCCAGGCCACAGGTGATATCAAGAAGCCTGTCAGCAAGTAGCCAAGCCCAAGCATTAGACTGAAACGCTCAGTTACTTTTTTTTAAATTCAAGATACCGAAAATCCAAGACAAACTTGTTGAAGCAAAGTAGAGAATAAACTGACTCACAGTTGGGTTAAGACACGGATTCTTGAGACACCTATATATAATGGAATCATGCTGCTACACACCAGAAACTAACACAACATTGTAAACCAAATATACTTCAATTAAAAAAAAAATAAAGACATGGATTCTTGGAAGGATTCAAATGATGTCACAAAGATGGTCTGCTTCTGTCACCTCTACTCAGCTCTCCTCTCCTCTGTATGTTAGCTTCATTGTTTAACACAGTCACCATCAATGGCCCATAAATGATTGCTAAAGCTCCATACCATACAGTTCTTTAGACGTTAGCTTGCAAAAATTAAAGCCTGTGTTTATTGATAGAGTCTACAAAACAGCTCTCATTCTCACTCTGATGGAACCTGCTTGAGTCACATGCCTAGCCTTGAACCCATGTCACGGGCTAGTGAAGCATGAATGACTTAAAACTGGGTCATGTATTCCATCTCTGCAAATGGGGAAGGCATGGCCCCTGAAGAAATTTGGGATGTGGTTACCAAAGAAGGCATAATGTTTAAACAATAGCCATAAATAAACACCCACTACACAAGTATATTGGACCCTGATTCTGGAAGCATACATATATAATAAACAAAGATAGGGGCACCAAGAAAAGCACGAAAGAAAAATCATTTTATCAAAATTGTTAACAAGTTTGAACCCTAGTTATCACAATAGGCGTACAGGTCAGTAGCAGAGTAACAGCAAGAAGAAATCTGGGTAAAACTCTGTAATTCTCACATGCTAAGGTCAAGATTTGTCTTAGATTCTGGTCAAGAGTATGGTTGTGTCACATCATCTATGGCAAGAGAAGCACCTCAGAGGCAGGGCCTGACATTATTCTGCTGAAGAATGAAGCAGACTTGAGCTGGGTCCAGAGGAAGAAAGATTAGCTTCATCGAGTTTACTTAAACCTGTGGTCTTTTCATTTCCTTGGCTATGACGAGGATGAGAAGAAAGTGCCCAGCTGCTCAGTTTTCATGACCCATGGAACAGCCCTTCTGAAGAAATCAATGGTTGCATCTAAGGCCTTGAAATTGTCAAAAACTACGCAAACTTGGCTCAAACCGCAAAATAGTGACTAAAGAAATTAGGCCAAGTGGTTAGGAGAGCGACTGAATGCCTCAGTGTGGATTCTGAACTTGTTTCTTACCTCAACCGCTATCAAAATATGCAACTCAAAAGCTTGAGAGAGAAGGGCACTCAGTGAAAGGCCTTTTGTGTCAGCTGGGGGCTGCCTAATACCGGACGACAGCCTGACGCCTCTCCTGGCGAGCATCATGACAGGTCTGGATACTTGAAATCATCAGCTACCAGAGGCGAGGTTCCGAGCAGCTATTGCCAGGCGCGGACAACATGGAGATCCCTGTGAGCAGGCAGCTTGCGAAACCCCAAGAGCAGCGACTGAACGGGCAAAGAAAGGCGGGTGCTGTGCACTGATCCTGCTTGCCACACAAAGCTCAAGTCTAGCATAAGCAAGTGCATGCCTACTTCCAGTGCAGCTTGAAAGAGAACTTGTTTTCCAGGGCTCTTCCTAACTGTACTTCTGTCCTCGCTGGACCAGCCTCTCCCATTCTCCCTCCATCAAGCCAGGTCCTCATTCCTACGGGTCACTGCTGACTGCACTTCTCCTGCAGTTCTACAGGGAAGCTCTGAATTCCATTCTAACAAGCGAATTTTTCATTTAATATTCCCATTCTATATAGATTTGGTTTTGTATCCCTAGACTGGTTTGAAAAATATAGTCTTATTCTAAACCTGAACATGTGCCATAGTAGAATGCTCCAGTATTCCTTGTCCAAATATTCACTTCCTGTCAAGCTTAACGTTGGATTCTGTTCCCAAAATTCCTTTTCCAATTCAAATCATTTAGTATGTACATTGATTAAAACATTAAAGTATGCATTGACGTTTAATTTGAATCTGTGTGTTATGCCACCAAATAGGTAGCATATCCATTCAAGACAGAAAGAAAAAGTTAAATAATTTTTGCACCTGCATAACAACTGGAGAGGTGCCAGAAGCTTTCCTCACTCCTCACCTGAGACTATATATATGACTACTGTCTGCATTTTCTTCCTTATTCTGAGCTCTAGAATTAGTCCCCTTTGCTGACAAGATGACCATCATGAGCTACTCGGGTCAGTACTGAGGGACAAGCATCAAATCCCACTTGCTGTCAGCCTCACCCCCATCCCATTCAAGACAGCAGTTTTCTAAGAAACCATAAACAGGCTTGACCCCAGATCCCTGGAAGGTTCCTGCCTGCTGAGTCCCAGGTTGATGATAAGCCCTATGCCTTGATTCCGCTCAACTAGAAGTCTTGCCGGTCACTTTCTTCCACTCCCAAGGACTTGGTTTTCCTACCTGCAACCAGGTAGGCTTGATGCTTTCCAAATACTTCCCTCTGGACATTTCATTATTTTGTTTCCACCTGTTTGTCAATATATTCTTTTTAGCTCCTTTAGACCAGCCCGAGGCCTCTAACTTGCTAAGAAATCATTTGTTCCCACTTGCCAATTTCTACATGTTATGGGACATTATGTTCCATCCACCTGGCTAGATCTTTCCTGCTACCAGGGCCTGCCCTCCTTATGGCCATGAATTCTGCCTGTCCTGGCCAATTCAGTACATACAGTTCTGGCTTGTATATAGCATGTACTCAATAATGATATTTGTTTTGTTTTTATATCCTCAAATAATTGAAAATGGGAAAAATGGTCATCTTACTGTAAGCCTGGATCTGTACGGTAATTCTAAATACCTGAAGGCAAGTATTATTTTCCTTTTTAGACCATAACAGAATATATTAGTTTATTTCTTGTCCAAACACTAATTTCCCCATTATACAGATCAGTATTCTCAAGCTTTGCCACTGAAAAAGCCCTTACTTAAGAGAAGAATATATTCATACTTCATGGGTCAGTTTTGCTTTCCCATAAGCTGTAATGTCTTTGAACTCTAATGTTTTATTTTATTTATTTATTTAGGCCACACCACACAGCTTGCAGGATCTTAGTTCCTCAACCAGGGATTGAACCCTGGCCCTGGCAGTGAAAGCACCAAGTCCTAACTACTGGACCGCCAGGGAATTCCTGAACTCTAATGTTTTAGCTCAAAAATAAATACAAATTTAGCTTCTGCCTCATTATAAATAATATATATATTGCATATAATACATTTCATATATATTCATATTCTACTTTCATATACCTCCATATTCTGCCAGAATGTACTCACGGCCTAGTCTGATAATGCATGACCAAGATTAATATTCTCTTCAGAAGAAAATGTTAAGATCTATTGGACTGAGTATAAATATGATTGAGAAAGTCTACCACCTTTAGCCTCCTTAAAAATCTACATTATTTTCTCTTTGTCCATGTCGCCTATGAAATAGGACAACTATGCTTCCCTAAGAATGTTGTGATGTTAAAAAGCTTCAATTTTTCCTGGGAATTCCCTGGTGGTCCAATGGTTAGGATTCTTCGCTTCCACTGCAGTGGGCATAGGTTTGATCCCTGGTCGGGGAACTAAGGTCCTGCATGCCACTGGGTGTGGCCAAAAAAATAAAATAAAAAGCTTCTATTTTTCCTTTCAAAAGTGAAATAGCAATTCCCAGCTACCTCATATAAGATGAAATACGTGAGATGATTTTTATTTCTAAATTTACTGAAAATACATTAAATCCATATACTAACTTTGCCTATACGTTCATATCCGTAATTAGCAATATCAATACACACTTTTTTCTACTTTTTTTTTTTAATTATCTCACCACCTTTCAGAGGAAAAAAAAATTTAAGCATAACATACCTCAAAATAAAAGTTAACATTATTGGCTTAGATTAAGACACTTTTTGGTGCCCATTAATAAAGAAAATTGTATATCAATTAAGATCTTCAAATAGATAATATAGTCCAAAAATGTTACTTTAATGAGTCTGATGGACCTTTACACAGAAGACTTAAAACAAGACAAATGCCAATTGGCCTGGGAGCACAGTCCTTTAAAAATGAAAAAGCAGGTTTTACCATACAGTAAAGTTTCACAAAACAACAGCATTTGTTAAAATGTGGCAAAGTGGGAAGAAAGAAGGATAAGGACCAGAATGATAGATTTCACAATTCCGAAGATCACAGTCCTGGAGGAGTCCTCAGGTCCTTGTAGGCCTCACCATGTCCTCAAGTATTAGACACAACTCCCTTTGCAGGAAACAGGAGAAGAGAGGAATAAAGGCTTCTTTGAAAAGCAGTGATAAAGGGGTCCCTGGAGGATTTCTGAGCTCTTGAAACAATCTTCATGGCAACAGCTTGACTCTGCTTCCTGCTACAGTGAAGGTTGCTGGAATATGAATTAGGGGTGAAGCACTGGGGCTATTTGCAAGTTCATGTTAAAATTTGATTTTCCAAACTCAGGAATACAGTTGATTCAGAATTAAATCAAAATAGTGCTTTAAAGGCGCCCTGCAAAGGACCTCTGTGCATTAAATAAGTACCAACTAGCTTTGCTCTTACAAGTGGTCTCACGGGAGAAAACTTAGAGAAGATTCCATCATTCTCACGTTAAAGACACAGAAATGTCTGCAGAATATGATATCTCACCAATGGTCATAACATCTCACAATGTCATCAAAAGTTATGTATGGAAATTGCTTATCAGGTCAGTATACAGTCATCCATATTATACCACTTCACATTTATTTTTAAATTTTAATAAATCTAGTTAATGCCTTCTTTACTATTATAACATTTCTTTCCCATCCCAAATCATTACATATTTTTCTTCCATAAAAGTACATACTAATAATTAGTGATGTTGAGTAGCATTGACATATATACACTACCAAATGTAAAATAGATAGCTAGTGGTAAGCAGCTGCATAGCACAGGGAGATCGGCTCGGTGCTTTGTGATGACCTAGAGAGGTGGGATAGGGAGGGTGGGAGGGAGGCTCAAGAGGGAGAGGATATGGGGATATATGTATGTATATGGCTGATTCACTCTGGTGTACAACAGAAACTAACACAGTATTGTGAAGAAATTATACTCCAATAAAGATCTATTAAAAAAAAAAGTCCATACTCTAAAAGCTAATAAGCAAACCAACAAGCCTGAAAAACATACAAGGTGGGGGGGATGTATAAAACAGAATGTATAAAATAGGCATCTTGTATAAAATATGTAATGTAGAGATTTACTACCTGTATCTGTCTTAGGGCACTTTTGACGTATGGCTCTAAATCCTCTCATTTCCTAAATTCTCAGTTTCCATCGATTATAACATCACCTTAACAACACCTTTTGGGGGTCAAATACTACATAGTAATCCCTTTATTCTTCAGTATGAAAATGAGTTTGATTTTCTTATTTAGCAAGTTTAAGATTGATGGTATACGTTCAAGTATTAAATCTGCACTTCCCACTTATTTTAATTTGTTGGGTTATTGAAATTCCTTATTGAATTAGTAACTAAAAGTTAAATAGCTTCTCTTGCATGTCACCTGGAAGCTGGTGATAGGAGCATATATACAGTGATAGTCCTTCATGACATGAATTGTTCCTATAAGCATTTTCTAGCTTGGAAAAAAAAAGGAAGGTTTATCCCAAAGAGCGGTAATTCCCACTACATAAATTTACTACCTGAGATTTGACAATCATCAGCATCCATGTTCTCATTCAATGCTGCACTGAGATATGATATATTCAAAGCACGACACATGGTGCTACCAGTACCCACAACATAGCTGAGCGACCACGAGATGAACTGACACCTTCTGTGCACAGGCAAGTTCCTACATGCACATGAAACACGTCCTAAGTTTCAGTCCTTTTATTGCTGGTGACCTGGTTTCTTTTGCTATTAATCAAATAAAATGTCTCATTTTCAGAAACTAGACCTAAAGGGAACTCATTGAGGCTATATGCATAGTGACAGTGCTTTGTTAATGGACTGTTACCCATAGATACCCTCTATAGAAGGCCTCCTTTTGGGGAGGTGTGGTAACAGAATTTCTAAGATGGCCTCTTAAAAATGCCTCACCCTAGTCCCCAGAAACTGTGACTCTAAGATATCACACACATGAATATGTTTTGTTACATGACAAAAAGGACTTTGCAGGTGGAATTTTAAGGCTTCTAGCCTGTTCACCTTAACATGGAGAGATTACCCTGGACTGTTTGAGTAACCCAATGTAACACATGCATCCTTAAAAGTAGAGAACATGTTCTGGCTGGTGGTAGAAGAGAAAGGCAAAGGGGAAGTATGATAGATTTGAAGCAAGAGAAGGATTCAATGGACCAGTGCCGGCTTAAAGATGGAGGGGGCCACATGGGAAGGAACCCAGGGGGCCCCTGGAACAGAGAGCGGACCTTGACTGACAGCCAGTAAGGAAATGAGGATCTCAGTCCTACAACTGCAAAAACCTGTTTCTGCCAACAATCAGAATGAACTTGGAAATGGATTCTTCCCCAGAGCTTCCAGGGAAGAGCCCAGCCTGTTTGGCACCTTGATTTTGGCCTTGTGAGAACGGGAACAGAGAACCCAGCAGAACCCACAAAGACTTCTGATCTACAGAACTGTGGAAGTGGCTGTAAATGAGTAAATTTGTGGTAAACTGTTATGGCAGCAGTAGGAAACTAGTACAGGCAGACTGCATATGGAGACAACCTAGAAGAAATGGACAAATTCTTAGAAAGGTACCATCTCCCAAGATGAACCAGGAAGAAAGAGGAAATATGAACAGATGAATAATTATTAGTAATGAAACTGAATCAATAATTTTAAAACTCCCAAAAAACAAAAGTCCAGGACCAGATGGCTTCACAGGAAAATTCTATCAAACACCTAGAGAAGAGTTAACACCTATACTTCAGAAACTATTCTAAAAAGTTGCAGAGGAAGGAACACTCCCAAATTCATTCTATGAGGCCACCATCACCCTGATACCAAAACCAGACAAAGATATCACAAAAAAAGAAAATTACAGGCCAGTATCACTGATGATCATAGACACAAAAATCCTCAACAAAATACTAGCAAACCAAATCCAACAACACATTAAAAGGATCATACACCATAATCAAGTGGAATTTATCCCTGTGATGCAATGATTTTTTCAATATCTACAAATCAATCAGTGTGATACACCACATAAACAATTGAAGAAAAAAACCATACAATCATCTCAATAGATGAAGAAAAAGCTTTTGATAACTTTCAACATCCATTCATGATAAGAACTCTCCAGAAACTGGGCATAGAGGGAACCTACCTCAACATAATAAAGGCCATAGATGACAAACCCACAACTAACATCATACTCAATGGTGAAAAGCTAAAATCATTTCTTCCAAGATCAAGAGGATGGAGAGTCTTGCCTAGTCAATCTGAAGAGGCAGAGCAGCCCAGGTGACCATGAGGGTGACTGGTGTCCCACCTAGCTCAACCCCCCCACTAGAGGCAGAGCTAACAATATAACCACTCGAGCTGTGCATGCAGGCCTTCGGGGTTTAGCTATCTGTACATATGATTAAGATTTTGTAGCATCTCACTTTTTCAGAATGAAGTTCCTGAAGACTTGTTCTTCTAAGTCTGAATTTTTAAGTGGATATTACTGTTAAAAAATAATTGTTCATGGTTCAGAGCTTAAGAGGTCAATATCCTGAAGATCGCACCAGAAAGCTCTCTCAGCTGCCTTGGAGCCCGTGGAAGCCTACTGGGCACAGGACTTCTAAACTGACAAATACGTCTGGAAGGCTGTGGTCCAAGGCCATTTTTGCTGGCTATAAGTGGGGTCCCCGGAACTTGAGAGAGCACACAGCTCTTCTTAAAATTAAAGGTGTTTATGCTTGAGATGAAACTGAATTCTATGTAGGCCAGAGGTATGCTTAGGTGCACAAAGCAAAGAACAGCACAGTAATTCCTGGTGGAAAATCGAACAAAACCAGAGTAATCTGGGGAAATGTAACTTGCATTCATGGAAACAGTGGCATGATTCGTGCCAAATTCCGAAGCAACCTTCCTGCTAAGGCCATTGGACACAGAATCCAAGTGATGCTGTATCCTTCAAGGATTTAAACTTATTGAAAAGTAAATAAATAAAAGTATGGATTTGTTCTCTTGTTAAAAATAAAGATCCACCAAAATGGTTTCATTTAAGGTGATGGTTTTGGTGAACTCAGCCAACATAAAATTGAACATATCATTTGCCATGCCAGGTGTTTTCCTACTTTCTCAATGATTTCTATCAATTTAGTTTACTAGTATCTCCTTCTTTCACCCAATCTCACACCAAAAAACAATATTCCCTGTACCAGAAGGACAGACATTTGTCCTTATTATCTAGCATAGACTAAATGACACCTGTTAGGTGCCAAGATATTTTATTAGGAACTGAAGATGATCAAAGATGACAAGACAGAATCCCCTCCCCCCCCCTTTATTTTTTTTGGCGGTACGCGGGCCTCTCACTGTTGTGGTCTCTCCCGTTGCGGAGCACAGGCTCCGGACGCGCAGGCTCAGCGGCCATGCCTCACGGGCCCAGCCACTCCACGGTATGTGGGATCTTCCCGGACCGGGGCACGAACCCGTGTCCCCTGCATCGGCAGGCAGACTCTCAACCACTGCGCCACCAGGGAAGCCCAGAATCCCCCGTTTTTAAGGAGATTCGAGATGAAGTACAGAGGACCGAAAACAAGAAAACATTCACTTACTGAGCTGTCACAGATCTTGAGAAGAAACCTAGAAATTGGAACGTGGAAGATAAACAGCTTAATGAGGTTCACAGTGTCACAGCACGTAGAGAGAATGGAAAACTCTGCCAGAGCCTTCATTAGAGATGCTGTGTATTTAATTTTTTTGGTTCACCTTTAAAGCAGACCTCTAGATATAGAAATGGTAGAGAAGTGTGATGAATAAGTTTAATAAGTGAAAAACACAGGTGAGAAAAATACCAAGTGTTATAATTTCATCTGTACACATCTTAGTCTAATCAAGAGGAAAAATCAATCGGAATTGATTGGATTGGATCTGTGACATTGGGTCTGTGTTTTCTTGATACTGTTAGCTCTATAGCAAACCCAGCATCCTAGGAGCTGGGGTTTGCCTTCTTACTTGTGTTATTAATTTATTAGTGTAAATTTACACCTGTCAACACAGATTTACAGCTACCCACCACAAATATGATAGGCTTCAAGGACACACAATTAAGAACTTGACACACTTACATTGCTTTAACACTCGTTCATATAATTCAGTTTCACTTATATGGGCATATAAATAGCCAGAGTCCTGCTAGAAAAATTATTTTGGTAAATCATTCTGATTTCTCCTCCTGGCTTTCCTGAAAACGTTATTTTTAATTCGAAAGTTATTTTCATCTACAATTCACTGCTTCTAATACCAGCTAATGATGATGGTAATTTTGCCCACATGGGGACACTGCAGAAAGGAGGGCTAAGTTTCACTCCCTGTCTTGGGGCAGTTCAAATGCTAAAGGACTGTCATGCTTTGCAGTCATCTCCACTCTGATTCATTATTTTACAGCAAATGCAGCTCTTAGCATGGCAGGCATAAGAAATAGGGAGTCCACGTGTTTGGGATTGTGCTGTAAAGACCAACAGAGTATGAGATGACCCCTGCCCACAAGAAGCATTCCAGGCAGTCCACAGAAAAAGCTAGGCTGCCAGTGTCTCCATGACTACCCTCCCACCTCATGGCACCTCACTAATCCAGTTCCTCCTCACCTCCTGCCGGGATAACTGCAACAGTCTCCTAACTGCCCTCCCATCCACTATTTAAGTACCTTTCAAATAATTCCCCTACCACATACATATACAAAACAAAGTTCTGTGTTGAATTAAACTGTACCCCTGTTTAAAATCTTTCAATGGCATAAGAAACAATGAATAAAATTCAAACTTGGGGGCTTCCCTGGTGGCGCAGTGGTTGAGAGTCCGCCTGCTGATGCAGGGGACAGGAGTTCGTGCCCCGGTCCGGGAAGGTCCCACATGCCGCGGAGCGGCTGGGCCCGTGAGCCATGACCGCTGAGCCTGCGCGTCCGGAGCCTGTGCTCTGCAACGGGAGAGGCCACAACAGTGAGAGGCCCACGTACCGAAAAAAAAAAAAAAAAAAATTCAAACTCGGTAAGTATTCAAGAAACCCACGTCCTGGCCCCTGCCCTCCTCTCCCTCTAGCCTCTTGTCTGGATGTCCCCCTTGCCCTGCCCTCTCAATGTGTGATCCAATCATACTGAGCTGTTTACCACTCTGCAGCACACACACCTGGCTGGGGTTCCTGGCCCAGTGCCGCCTTCTTGTTGCCTGGGATGTTTTCCCCTTTGAGCCTCTCCTCAGTTCCCCTTCCCCTGAACCAAATCTTCCTGGTTCCTGACAAATACCTGCTCATCTGAATAGCTAAAGTATCATCTCTCTACAAAATCTTTTCTGTTCCCACCCACCCTTACCCCAACGTCCACAGGTAGAAGAAAGAGACCACTCCATCCTTTGTGTCTCCCTCAGTATCCTCTGTAGACTTCCATCGGACTCCCTATAATGGGTTAGGAAATATCTTTCACTTCATGTCTGTAACTCTGTGCCAAACTGCCATGAGGTGGAGGACACGTCTTCTTTGTGCTTCTAGGAACTGCTTTCAAAGGCATTCAACCATTGCTGGGAGTAGAAAACCCACACATGAAACAATTGCAAATACCAAGCAACAGTATCCAAGGCAGTGCTAAGGAATGTGTATCTTGCTCTAAACACCTTGAAAGTTCTAAGAAGTCATACAGCATGGTAGAAAGAGTTGTACTGTCAGACAGACCTGAATTCATATCCTGACTGTCCTACCTCCTAGCTATGTGACCGTGGATACGTCAGTTCATTTCCCTTTGCCAAACCAAAATAATAATACCTATTTCATGGAGTCTTGTGTAAAGATTAGATGAGATAGGTGATGATCCAACACAGGAGTTGCTAAGAAAATATCCATTCTTGTCCCTTTTCTCTGAGAAAGGAGAGTGACTACATGTGCTAAACGACTCAAGTACAACTTCTTCCAGGAAGTGAGGTTTAAGCTTGACCTTTAAGCAAGAGGATTTGGACAAGTACATGCTGATAGAAAATGCCATGTGTATTGGGGAGCAGCATGAGCAAAGGCAGCTGACCTGCTTAAAACTCTTCCCAGATCCAGTCTTCGGATGCTCTATCATTCCCGCAATTTGGCCCCTCGTAGCAATGTGAGAGTAATTATACATGAACATAATCCAGCTTCAAAACCCAAGAATATTGTAAATTAGAGAGAAGACATAAAATCGTCATAATGTATTTAGGAGAGACTCGTTCTTTAGCAGAGGAATGTTTCCCAAAAAAAGCTGTTGAAGGGTATTGGGCTGTTCACTCATTTGCACAGAAGTAAGCATTATACTAACAAACAACAGAGCTGGCATGACAACATCAACATTTAAACAAACACAGGGTATGTAATAACTTCCATGTGTAGATGGTTGGAGTGTTAACAGAGCAGTCTAAAGCAATATCATTTACTTTTATGGTTAAGTGTTCAGGAAGCATCTTTTTTTTTTTTCCTAACATCTGAATGTTTTCATGGCTGAAGGGATGCCAGTATAGCCTGGAAAACATTTTACAATGATGTGTAAAGTAGTTACATTTTCCAGCAAGTATGCTTGCTCAATTATTCTACCTATATTAATAGCTCTTAGTGGCATGTGATGTATAATCGTCTCCATTCAATCACCCTCTTCAGTAGGAAAACAGCAAGTGCTACCCACATGGAAGAGTCCAAGTTTGAAGCTGATTACAAACTCAGGCCTTTGTCCCAACTGTTTCCAGGGTTAGCCTGCTGTCATTGAGAAAGCGTGTTGTCGCTGAAGGCGGGCTGGCCTGCCATCAGTCTCATGTCAGTTCATTTTGTTTCAGGTCTGCAGCTAGGTTAGTGTTATCAAAAAACCAAAGCAATTGATTTCTTTCTACCTCTGTTGAGATAAGTGGAACAACCTGTAATTTGGTTTAGAAAAAAAATCTAGATGGTAGGAAAAGGTTTAAAGAAAGGGATAAAGACACGAAAGGCAACTTTCACAGTACCTTGAACATAGGAAGAATATAAGAAATTTAAAGAGAATTACAAAGAATGGAAATTAAAGATCCAAAGATAAGAACAAAATGAAAGAATTAAGTGTTGAAGTATTTGTTTCCAGTACCATTCATGCTGGGTTTTCTCATGTGTGGTCAAATGCAATAGACTCTGAACTGGGCTCCTTGCCACCTAAAATCTAATCTACACACAATATCTACCATGATTCTCTTTAAATGTTAAGTCAGATCCTATCACTTCTCTGACAAAATTCTCTAATGGCTTCTAACTTCACTCAGAGCAAAATCTGAAGTCTTCACAGCCCACCCACAAGCCTCTCCTGAACTTTCCAGCTTCACGCCCATAACCCTCCTGGGTTTTCTCCAACCCAGATGCACTCTGAACGCACAAAACACTAAGCCAGTTCCTGCCTTGGGTCTCACATGTGCTGTTCCCTTCCCCACCCCACCTCCTTGCAAGCTTTCTCTTCATTCAAGTCTCCTCTCAGATGTCACCAACTCAGGTGTCACCTACACAAATGTCACCTTCCCTGACCACCCCATCCAATATACAAGCTCTGTTGCTGTTTACCTCTTGCCCTGCTTTACTGTCCTTCTTAGCAGTTATCATTACTGCACATTAGATTATTTGTCTAGCTGTTTACCAATTTGTCTTGCCTGTTAGACTGACAGCTACAAGATGGGGGATGCTGTAGCCCAGAGCCTGGAACACTGGGTGCCACATAATGGATAATAAATGTAGCAGGAGGAAAGGAGAGGAGGGAGGATGAGAGAAAGAATCCCTTGCCTTACTCACATGTTTGTGTCTTTGCTCCCCAAATAACTGGACATGCGACTGTTTGTACAGCAATTACTTATGTCCCTTGATCTACCTTCCAGAGACATTAACACCAAGAAAAGAGCATGGGCTATGGGAGCAAAGAGACAAGAACTTAAACCTCATCTCCACCACCAAGTAGCTTTTTGACTTTGGATGAGTTTTTTAAGCTCCCTATGGAATTTTACAGTTGATAGAACTTTAAACACCCATAAGAATTGGGCTAGGCACTTGGGATACTTCGGTAAAATTATTGAGAGAATGAAATTAGCTACCTTCTATTAAAACTAACTTGGCAAAAAATGCATAATTGAAAAATATTAGCTCTCTGTGCCCTCTACCCTCCACCCCATCCTCTCAGAAGCCTCACATGGTATTATGCCCAATAAATGCACCTACGATAAGCAAAAGAACTGTGAGTCTTTCATAGCTGTGAGTCTGTGAAAACCAAGAGTAAGCAAACAAAATAGGTTAAAGTACTTTGAAAAATGGTAGCACAGTAGACAAATAAACTGCAGGAATTATCATTACACTTATAAAATATTATTTTAGAACCAGTTTTCTGTGTCTTGAATTTCTGATCAAGTAAATTAGCAAGAGGACTCCAGGGGAAAGAAGAAGCCAAGTGAAGATGAAACCAGGAACAGAAAAGGACAACAGGTGAGGAAGCATTAGCAAAACGAGGGTCTGACTGTCAGCGTCAGGCTGGCCGGGGGCTTCAGTAAGCTCTCCACCAGACTCACCATGACTAGAGTTTCCATCTTTGTAGGAGAAGAAATGGAAGGAGGCAACGCTTACACACAGGCACAAAGCTCATCTGTGGCCATCTTTCCTGCCATCATCAAGAACGGGGAAGAACGGGACCGATGATACAGTGAAAAGCATCTCACGTGTTGACAGAGGTGAATAAAATACAAGCAACACGAGAACTCAGTTCATTTTATCATCAGCCTACGTGGACTCTCCCTGAATTACACCCGTGAAGCACACAGTGCCACACGGAAGGGAACTAACACTTTTCTGAGTTCCAGCAATATGCTTGGTCTTGTGCTGGACACCATCATATATATTTTCTCATTTTATCCTCACCATAATGCAAGTAAATTTTAGTATCCTCATTTTCTAAAGGGGGAAAAAAAATCGAGACTTGGGAAGCTATTGAAAATATTGAAGGTAGAAAATAGCTTTTCGCTCCAGGGCTGTAAGAAAAGAACCGAGTCATCCCTTCTATTTGTATAATAGCACTTCAAGTTTGCAACATGTATTCACAAGCAAATGCGTGACCTTCACACACATCTTGAGAGGCAAGTAATACCGTATTATTATTCTCACTAAATAATGGAAGAAGCTGAGGCTCAAGTCATTGAGTGATTTGTCTAAAATTACACAGGCAGTAAGTAGCAGAACTGGGACTTGGATCCACTTTCCTAAGACTGGTGCTACTTTTCAGAAGAGGACTAGGTGTGTTTGAGAAACCTGGATATATCTTAAATCTGAGCTAAGAAAGAGCATAGTTCTCACCCAGAACTACCTAATAGGCCAAACTCTACGATTTACCTGGGGTAACAAAAGCTATTGATACCTCAAAATCTCAGTAGCTCAACACTATAAAAGCTCACTTTTCACTGAGGCAAAAGTCCAAAGCAGTTACTCCTGGCACATGGTAATCCAGGGACCCAGGCTCCATTCATCCCTTACTTGGGCCTCAGACCCTCCGCACCCAGGTCAAAGGGGACGATATGATACGCATCATTTTAGCTCCTTTCCACTGGGAGAACTAGTCACAGGCCATTTTTGGAGTCAAGTGAGCCAAGGTGTCCGTGGCTGGGCAGCCACTTCCCAGGAACAACTCTATGTCACAAGGAGGGGAGAGCACGAATTGTCAGTGCATAACTGGTCATCTCCACCACACCCAGCTAACTCAACCAACGATGGAATGATAAGGGGCTGTGAGAAAATGCCGTGAAGCCAGAAGTCAGCTTAGATTGTTTGACATAGCCAC
The DNA here is from genome assembly GCF_005190385.1 of Monodon monoceros. NCBI lineage: Eukaryota > Metazoa > Chordata > Mammalia > Artiodactyla > Monodontidae > Monodon > Monodon monoceros. The sequence continues at coordinate 97,882,050 of NW_021703768.1, forward strand.
AAGCAAGAATCCTATTTTTAATTTGCTGCTGCTGCTATATGTTTTCTTGAAGCATATAAATAATAACAAATAAATGTACACTTACCCCCTAGGACAGTGGATTCTTATCCATCAGGGAGTAGGAGATTACCTGGGACGCATGCTTTAAAAAAATGCAGATTCTGACGACCCAGACCCAGAGATATTTTTACGAGTGAATCTGATGCTTCAGGACCAGAGACCACACTTTGTGAAATACAGGCCTAGAACAAGTTATTTCATGACTGGGGATTACACAATGGCTGCTTAATGCTAGATTGGAGACAGCCCCTCACAAAACCCCAGCAGAGGCCAGCTCCAGGAAGAAGCATGAAATCTACGTGGTTTCAGATTTTCCACATTCAAGCATCACCTACTCCCACAAAGAATTTGTTTTGCTATCCAGGTTCTATTTTCTGGTCTCCTTGACAATGCGGAGACAACTTGGCCTTTCACAGAGACTCAGCTGACTTCAAATGGCAGGAGCTGCCTCACAAGGACAAAGGAGACAAAGATAGATGGGGCGGATCTAAGACCTAGAAAAAATAATGTCGGTATTTAATAACTTCTATTTTACCTACAACGCTGCGGCTCTCTCCGGAGCAGGGAGACAGTAGGGTAGTCGGCCTGGGCCTTGCTCAAGCCATGAAACAGTTGTTACTCATTAACCTTGTATAATATGACATCTGATTTTCTTCCTTAACATGGGTAACAAATCACTTCTGATATCAGGTGGTTGCCCCAGAAGCCTTCAAACTATTTTAAGCCTAGTGCTGTGGCCCAGAAATTCTGAATGTTATCAACAGTGATCCTGAGGAATTCAAAAACTACCAAAGAAAGCAATTCAAAACACTTTCCACTTTGGGTGTCTTGAAAAGACCTTTTTATTGGAAAAACAGAAAAATAAGATTTAGAATGCTTGGCTTCTTCCTGATTGCCCAGTTTTACAATTGCTTACTGAACTAGATAGGGTACAAGAAAGAGAGATTCAAGCACCCGGATGTGAGCTGGGGAACAGGGGGTACAAAAGTGAAACCAATGAAATTGATTAGAGCTGCAGCAGGGCCTGGCAACTGTGGGGAAGCAGGGAGTCCTGGGCTGGGCACATGAAAATATATCCACCTACTTGGAGGTCTCCTCAGGCATAACGCTTTAGATAATGTGTCTTGAGAGCACATGCAGGGTAACGCAGCAAGACATACCCACCCTCCTTAGAGCCCTGGGAAAACTCCCAATTCTCCAGCATGGTAAATCAAAATTATTGTCCAGCAGCTTCAAACCCCGCCTCCCCCAAGCTTCTGGCCTCACCAGGACGCACAGCCATTATCCTCCCAGCTGCCTGTAGGTCTAATCAGACAACCCTCCCACCATGCTGCTTTTCTGCTGCTCTGTCTCCCACATACCTGATCTACTCATGTCACTTCACAGGTTATCTCTAGACCCTCATCTGCTAGGCGTGAGTGGGTTCCCTGCCTGTGATGGTCACTACCACCCTCCAGAGCACTGACTTCAGGGTCCACCTTGCTTCCTGCATGTCCTCTGCATGGCTTCAGGCATGGCATAGCCAAGCTGGGCAATATCTCTCACCACTCCACTTCCATTTTCCAAGTCACCCCAGATTCGGGCATTGCTCTTGTTCCCCTGGACACATTCCTGTCCATGCTCCCTGCATCCAGTTTCTCTCCACTCCAACCTTCCCTTTAAACTATGCCCACAGTATTTGGTAAGTGGGTAACCCTTAACACTCCAACTGTGTGTAACCCGCGGTGTTACTGATTGCATTAATGGTCCCAATTTCCTCCCCTTTCCTTAAATCCATGTTCTCTGCCTTGCAAATACGCAGTTCCCTTCCATATGACTCTGATCTTGGTCATGAGGCTTGTTTGGCCAATAAGACGCTTGATTAAAAAGCCCTTGCATAATCGGTCTTGACTCCTCTCACTCTTCGACAATTGCCATGAGAACAAGCATAGGCTGGCCTAATAGATGATAGACATGTGAATTGCTGAGTGGCCCCAGTCATCCTAGCAGGAGCTATCTTAGGTCAGCCAAAAGCCCAACACCAGACATAGGAATGAGCCTAGCTGAGACTAGAAGAACTCAGCCAAGCCCAGACTAACTCACCAACTCACAGACTAAGTAAATGCCTATGTTTTAAGCCCCTGATATGTGGAGTGGTTTGTTATGAGGCATTATTGTGGCAACAGATAACCAATATGGCCATACACAACACAAGTGATTTCAGAGAATATGTAGCACCTTCTTTGTCAGAATTGAAACTTCCCCTTCATGTCACCATCATCTCTCCACCCTCCCATCCATGGAGTTTGCATGCCCCTGGGGTAGCAGATAAAATAGGTCAGATCTGGGCAGACCTTTTCATACAGACAACCGTGACTCCATACTGGATGAGAGGAGATGACTCCTGGTGATTGGTGATATTCAAGGTCTACCAATGAAACCAGTAAGTCAGTGGTGACTAAGTTTCCTCACAGCCGACTGGAACTGGTGAGAGAGGGTGTTTGATTCAGTAACAGTTGAAGTTTTACACTCTAGATCCTCAGATCAGGGAAAATGAACACTAAAATGTGCATCTGAATTTTTCCCTTACATTGACCAGCAGCTACCCAAACATATGGTCTAATTTTTACAGGGTTTTTTTCTGGTTTGTCTCATGTCTCTGTTGGGGGCCCCCAGGGGAGAGAGTGGGGGCCATAGGAGAAGTCTTTGGGATACAGTTAAGGGATTCTGCAAGGACTGTGGAGAAGGGCAGAAACCAACTGGTACTTTGAAATATTATCCTATAATATTTGTGTTTTCTCTCTCCAACTTGAATACGAATTCTTTGAGAACAGGTTCCAAATCCAGTACCCTTTTGAGGTGGTAGTAGAAGCAATGGAAATAAAACTAGATTTAAAATCATGAACTCTGTGATTAAGGAAAGTGACTTAATCTCTGTATTCTGATATTAAATAGTAATCATCAAGTAGTTTTATGTAATGAAAGACGACAGGGTAGACAGATGATAGATGGATAACTAGATCAGCTAAATGTTACCTCCTCACTCTAAGAAATCATAGCCTATGTTACACCTGCCTATTATTCTCTATCACATTACTACTTTTTTTTCTTCATAGCACTTTGTCATTATCGAAAATTATCTTACACATTTATTTTCTGTTCTCCCAACTCAAACGTAAGCTCCACAAAGGTAAGGTCTCCACAAGAGGAGGACCCTATGAGGGCATACTACTTTACTACTGCATCTCCAGGTTGTAGAAATTGTTAGGTATATGGTAGGTGCTCTATAAATGATAATTGGAGGGAAGGAAGGAAGGGAGGGAGGGAGGAAGGGAGGGAGGGAGGGAAGGAGGGAAGAAGGGAGGGAGGGAAGGAGGGAAGGAGGGAGAGAGGAAGGAAGGAATGTGAAGATGAATAAATGCATGGATAATTTATCTTTAGGGCTGACTCCTTGTTAATAACATCCAGTCTATCAAAGAAATTGTATTTCTCTGCGCTTACAGAACTAATTTCAATTTATTAAAAAAAGGTAATATTTTCTATGCATTATAGAAAATTACTTGATATTCACAGAAATATTTCAGTCCAAAGATTTCTGTGTTCTCTGATAATTCATTCTCTAAATAATTATGAGCTTGGTAATTCTGCATATAGATACACATACAGACCCAATCAAGATCATAAAATAAGCCATTTAACCTTTCTGTGCATATTTCCTTGTCTGCATAATAAAAGAGTTGAATAACATGATTTTTATGGTTGCTTTTTAAATTCTATGAGTTAATGATAATTAGAAAACTACCATTAATGGCTACAAGTTCTCCTCCAAGAAACCATAACTTCTACCAGGCATAGTCTCAAAATTAAATAACTATAAAAGCACTAAGTAAGGTTCGGTCCTCAAGGCACTATGTTTGTATATTTAAGTTTGCTGCAGAAATGTCAGCTGGAATTGCAAAATCCTGATTTAAAAATACCCCTCTGCCTTGTACATAAGTTCATTTGTATCACTTCTTTTTAGATTCTGCATATAATCGATATCATATGACATTTCTCTTTCTCTGTTTGACTTACGTCACTCAGTATGACAATCTCTAGGTCCATCATGTTGCTGCAAATGGCATTATTATGGCTGAGTAATATTCCACTGTATATATATACCACATCTTCTTTATCCATTCCTCTGTCGATGGACATTTAGGTCACAGACTTAGAGAACAAACTTATGGTTACCGGGGTAAGGGAGGGGGAGAGGGATAGTTAGGGAGTTTGGGATTGACATGTACACACTGCTATATTTTAAATGGATAAGCAACAAGGACCTACTCTATAGCACAGGGAACTCTGCTCAATATTATGTAACAACCTAAATGGGAAAAGAATTTGAAAAAGCATAGATCCATGTATATGTATAACTGAATCACTTTGCCGTACACCTGAAACTATCATAACATTGTTAATCAATTATACTCCAATATAAAATAAAAAGTTAAAAAAAATAGCCCTCTGCCAACATTAATTTTGAAAGTGAGAATCAGATGCGTTTGGGCAGAGCCTAAAGAAGCATTCTATAGCCAGGGAGCTCCATCCCCACAAGGCAGGCGCTGCCATGAGCTCCAGCTACAGTTGTAGAAGTACAAAATGCTCTCTGGCCTACAGAATAATCAGATTGCTCTGAATCTTTTCTGTAGGTCTCCTGGGAATAAAGCACAAATGAAGACCCAAAGTGACATTAATGAAAACTTCCCATTCTCTTGATTCATCTTCATCACAGTAGGTGTTTCAGTGAAGGCTCTTTTGTCTGCAGGTAACAGAAAACCTCTTAGAAAGGTTTTTTTAAAAAAGGACATTTTTATAATGGTACAATGTTATCTTATAGAATCTGGGGCAGGGATACACCTGGGCCCAGTAGGGGTAAAAGTGTTGACTAAAAGCCAGCCAGAACATGGCCACCATCTTCCTGGTCTTCCTCTCAGACCCTCATCTCTGCTCTGCTCTGTCCATCAGCCTCAGGCTGCTCTCCCTACAGACATAATTTTTACCTTCTCCATGTCCACGGCCACCACCCAGCCCTCAAGCTTACACCATGTCAGTTCGAGCCACACGCAGAGGCTGAGACTAACCTCTCCCTCAACCCAATCCAAACTCCTGGGAAAGAGACTCTTGTTGGCCCAAACTGGGCCAAGCAACCTCTTCTGTTCAAATTAACTCTGACCAAGCAGGCAGTCCTGTGGTGCACATGTGATTGTGAATGGTTCACAGAGGGAGCAGGCCACAGAAAAATAAGGTCAATGTTAAGACACTCCAAAAAGAGGCTAACATAACATGCCTTCGAAAGGACTCTACTAAAAGGGAGGCTCTGGTCATGAAGGCTGAGAGACTGCCAGAACTAAGGCTATTCCCAACAGGGATCATGTGAACAAAGGCAGCTACACCACTAATACATACACAAACTTATTACCTTACAATTCTGTAGACTGCAAGTCCAACATGGGTCTCAATGAACTAAAATCAATGTGTCAGCAGGGGTGTGTTCCCTTCTGGAGACTCTAGGGGAGAATATATTTCCTTGCCTTTTCCATCTTCTAGGGGCTCCCCGCATACCTTGGCTCATAGCTCCTTCCTCCATCTTTAGAGCCGGTAATGTTGCATCTCTCTGATCATCTTCTACCATCACATCTCTTTTCTGACCGCAGTTGGAAAGTTCTCTGATTTTTAAGACCCATGTGATTATATTGGGCCCACTTAGATAGTCCAGGATAATCTCCCATCTCAAGGACATTAACTTAATCCCATCTGCACAGTTCCTTTTGCCACATAAGGTAACACATCCACGGATTCCAGGGATTATGATGTGGGCACATATGAGGAGTCATTATTCTGCCTACCACAGATGGGTTCTCGACATTAAAAGATAGTTGCAGTTTTCTCTTTTAAGCACTTTTTTCTCATTTGCTTAAATCTCAATTATTTTCCAACTTTTCAGTCAGTGGTCATTTCATAATGAAGATACATAATCCATGTGCACATGAAAATACAAAGTTTTCAGCCTCACCTATAAAGCCTGTATCAACATTTGATTTGATTATTATCAAATATCGGCAACCACTGATTATCAGTTCTATAAAAAAGCAGAAGTAATAAATTTGAACCTCAGCTAATTCTCAAGCACTTTCCTAGGCACTTTAAATCTCTCATTTCACTTAATTGCAGTGTGACCCTGCAAAATGGATGGTATTAGCCCCATTTTACAAGTGAATAAAACAATGATAAATAAATTGTCCAAAGTCAAACAAATAGTAAGAAGTGGAGCCAAGATTCAAATTCAGAGCCCTGTCCAACTCCAGAGTTCCTATTCTTTCCTTTATATCAGACAGCCACTAAAGAATAAAACCCCATCCTTAGGTGGCCTTATAATGTCCGCTCTCCCATAATCTGAAATAATAACCGCTCTATTAATCGTATCAATCATTTCATTAATAAGCAAATATTGTAGCAGTGTGGGACCTGGAGACATGAGGTTCACTCCTGAGCAGAGCCTCAGTGAGTGGGGCTGAGGAGGTCCTGAGGATGACCAAGACCTTGCAAAAAGCTGCTATTTATTGCTTGTTTACCATGCTTTAGGTTTTCTTTCTAATCCTTCCCCATTACTTAGACAGAAATAGACATGGATATGAGGAAGTGAAAAAAAGAGAAGTGTGCCTCAGTATCCTCATCCATAAAATGAACATAACCAAAGGCATTTAAGTGACCCCAAATGATTGCTGGGAGATTATCTTAGTTAATATAAGTAAAGCGTTTAGGACAGTGCCTAGCATATAGGAAGCGTCATCATCCTTACCACCACCATCACCACCACTACTACCAGCATCACCAGTGTCATTATCATCACCTTCTTCATCAAGATTGTAGTCTTAAGGTACTAATAAGTCAAAGCATAAGTGCAAGAAGGTCTCTAGATATCTGAAAGAACTCCAGAGTATGAGCTAGATAAATTACCTACTTGTATTTCTCATCCTCTTTGGTCTCAAATACAGGTATTGGTTAAACAATGAACACTCTCTCATTGAATTTTAATCGCTTTGTTATAATTACAGGTTTTACTGCTTAATGCTATTGCTCTCCCTTAGTAATCCAAGAAAATCCAGTTCCAAGGACATCCATTTTTTAAGTTTATATATGTATAATTTCTCTTATAATAAAATGGCATCTTAAATTTCACTTTTGGGAACATCTTAGATACAATATGGCCTGCTTTGTAAGCAGGTAATTCAACACACATCACGCCACTTAAACTCTCATCAAACTATTTTCTTTCATCAAAAACTGACTCACTATTGTCATTCAAAATATGTCTCAATCTCCATTTTCCCCATCTCTTCCAGACACTCTTTACTGCTTCAACTTCTATCTCAAGTGTTCTCTTTAAACTTTTTGTTTATGCTTTTTATTCCCCTCATCGCCTCCCACTGTCTCTAATACTTCCCATTTTTTTTTTTTTTTGGATACTTAGGGCCAACTGTTCCCCTGCTTCTTTGCTTAGCTCCCCACCTCTCTCCTCAGCAGAGCTCCGTAGACTTCCCAAGTCTCTCCCCCTCCCTCCTGCAGCCTTCTCTCTCCTCTCAGGCCGAATCCCCCTGCTCCTTCTTACTCCATATACCGCCCCCCACACTCCCCTTGATCTGTAGACAGTAAGAGGCTGGCTAGAGCTGCTCATCAACCTTCTTCTTGTCGGCACACAGTTGTTGGCCTCAATAGAGTTGAAACAATTTCAACCCTCTTTTTCCACCAGGGCCTTGTGATTTTCATCCTGCTGTGCCACTTGCCGCTTCCTCCCCTGCAAGGCTCCATCCTCAGCACACTGTGTCCCCTCCTCTCCATTTCCATTTCTTCATCTCTGTTCCTTTCCTAGGAGCTCCCAGTGTCCCTCCCTACCTAAAGCCTGCAACTAAATCTTATCTGCTAGGCTTATAAGGTAATTCATTTCCTCGTGGCTTACTATGTGAGCAGAGTGCTTCTTAGAATGTGTGAGAATAGAGGCCTGAAGTCAAGTTTTGACTATGCAAACATGATAAGCTGACATCCAGAGCTAGGAGGGTACACGATGTAATAAATAGTGCATGGAGATTCAGGCCTGACAGCCAGTGCTTAAGAATGATTCTATCACTAAGTCTGTATTTAAATAAAATGATTCATTTACATTCTCTGGCCTAAGGAGATTTCCAAAATATGATAGTCAAATTGCCATCCCTTGTTCCAATTATCTTTGCTGCATAACAAACTGCCCTAAATTCAGCAGCATAAAACTGCAACCATGTTACTGTGCTTATGGGTTCTATGGGTCGGGAATTTGGAAAGAACACAGTGGGGCAGCTTTTCTCTACCCCATGATATCTGGGACTTCCATAAGGAGACCCAAATGGCTGGGGCTAGAACAGTGAGGGCTGGAAGATCCACTTTCAAGATTGCATCTTCATTTACTTGTCTGGTTGCCTCTCCATGTGGCCTGGGCTTCCCCACAGCATGGCAGCCTCAGGAAAGCTGAACTTCTTACAAGAGACAGGGAACTCCAAAATGTGATGATCCTGTTCAACCAGGGAGAAGCTGCATGACATTGTATGACCTAATCTTGGAAGTCACATAGTGTCCCTTCCACTTATTCTACTGGTTGAAATGGTTACAAGCTTGCTTAGAGTCAAAGGAGAAGAATGAGACTTCACCTCTGGATGGGGGAAATAGCAAGCGCATACTGTAGAAGAGCATGACAGATGGGAGTTACTGTGGTGACCATCCTGGAAATACAACATGACACATCCCTACATTCCCTTCTAGCTCTAAAAATCTGGTTCTAAGTTTTATTTAGACCTTCAGTAGATGCTCAATTAAAATTTAGCCTCTGCTCCCCAGAAGGCAACCTGAAAGACATGGGATGTGGGGTTTTTATACACACAACACAAAAGGACAATGCAAAACCGTTCTTGTTCAGGCCTCAAGGTGTGTGTCACAGATTGAAGTCTCATAAATGTAACAGGAATTCTAACAAGGGAGGTGTCGTTGAAAGGGAGAGGAGTCAAAGAGAGCATCTTAGAGTGGACCTAAATTTACTGCCCATTAATTGCTTACATCATCTCATTTAATCCTCATAATAATCCTGAGCAGTAAATATCACACTTTCTGGTTTATAGATCATGAAGGTGAGCCTCAGAGAGGTTAAAGAAACTGCCAGTTATACCAGTCTCAATGCCACACTAGAGGAGGGGGCACTAGATTGAACTGAGTATGAAGGTGGGGTCTCTGTGTAGGATTTGCTATGACCGAGTGCAACAAAGAGTCAGTTCTTGGCTTGAGGACAATAAAAGTAAAGACAAAAAGTGGGAAAGACCAGGATAAATAAGAAGGGCAGCGGCAGGAGTTGGAGGTCAGGGGCATTGCCTGGGCTACTCAAAGGGGAGAGTTGCTATTGGGTTGCAGCAAATCATAAGTTCTATCCAGGGCAATAATGATCATATGTAACAATATACAATCTGAGGTTACCTTACTTCATCAGAGGAAAAGGACATTTGCACACCTTGGCATTTGCCAGTTTCTGTGAAGCCTCCCAAACACAGGGTGTTCTGCCAAATCTTCTTGTTAATCATTTATGCCAGTGTGATACAAAGACCTGGTTCCTGGCCATTACCATGCGAATTACTATCACCCTTTAGCGTTTCATGTTTACAAAATATTTGCCAATAATTTAGCAATACTAGTCTCCATCCACAAAGAGAAGTGGGTAACAACCAGTATGGTTTTCATTTGCCAAATGAAGACATTGGCCATTAAAGTAAAGTTGAGTATTAAAGCTAAAAGTTCAAGTTTTTTATTAAATCCCTGGAGCCACACAATCCCCCCCCGCCCCCCCCACCATTGTTTCATTTTTTAAAATCATTTAAAAATGTTGAGCACCATGCATTTTATAAAATTTCATAACACCACGCATTTCTGCCTTTGGTTTTAATTCTGTCATATTTTTAAGATTTCTGCAGTTAGAGATCAAGAATCCAAAGGGTACTGGGATAGAAATGAGGAGAACTAGGACCAAGGCTAAAGCCCATTCTTTCTTCATGGTTCAACTTCATTCAGCATGTATTTTGGACTGTCCTGTGATGTAGGCCCACTAATTTGTTAGAGAGCAAACACCCAAGGAAGAGAAAGGAGATGGGGGAAAGTACTGTGGCCTAGAGGATGTTTGAGTGCTATCCAGTCTCTGCTATTTAATCAAGAAATGTCTCCCCACCCCACCCCAAATGCCCATCAATTGAAAGACTAGTTGACTAGACTATGGTACATCCACTCAGTGGAAAACATGGCAAAAAGGAATAGAAAAGACTGATACATATATTCCTACAAGACATCTCCAGAATATACTGTTACGTAAACAAAAGCAAAGTGAAAAACTGTGCACAGTATACCACATTTACGTGACAAGAAGAGGTGGGGAACAAATGTATGTACACTTATACCCTCATATTTTAAACAATAAACAATGGAAGAAAAATAATAAAGCCATTTATAGGGCATGGGGGAAAAATGTTCCCCTGCCCACAGACATAGGCACCAGAAGTCTGAGCTGCAAATAGGAGGGCTCTTTAAGAGGGGAGAAGTCCCTGGCAGAAGTCAGAGCAAGCATCATTTCAGGTCTCTCTGTTGTCATTATAGGCTCCAGAAAGCTCTGCCCCACTAATGTTTCAATCCCAGTCCTGAATGTGGCCCTACAGCAGCTCTGGGTATGATTTCAGATGCTGGGACCAGGGTTGTGGGACCCTCTGACTATGAAAGCTGTCATGCCTCTGGGCAGGTCTGTCCAGCGGAGCTAGTGTCCTTCTCTCCTCTCTCTACAGTATGCTTGTGCCTTCTTACGTGTAGGAGGAACACAATTCAGCCCATAACATAAGTAACTGCTCATCAGCTACAGCCACTTAACACATGGACTGAGGGCAGTACCTCATTTCTCTTAGATCTACAAGGAATGACCCAGATTTGCTAAAGAGATCCCAGCCTCAACTGTACTACTTACTCATTCAGGACCTAGAACTGTGGCCTTAACAATGATAAAACAGGAACAACTAACTTATCAAGCACATACTAAATCCTAGTCACTTTTCTAAGAGTTTCAAATACTTATCTTGCTGACTGCTCACAATAACCCTAACAAGCACCTACCCATCCCTCCTATGTTACTGATGAGAAAAAGTAAGGTCCCAAGAGGTCTGGAATATCACTAGTGAGTGACAGAGTAGCATTTGAAACCCAGGCATCTTAAAACCATGCTCGTTTTTGAAATCTGTGAGTCTGTTTCTGTTTTGTAAACACATTCATTTGCATCATTTTTTAAAATTATATTCCACATATGAGCAATATTATATGATACTTGTCTTCCTCTGTCTGACTTACTTCACTTAGTATGATAATCTCTAGGTCCATCCAAGGGATAAATTAGGAGTTTGGGAATGACATATATACACTATTATATATAAAATATAAGCAACAAGGACCTACTGTATAAAACAGGGAACTCTACTCAATATTCTGTAATAACCTGAAAATGAATCTGAAAAAGAATGAATATATGTATATGTATAACTGAATCACTTTGCTATATACCTGAAACTAACACAACATCATAAATCAACTATACTCTAATAAACTTTAAAATAAACATGCTCGTAACAGTCTGCTTTGCAGTCTGTAATCCTCTGCTCAGATAAGGGCTAGCTGATCCAGAAAAAGCAACACTGATTGAGGTGCTATAACGAAGCCAAAGGAATAATGCACATGGTCCCTGCTCTCTTGGCCAAGGTATTGTCAAGAGAAGATATCCGTACAAACTGGAATAAGCAAATAGCAGCACAAGACATAACACTACCAAACTATCCATCAGACCCTCAACATCCCAGAGAGATACAAGATGTTTCCAAGAATCCCTAAATTCATCAATTCCTTTTTAGCCTGCAATCTTCCTTATCAACTGTGATTAATTATGGCTTCATAGATAGAATGACTTCATACCTGATCAGAGTAAAGACAGACTGAGCAGCAGATGGGATGTTCTCAATCACTGGGTGACTCACTCTGATTGAAATTCATCCCTCAGCACAGTTATCAATCCCCAATGGACCATGGGACAATCTCAGATTTTAAATGATTAGACCTGTGAATGATAATCCAGGAATTCCCAAGGTTTAGTGAGTAGTTTTAAGGCCAAAATGAGAGAGGCAAATAATCAATGAAGGTATTACCAAGTCCCCTTCCGAATGACTTGCCTACTCTCTCACCTCATTGCAAAACTCTTGATATTTACACCAACATGTGAGGCTGAATTACAACCCTCGAGATTCTCTTTGCCTTACTTTCAGCCTTTCAGGACTCTTCATCAAAGGGGCTTTGGGCTCCATCAAACCACGCACAGAGCATTTTATACCTTTCACCAACACTGCGCAGAGGGAGATCAGATACTGTTAATTACAGATGCTTTCTGTCATAATGGGCCAGATTTTCAAAAGAGTCTCAACTGCAGAGTTCCCAAATGCCATGCACAAACCTGGTAACGGTCCATGAAAATTGAATACTTAGTGGGTCTATATGCATTCCGCTCCAAGGACTGCCTTTGAAAATTTAGCCCCATAACTCCAAAGCATTTGTAGAATCATAATCTGTCATCATTAGCAACAATGCTTGACTTAGTGCTCAACATTCTTAGTAACCATGCAATTATGAATGCAGACAATATTTAATCACTTTTACAAAAATACAGCTGTGTTGTTGGGGAGCTGTCACTTACTGCTCATTAATGATTGATTTTTTAAAACCATCTAGATTGTTTTCATGAGAACAGCAGATTAACCATAAAGAATTCATTATTGGTCATTAAGGGATATTAAAATGGAAAACCTTTACAAGATGTGTCTTGTCTAGCTGCATTCATATGCCTGAGACTCTCCTGCCAATGTAGGGGAGGAAACAAAAAATCATTCTTCCAGACCTCTGGCAAGGAGATCCAGTCGAGGAGAGGTGGAGTGAAATTAAGCAAAAACATCTCTTTTTGCTGTAATAATACACTGGTTATATTTTACAACAGCAATAATGTACCCCAAATAATTACTTCAGCTATTGCCCAGCTTGTTGAAGGGCTAACTGAGCTGTGGGTACTGATCGATTCGGTGCAGACTGCTAATAATGGGCCATTTTGAAAACTTACAGCTGTTTCTCCATACCTCCCATGCACTAGAAGACACTAATTCCTTTCCCACATTGCACACTTAATTAAAGATGAGTCAGGGCGTTATTTTATGGTCAAATTTTCCTCATGCCTTGGATGCAGAGAGCTGAATTTTCCACCATCGAATGTCTCCTAAACAGATTGTGATAAAATGCACTTTACCACTGCCTACCCACAAAGATAATAAGTTTCGAAACCTTTTAAAGTGTTGGAAAGATCAGATTGCTCACTGTCATGCCCTTCCTGGGTTTCCAGTTCTGATGCCCACACACCTACATGCAGGGCTCTATTTCCTCACTTGCTCAGCAGCTGCCAGGATCCTGGAAGACCTGACCTGAGGGAGAAGGCTTTTTATAAATCACAACTCCTCCTCTCTCCTGTCCTGGCTCATCCTTACTCCAGGTCTTCTCTGAGACTTCTGCCTTAGTTCTTTTCAATATTTTGACTTTTTTTCTGATAGCAAGTGTACTGTGTATTTGTTTTGGAAAATACAGAAAAGTACATGGAAGAAATTTAAAGCTATCTGTAGTTCCCACACCCAGAAATAACACACTGCTTACAGTGGATATTTGCTTTCAATATTTTTCCTATGAACTTTTTTTTTTTTTTGTGGTACACGGGCGTCTCACCTCTGTGGCCTCTCCCGTTGCGGAGCACAGGCTCCGGACGCGCAGGCTCAGCGGCCATGGCTCACGGGCCCAGCCGCTCCCCGGCACGTGGGATCCTCCCGGACCAGGGCGCGAACCCGTGCTCCCTGCATCGGCAGGCGGAACTCTCAACCACTGCACCACCAGGGAAGCCCCTATGAACATTTTTTATAGTTGCATGACTTTGGGTGAGTTACTGATCTTCTCTGTGTCCAGTCTTCTTCCCCATAAAATAGAGAACTAATACCACCTACTTCATAATGTGATTATAATGATTAAATAACATTTGGAAAACACATGGAAGAATGTTCAATAAAACATAAGCGCTATGCACGTTTTAGCTATGATAATTCTATAAATTGTTGAGTGAGAAATATTATTATAAAGGAAAGAAAAACCTTACAGTTAACTAGTAACCATTTTTTAAAGTTTAAATTCCTGCTGATGCTGATTCTGCGGACCCAGGGAACCACACTTTGAAAACCACTACTTTCTGTTATATCATTAGAATGAGAAAAACAAATCACAAATGAGAAAAACACTAACAAGCCCTGGAAGTACACTTGGTCTAGTGAGCTTCACCCTGGGAGAAGGTTTTGGAGGGATTTGAGAGGGGTGCTGTGCTGCAAAGAACAATGTAGTGAATGGAAATGACGACTTCCATTAGGTAAAAGAGCTGTAAGGGACTGACTGCTGACCTATCACTTCTCCAGTTGACTTTGGTCCAAGTCATTGCTAGGAAGGAAATCTTTTAGTTACATACCCACATTGTCTAGCCCAGGATATTCCAGCATCATGCTGGGAAAAAATCACTGTAAATTGGAAACCCAGGCCTTGAAAAAGCAGCTCCTCAAACACCCTATGCCTGGGTAAGAGTCCAGAACAAGAGAGACAATCGGCTGATATCCTTGACTTTGCCATCACCCCTAAGTGTCCAGAGGGTGGAGAAAAACAGAGTCAATGGGAATATTTGTGCAATTTAGAGAGCATCACACTATCGCTATTGGATTTTTTTTATTAGTTATCTATTTTATACATATTAGTGTATATATGTCAATCCCAATCTCCCAGTTCATCCCACCACCACCACCCAGCCCCCTGCTTCCCCCCCTTGGTGTCCATACATTTGTTCTCTACATCTGTGTCTCTATTTCTGCCTGGCAAACCAGTTCATCGGTACCATTTTTTTAGGTTCCACATATATGCGTTAATATACGATATTTGTTTTCCTCCTTCTGACTTACTTCACTCTGTATGACAGTCTCTAGCAGCTTTTCCTCTACATGATGTGAGCACTATCCCATTGTCTTTAAAAAATTTTAATCCATATTATAACATTCCATCATACAGATAGGCCATAATAGTTAACTAATCCCTTCTGTTGGGTGTTTTTACTTCTCTAATTTTCTCCATTATAAATAATTCTGTGCTTATTTTTTTATTCATTCTTTATCTTTTACATCCTTCACAAATACTATCAAAAATTCTCTGGTTTGGAAGTCTGTGCCTTGAGAACTAACCGTTTAGAACCACTGCACTGGAGCTTGGTAATCACATAGAAACTCTAGAGCCTTTACTGTCAGTTTTCTAATGCCTATCGTCCAGCACGAGCAAAAACTGTCAGACTTCCTCGATTGGAAAAGCCATACAATTGCCTATCACATGACACTTTAAAGCACTTGTCTCAAAGATTTTGAGGTACCAAAGGTAACTCTAAAAAAATTATTTATTTCCACAGTGAATTTTGGTTATGAAGATACCGATGTGTTGGCTTGTAAGATTGTTCTGGTGCCTGATACGTAAAAGGATAAAATAAATATTTTGAATCAATGAATGACAATGTTGAAACATCTACTTATTAACATCAGCAGAAGTCATTCAATATTGGTTGACTCTCATAGTAACGGAAGAGAAATAACTAAAAACATTCATTTCTTTGGGTAACATACATTCCTGGAATCGATTTGGTTTTCAGAGTTTTAGTGTTGTTAGGTTAAACATAAATAAGTTACAGTTAGACCCTTAGGCGAACACAGAACATCTGAGTGTTAACACACTTAGCCGTCATATCGAGGCCATCCGCAGTGAGGCTGTCAGCTCCAACGCTTCCTTCATGAGAGCTCCTAGGCTGCTACATGATGGGTGATTTCTCCCATGATAAAAGGATCTCCTCAAATTACACAATGTTAGGAAGGGGCCATCATGTTTCAGTCCGTGCTTCTCAACACTTACTGAATTACCTGGAGAGGTTTTAAAAGGGGGGAGCTTGCTAGAATCACCTGGGGAGCTTTCAAAAGCTACCAGTGCCCAGGTCTCATGCCAGGTTAGAGTCACCAGGGGTAGGGCCCAGGCATTAGTACTTCATACAAGATCCTCCGTTGATTCTAATGTACCACCATAGTTGAAAAGCACAGCTTTAGAAGATGTAGATAACCAGGATAATGTAACTTCAGGTACCCCATGCCTTCAAAAGGGCAGTTGCCTCAAAAAGTCCTCCAGGCATCACTCTGCTACATAAAGACAAATTCCTTGAGGCATTGATTAGCTCTGGCAGTAGTAGAAGTAATATACCTCTCCAGAGGCCATAAATAAATCTTGTCCAGTTGCAAAACTATGTAATAATATGAGAAAGAGTAAAAAAATGCCAAACTGGAATAATTGGTGGGGCAATCCTGACACCAACATGTTATTGCAATAAACTGGAAATATGGTACCAGTTATTTGGGATTTTTCAACAGTTTTATATTAGCTACTTAAATGGAAATGGACGCACTTGCACCCAAATTAATAGCACCCTTAAGGGGCAAGAAAATCTCTTCTCAGCTCGTTGGGACCCATTATCACTGAGGATTTCTGTGATGTAAATTATACTTTATTCTGAGAAAGCCATCATCCCTGAAGCTTACCAGCTGATCCCACTGAGAGTCAAATAAACTGGGAGTCACAATCTGTTCAAATTCCATAACTGAATAATGAAGGTATAGAACTTTGATCTCAGAGTGAGTGACTTACTATCTAATTTACTTTATTACTTCTATCTCTCTCTGTCTATATATATATATATACATATATATATATATATATATATATATACACATATATATATATATATATATAGTGTTACTCAATAACAATGCAAGGTGAACAGTTAGCACAAATAAATACTGCTAGGTGAGGCTAGATTCTCATACAGGGTCTTTGAACTAAATATATGCCTGACTCTATACAAAAAAATCTCTTTTGTTCTCTTTTTTCTCAATTGTAAGCCATAAATAAGAGTAGGTAATTGCTATGGTCCCTTCTATTTCAAAACAAAACTTCTGTGAAAGTTTTTCACTTCCTTAGAAATGACCTTTGTGAAGTATGAGTAGCTGGTAGATCTAAAAACCCAAGGAATCCACACACCTACAGTCTATTAATCTATGACAAAGGAGGCAAGAATATATAATGGAGAAAAGACAGTCTCTTTAACAAGTGGTGCTAGGAAAACTAGATAGTCACATGTAAAACAATGAGATTACAACATTTCTTCACACCATATCCAAAAATAAACTCAAAATGGTTTAAAGACCTAAATGTGAAACCATAAAACTCCTAGAAGAGAACATAGGCAAAATATTCTCTGACATAAATCGTAGCAGTATTTTCTTAGATCAGTCCCCCAAGGCAAAAGAAATCAAAGTAAAAATAAACAAATGGGACCTAATTAAAATCAAAAGCTTGTGTACAGCAAAGGAAACCATCCACAAAATGAAGAGAGCCTACAGAACAGAGAAAATATTTGCAAATGATGCAAGCGACAAGGAGTTAATATCCAAAATATGCAAACAGCTCATGCAATTCAATATCAAAAACAAACAATCCAATCAAAAAATGTGCAGAAGACTTGAGCAGGCATTTTTCCAAAGAAGACATACAGGTGGTTAGCAGGAACATAAAAAAAAGCTCAACACCACTAATTATTATGGAAATGCAAATCAAAACCACAATAAGGTATCACCTCACACCTGTAAGAATGGCCATCATCAAAAAGTCTACAAATAACAAATGCTGGATAGGGTGTGGAGAAAAGGGAATCCTCGTACACTGTTGGTGGGAATGTAAATTGGTACAGCCATTATGGAGAACAGTATGGAGGTTCCTTAAAAAACTAAAAATAGAACAACCATATGATATACCAATTCTACTCCTGAGTATATATTATATCTGGAAAAAATGAAAACAGTAAATTCTAAAAGATACACACACCTCAACGTTCACAGCAGCACTATTTACAATAGCCAAGACATAGAAGCAACCCAGTGCCCAACAACAGCTGACTGGATAAAGATGTGGCATATGTATATATAAAGGAATATTACTCAGCCATAAAAAAGAATTAAATTCTGCCATTTGCTGCAAGACGGATGGACATAGGAAACATTATGCCTAGTGAAAGAAGACAGAGAAAGACAACTACTCTATGGTATCACTTATATGTGGAATCTAAAAATAATACAAATGAATGTATATACAAAACAGAAAACGACTTAAAGATATAGAAAACAAACTTGTGATTACCAAATGGGAAGGGGGTGGGGGACAAATTAGGGGTATGGGATTAACAGATACAAACTACTATATATAAAATAGATAAGCAACAAGGATATACTGTATAGTACAGAGAATTATACCCATTATCTCATAACCTATAATGGAATATAATCTGCAAAAATACTGAATCACTATGCTGTACACCTAAAACTAACATAATATTGTAAATAAACTACACTTCAGTAAAAAAACTGAACAATAAATGACATTAAAAAAAAAATCCAAGGTTTGCACAGCCATGAATCCAAAGGCCACAGTCCTTCAGTTGTACCTGGGAAATGATGCAATGGTGTAAATTCAGTGAATGCAAATATGATTTAACTTACAGAACTGTGATTCTGCAAACAGATTATTTAGGAACAGTCATTGTAATGTGGGTTCTAACCTTTTGAAGAATATTTTTCTTCAAAAATGTTTCTATTTATATTCAGTAATTGACCAATAAGGAAATTTCACTCAATACCACCTCAGATCAAAAATTAGATACTTCTGAAGACTTTACTAACGTTTCAAAGTGTTAATATTAGAAAAGCCTGATAGGTAATTAAATGGCAGAAGATATATTATATCAAATCTACTCATGAAGATTTCCACGGTGATCAAGACTCACTTCCAGTGACTTCCCTGGTGGCATGGTGGTTAAGAATCCACCTGCCAATGCAGGTGACATGGGTTTGAGCCCTGGTCTGGGAAGATCCCACATGCCGCAGAGCAACTAAGCCCATGCGTCACAACTACTGAGCCTGAGCCCTAGAGCCCGCGAGCCACAACTACTGAGCCTGTGTGCCACAAATACTGAAGCCCACGTGCCTAGAGCCCATGCTCCGCAACAAGAGAAGCCACCGCAATGAGAAGCCCGCGCCCCTCAACGAAGAGTAGCCCCTGCTCGCTGCAACTAGAGAAAGCCCGCGCCCAGCAATGAAAACCCAACGCAGCCTAAACAAACAAATAAATAAATAAATAAATTTATTAAAAAAAGAAAGACTCACTTCCAAACACAATCAATCAATGGATAAAGGCAATAAGTCATTTCCTCCTATAAAATTAGGCTTCCATCTTTTTAAGGGACTGAAGCTGGGCATTGTCAAATGAACAAATAAGGTCAATAATAGTCCATCCATAAACAGTAACTCTGGTGGTTTTAAGACCATAGAGTATGTTTTAAAGAAAGATACACACAAAGATTTGAATATTTAAGCCATGTCTGTAAAGCCTTCAAACAACAGAATTCATAATGGAAACAATGATAGACCTTTCATGATAGATACATTAGCAGTCTCTGTAACAATGTTGTAAATCATTTCTAAATAACAATATTGATAAGACAGGACTTTCAAAAATCACTCAGGACACCTCCTTAACAGCTAATTAAAACTAGGGAGTGGGCTTCTCTGGTGGCGCAGTGGTTGAGAGTCCGCCTGCCGATGCAGGGGACACGGGTTTGTGCCCTGGTCCGGGAGGATCCAACGTGCCGCGGAGCGGCTGGGCCCGTGAGCCATGGCCGTTGAGCCTGCACGTCCGGAGCCTGTGCTCCGCAACGGGAGAGGCCACAACAGTGAGAGGCCCGCGTACCGGAAAAAAAAAAAAAAAAAAAAAAACTAGGGAGTAAAGGCATCTCTTTCATCATTCACAATATTGTAGCTCTGATCATCCCACAGTGAATGATTTTACTTCAGTAATAATCCTGATCCAACATTCAGTTGGCAATTACCATATCAGACTTTATCTATTGGTAACAACTGGTTCGGAAGATATTGCCCTGAATGCATTAATTTCATCATGCTAATAAAATTCACTGTTATAAAATGCGAAAACATATTAACCTGTCTAATGCAATAGAAGAAACATATATATCTTTCTTGAAAAATGATGATACACCAGCATTTCATTTCTATTTCAAAACTTAAGTGGGTAAAGTATATTAGAGGAACAGAAAGTAACAAGCTATAATCTGCAGTGAACACAATAACATAACTAAGCGCCAACAAACTTTCCTGTGAGTAACTGCACTTATTGTAACTTATACACATTCTATTACCTTGGCATTTGCATAACAATGCACGACTGTTCATTTCCAAACACTGAACACTGTAACAGAAGAAGCATATGCATCTTGTCTTTTCCACAGAATTCAGGCAGGCCACTGCTGACTCCAGTTAACTCCCTTAGAGCACCTAGCAAGCATGGACTGATGGAAACATTTAATAAAGATGTAGATGTGACAAGATGACAAGCCAGTAACCCGAGGGCACAATCCCTGGCACAGAGTAAGCAATCTGTGAAGGTGTGTGGAATGAAAGAGGGGAGAAGCTCTGTGGTCTTGCTCAGGAGTAATAAGCATTCTGTTTGCGATTCCAGGATCTGCCCTGGATACCCTTTTCCCTTCCACCCTCCTCTTCCCCTGCCTATCACACCACATACCATCTCCATTGCTAAGTGAGCAATCCAAAGCAGAGACGCCTCCCTTTCCCCTTATTAGTACCCTCACCCACCTTCACCAACTTCACTGTCCTACATTTACGATGTGACACATGACCACTGCCTGAACTATACTCAGCGTTTGCCTTGCTCTGTTTCTTTCTCGCCACCCCAGGTTCCCCACTGGCTTGTTCTTCTTTCAGAATTTTAAATGAGAAGATGTTACAATTGTTAAAATCCCAGTGGAAGAAAATGAATCATGTGATTAAAACTAATACACGTGACATTTGCTCTCCCAACTCCAAGGATTCATCCACAACTGTCAACTCTTTATTAAAGCCACGCCTTCACTTTCTACAGGAGATGGTTTCACTGCTGGTGCTGCCAACCTTGGGAAGCCCAATCATCCTACTAGAAAGAAGACAAAAGAAGTGTCTGTGACTCAATTAAACCCAAAGCCAAATGAACACATTGACACCTTCCATAGTCAGAATAGAGTGGTCAGCCACCGCACCGTCAGGGGCAGCTGAATGCACCTGCCCGTAAAAAGCCTGAGCCCTAGGCTTCCCTGGTGGCGCAGTGGTTAAGAATCCACCTGCCACGCAAGGGACACGGGTTCAAGCCCTGGTCCGGGAAGATCCCACATGCCGCGGAGCAACTAAGCCCGTGCACCACCACTACTGAGCCTGCGCTCTAGAGCCCGGGAGCCACAACTACTGAGCCCACATGCCACAACTACTGAAGCCCGCGTGCCTAGAGCCTGTGCTCCACAACAAGAGAAGCCAGCGCAATGAGAAGCCCGGACACCACAACGAAGAGTAGCCCCTGCTTGCCGCAACTAGAGAAAGCCAGTGCGCGGCAACAAAGACCCAACGCAGCCAAAAATAAATAAATAAATAAATGTATTAAAAAAAAAAAAAAAAAGCCTGAGCCCTGCCCTGGGACCCTGATCAAAGGAGAGCACTGTCTGAGCTAGAATGCTTCCTGTTCAGCACCTGGAGGTTTATCCACGCGGTCCAGGTAAGAGGGCTGAGCTCTCTTGGGAAATGTGGCATTCTCACGTACTATGGAGTACTGGCTGAAGGCCTAGAGAACAGGCATGGGAATATAGAGGATTTATAGACTGAAAATGTGCACACCATCAGCAGCACCGAGTTTGCTCAGGAAACATACGTGCTGCAGCCGCACTGTGGGAGGTCGTGGTGGGACCCCCAGACCTTGGCAAAAACTCTAGTGGGCACCCAGTGTGGATGTGCACAGATCAGAGGTGTAAATCTGGTAAAAAACACTCCTTCATGGTTTTACAAAGACTGTGAAAACGTAGGCTCTGACTGCGATGTCAGGAAAGAGGGAGGCCATTTGGAAAGCTAACTCTCAGACAGGTTGGTTTCTAGGCTTCCAAAGTGTACACAGGACAAGACAGAGCTGGGCTTCCCCCAGAGCCCCGAGAGGCATCCGCGTACACAAGGCATAACTTCTGGAGAGAGCTGTGCCTCTGAAGGAGAACACACTAATTTGACGGGTTTCTTGTTTGGTCCCAAATGCTAACCAAGACATCTCATGAAAATTTATAATGAAATCTTTAAAATAATTTATCCAGCCAAAATTTTACCATTTCATTAAATTGTATATTGTGTATTAACTGCAGGGTTACATTCAGAAAGCAACAAGTGGGCTAAAAGGAGGAGGAAGCGGTAGAGGTGGAGGAGACCAGAAGACAACTCAGCAACTGTACTCTGTAATTCAGGACAAAAACCTTTACTTACTCAGCCCCACACGAACTCAGCCTGTGCTCTGGGCTCTAATAGCATTTTCATTCTGGAATCTATTTGCAGAGTTTATGACCGCCAAGGTTTTATGGTCCTTCCCAATAAAGCTTTCTTCACCTACTAATATACATTATGTGTCCTCTTCTCAGAACGGTGGTTCTTGTGAAAGCCAAGTGATTTTTATGTGATACACATGTTGCTTGAATGGGAACTTTTCAGTGGATTTGGGTAAGATTTTTGTTTTGTGGTTTTGGAGTGAGTGTGAGTGTGAGTGTGTGTGTGTGTGTGTGTGTGTGTGTATGAGATGAATCATGAGCATCTTCTAACAGCTCTACCTGTCCATTTTACTTAGTCTGAAGAAAGAGGGAAAAGGAAGAGATAAAAATACTCAAACTGTAATTTTCACTTCAAACAGAGTCCTCTACTTCTTGTCTTGTAGTTTTTTGTTTTTTGACTATTTGTCTGAAATTACAGCCCATTAACACTTAATTTGCCCAAACTTAGTCCTACAGACATAAGGGAAAAACAGCAAAAATAACAACAAAAAAACTCTCAGGCCAACTGTTCTGTAAATAAAATGGCCATTTTATTTCCCAATATTTCTCTTCTCAGGTCCATTTCTCCAACTCGCCATCTAACAACTCACCCACCATCATCACAAGGGAATTTTGACAACCCAAGTAAGCAAATGCCATCACTCTGACTTTACTGCTCAGAGGACGTTCATCAACTAATGTAACCTCCAGGTGCCAGCCAGGAAGAATGACCAAATTCCATAGGTTCTCCCTGTCTCCTGGAAGAGTTTTGGAGTTCATTTTCTAGTTGTGTTTTGTCGTTTACATTTGGCCAAACAGCAGCTCACAGACACAGCGGTGACTACCTTCCCAAACCTGCCTATTTCCAAATAAACACCCTATCTTTAAATGCTCAGATGGCCACTATATAGATTAAACTAACCCTAAACAGTGACACATTTTTTAACAGGGTAGGTTTGACTTGACGTAAGCACAGTAAACAAATGCCTTATCAACTAAGAATTATTTTTACTGCTTTGCTGTGCCTTCTGAGTCATCTCAGTCAGGTTCTCAAAACTATATGCCTCCCAAGGACCATCTTGTGCCTTAACAAACGTACATATATATGTACATACACACACACACACACACACACACACACACACACACACACACGAAGGAGAGGGAGCAGTAATAACAAAGGCAAATTTTCCTCACGTTCTTATAATGTACCAGGCACCATACTAATAACTTTTCCATATATGCAATCTCATTTAATCCTTGAAACACCTCTAAGGTAGGTACTGTTATTGTTACTATATCACAGAGATTCAAACTCACATCCTTCTGCCTCTAGCATCTAAGCTCTTAACTGCTGTGGACCAGGACATAGAAATAGAAGAACTGGCCTTAGCTTTGACCCAAAAGAAAAAAATAATAAGTATGCACATGTCTATCATAAGTATGATACGCACATTTAGACCATGTATTTTTAAACTACAAAAGTTTTTCCACTTCTCCAGTATTATATACACATAACTTGTGAATTAAAATTTAATTGAACACACTGCTATTGGCAAATTACAAAATACTGAAAACTTAACATCAACTCAGCCTCCATTCCATTATCAAGAGAGAAGCTGCTTATGCGTTCTTTTTCTGGTGATTAAGGACAAGTATGTTGCCTAAAGTGAAGGTTATTTTTACTTTGATAAGTATATTGCTCACCGTCTGATCATAAAGGGCCAGGGCTGGAGATGAATAACATAATACTTTGTCCTTCACATCAGGCATGATGGCTGGACTTCCCCGGCTGTAAATTTACCAATATTTGATGGCCCCAGTGTCAGCAGCAAAATGATGCATAATAAATACAACAATACATTATGTGCCACTTCTTGATTTGGTGCCAAGTCAGGGAAGGAACAGTCTACTTCTGAGTGGGTTTTCTGAAATAATACACAGACAGTATGTCCTGGAGAGATCTGAAGAGGAAAACTGCAGCTTGTTTATCATCCCTCTGTCTCCAAACTAGCCTTTGAAATTGACTGTCTGCAGTGACGTGAACCCCGGTACTGCCATCGCTGGGTTGATATCAGGAAAAGCAGAATACACAGGCTTTCATACAGCCAGTAAAAAAGGAAACAGCTTATTTTGAACAGGAAAGAAGAAAGATATTTGATGAAAGCCAGAGAAACAAGCTGCCTAAGTCCTTTGACAAAGAAGAGACAAAAAGAATGGGTTTGTGAAATAATGTGCAGACCTAAAAATAATGTTTCAATAGCAGTTTTAATTGTTCCACTTTATCCCGAATGGTTTTTGCAAAGTCGAAAATCTTGCTTTAGGGTAAAAAGAGAAAACACTATTCGAAGGCCTGCATCTATGAAAAAGTATTTCTTCACCACGAAGGAAATGTGAACTATGACAGGGGGTGTACATATAGCTTCACCTTCCTCTTCCTGCATCCAGATCAGGGACCTCAGAAGTCACTGGGTCCAACCCTGACACTTCATAGATGACAGACTTAAAACTGTTAAGAGACTTGCCCAAGGTCATGCTTGGAACTGTATTGTTTTTATTCTCTGAATAGCAAATGGCAGATGGAGGAGAGCAAAAGAGATCATGTTGCAATTTACCCAAAGACTTCCTATAAGAAAAATGGTGATAATTATGGTTCCTACATTCACTTATCTAGCAACGCGTATTACCATAAAACCAAGAAACATATATTGCATATACAATGTTTCCTAAGGCAAGAATCATTTTCTAAAATTCATATATTCTGCCAGGTATACTTTCTTTATCAGTACCAGGTTAGGGTTGCCCAGTCAGTTGTTTTTTCCAGAAAAGATAGTGAAAAAGTCCAGGAGTTCTTTTCAGGGAGCAAAAACAAAGCTAGACATTTGGGTATCTCTTTCATTTGGATCTCATGTCAAGTCTACAAGTGCAAAAGCACTTATACATCAGTCAACAAAATTCTTACTGGCAAACCCCAATAGATAGAGCTTGTAGTAGAGAAATGTGGTTATTTTCCAGCTTCTCTGCACTCTACCACCTCAACCCAGGAGCTAAAAAATGACCCTACATGTTTCTAGATTAAACAGGAATGAAAATCCCTGGGTTGTTTGTCCTCTCCCTACCTCATTATCCCAGAACCTAGGCCACATCTTCAAGTTCCAGATGACATTCATCCAGCCCAAGTGAACTGCTTTTCAGTTCACAAGACGGTCCACCCAAGGCCACTCTCCATCTGGAAGGTTCCTTGGAAGGTGGGATAGATTTTAAACATGCCAGAGGCCATACATTCTCCCTTCAATCTTAGACCCTTACCCAGGAAACATTATGGTAGCAATCAAAATGGTAAAAAGACTCCTGACACCCAAGCTTCCCCTAACCTCCTATCATCATAACTTTTCCATAAAACATTAACATTAAACTTCAGGAGGGTAATTTTTTCCCCGAGGCCAAGCTCATTTTGACCTGGTATCCAGGAACTGCCCATGATTATTGACCCAACGACTATCTTTACAAGTGTTATATTCATTCAGTATTTTCCAATACTGAAGAGTTAGTCAGTGGTCAAACTGTTCTCCAGCCCCCATTTCCCTTATCTCCTACAGAAGCTGAACTGCCATGAGGACTCACACTTAGGAGTGTGTGGCTCCTGAGACAAACCAAATTTATTCTTCTTCCCCCCCCCCATCCTTCTTGATGTTCATTGCATGCAAATAAGAAGGTGTGGAAAGAACATCAATTGGTACTCATTGCCAAGCAATCCAGGGTGTATTTTTATGGACACAGAGGGAGGCATCCCCTTCCCCATTTTCCTTAACGCTGGTGGTAGTGGGCACCATGTCATGTGTGTATAAACCTCAGACCTTTGTAAGCACCAGCAGCTGGAGAATATCTCTCTCTCCAAACAGCACCAACAACAGAAAGACCCTCTAAAGCAGGGCCAGGGCCTTCCCCTCATATACTGATTCTCATACACATGACTGATAAAAACACAAGTAAAATACTGTTTTGCTGCTAACCTCGTTTGAGTCATCCATCATATATTGGGACCCAATTATGTATACGGTACTGGTCAGAACCTATGGACACTTAATGAACAAGGGACAGCCCTGCCCTTGTGGATCTTAATCTAGAGAGGATTTAGACAAACTCACATATGACTAGATATAAATTCATAAGTCAAGATCCAAATTAATATACAAAGGAGATGTGTAAAGTGGAATGACTTCTCTTTTTCCTTTTAAATAAATACTCTAAATGTATGTTATCTCTTTCAAAACACTCACCGTAATGGGAGCAACACATTCCAATCACATTTCTATCGTTCAAAAGTCCTCTTTGTAATTGCTTTCTGAGCAGTTGCATAACAAAGGGGGAAAGTGGGAGGGGGTAAGGGAGGAGTATTTTGTTCCTAACGTTGTTTAGAACTGCTCATTTGTGGTGTTAACAAAAAACAGGCTATCTTCAACAGTTCTTTTTAAATTTTCTATTAACAATACACCTTCTTATTGCCTGCACCCTGGGTGAACTGCCTCCATACCCCCCACTTTCACCTCAGTCTTTGTGTGCCCATACACGTTTCCTTATTATCTAGTAACTCTTTTATAGCCTCCCCAGTTAGGTAATTAATTTTTTAAATGAGAATGTGCCAAGCTACCAAAAGACATGAACTTAGCTTCATTCATTTTTATATGACCTGTAATGACTAGCAAATAAAAGATTCCTGCACATGGTAGTTGCTCAAGAAAATATTGGTTGTTAAATGCATGTTGAAAGTCAAGGTTATTCCCCAAAGCAATACCCCCTTTCCTTTCTCCTGCACAGCACATGAAAGGAGATTGACAAGAAGAAATGTTTCCTTAGTAATTCTCAAGAAAGGCAAAGTTGTCAACATTTTCTCTTATCAAGGACGTTCTCTAAGCAAAAAAAAAAGAAAAAAAAAAGTAGAGAGAGCAGCTTCCACAATGTAGAACTAAATGTGAAGATAATGGTCAGCAGGGCTCTGGGAGCTACCCGTGTGCCCACTCTGAACAAGCTCTTGACAGGAACACACCTGCCAGGGAAAGAGAGTGAACTTCATTTTGCTAGGAGACAATACACAGCTACAGCGTTCCATACTCCACTTAATCCCAGAGATAAATTCACAAGTTGTGCTAAACGTATCACTCTTCTGGGGATACAGACTCTGCTGTGTCTGTTGTTTGATATATCACAAATAATGCATATCTTGGGCTTCCCTGGTGGCTCAGTGGTTAAGAATCCGTCTGCCAATGCAGGGGACACGGGTTCAGAGCCCTGGTCCGGAAAGATCCCACATGCCATGGAGCAACTAAGCCCGTGTGCTACAACTACTGAGCCTACGCTCTAGAGCCCATGAGCCACAGCTACTGAGCCCACGTGCCACAACTACTGAAGCCCGCACGCCTAGAGCCCGTGCTCCGCAACAAGAGAAGCCACCGCAATGAGAAGCCCACACACCGCAAGGAAGAGTAGCCCCTGCTCGCTGCAACTAGAGAAAGCCCGTGTGCAGCAATGAAGACCCAACACAGCCAAAAATAAATTAATTAATTTTAAAAATAATAATTCATATCTTTCCTTTCTCCCTCTCTCCCCCACCTCCTTCCTTCCCTTTCTCTCTCTCTCTCTCTCACACAGACACACACAAATATATATATGCAAACTTCTATCTTTAAAAGGTTACTTTTGAGTCTTCTTTAAACTCTCCACACAGGACACGGGAGGTCACCACACAGACCGTTTCTTCACAAGAGTATGACGATTTTCTCCGTGATGAGGGATTATTCCTGTCACTGCTCCTTCCCAGAATCCTTCCTAAGCCTTTTTTTTTTTTTAAGCACATGAGCTATGCTTTTAATTGGGCATTTCATTAGAGAAGAATGAGGCATAAAGGAAAACAAAATGAGCTGTAGTCATTTGTATTAAGGAGATCATGTTGGTCATCAGCATCTGAACCCTGCTGAAGTACAGCTTCAATTTCCCCTCTCAACCATGGATAAAGCATCGTTGACAACACATATTTCTCTCTGTCAAAACATTTCACTTACTCCGCAATCTGCAGACATTTTGAGAGTCGTATCACCAACGAGCAGTGCCACAGCACTCTTCCCATTATTTTAAAATCATAATGGCACGTGCTTCACGAGAGGGGCACAGCAAAGGCCAAGATCCAAATTGAAGAGAAAAACGCTAGCACAGTCGGCAAGCAATGAGGGCGCTGTAAATACTGGGCATCGTTACTGAGCCACAGGGAAAGAGGGGCCATCTGCATCCCATTGCATCTGGAGAGCTTGGCCCCATTGCCCTTGGAGTTCAGTCTCCCGCGGGGTCCCACAGGGAATTCTGTGAGCTCTGTGGCTCACAGAGCTCTGTGGCTCACGTTTGAGAAATGGATTTCATACCACTGGACCTAATTAAATGATTCTTTGGAGCTGGGAGTGGGGAGAGGAAAAGTAAAGTGATCACTGATTAAAGAATTGTATTCAAGCTCCAGTGAAAGACCGTCCTGGTGTGTGTCCCTGACACAGGAAAGGAAAATAACAAGGAACTGAAACTAGACATACACCGACAAAACCGCTTATGGCTCCCACAGAAAGATGTTGACTGTGGTATAATCTCCTCAAAATGGCTCATTTTCAGTGAGGGGTATTCAAAAGAGATAATGTCCAAGGAAATGGAAATGTGCTGCCCAGATAACAGCCTTGGGCTGCAAGACAGATACTGCAAGGCCTCAAGGCCACAGCTTTGGCAGAAAACACATAATGAAGCGAAGCTGGGGCACTTATTGTCTAGGCCGGAGAACATTTACCAGTCACGAGGTTCAGATTCATGGCTATGACTGTTAAAGTTCATGGGAGAAATACACTCCAAAAGCGGCAAATATAGTCAATAAAGTACGCTCCAAGCAATGAGCAGGCTTACCAATGGGTGGCCACATTTGTCCCCAGCTCTCAGGGGAGAAGGCGCTTTACCAATTATTGCCAACTGGTTGGGTTAGTGAAATTGCTCAGCCCTCCTACCATTCACCTCCAGCCTATCTTTCAGTATATCTTACTGAGTTTTGCTAAACTTATTTTCATCCATTTATAAAAGGTCAACTAGGTTGTGCGTTGACTCGACAGTAGGAAGTGCTTTTGCTATAATCCCTGATGATATTCGTCTGGCTGGGTTTCACAGAAAGTATGCAGTTTATCTTTCTTATAAAATGCCTTGATTTGTCAAGTTGGTACCAGCTGTTATCACTTTGATAGAGACTGCTCCATAATTTCAAAATGCTTATTCTTTCTAAAATTATCCTGATGCACAAAACTGTCTGGAGCTCTGAAATGTGCTTCTCGCTTCTGTCTCTGACCTGGATGGTTAATTAACTTCCCCCATCTTGCTGTTAAGCTGTGCTACAAGCCAGGTATCCAGCTTTACCACAGCATTTGCCTTCCACCATGTTCCTATAGACAGAAATAGGTATGGCCAAGGGGATAATTTTATGTTTTTCTTTTTTATTCTCTCATGAAGAGGAACAATTGGGTAGAAACTACTTGGTGGGGTAGAAAGTGACAGCCACTCAAAGTCCACTCATATGGTTTGAGGTAATGAAGATATTTGATGGCAAAAGCAAAGTCGGTTGAAGGGAGAACAGTAGAAAGGGAGACAACAAATACATCAAAAGTAATCGATAAATATTTCATAAAAGAATACATAAAGAACCTCTAGCCTCACCCTTCCCAAAAAGCACATATCTGCCGCTACAATCCTAAGAAGCATTTTAATTCTTAATTCTTAATATGCAAGTAATCCTGGTGAAAACCCACCTTTAATATTGTTCAAGTTGCCCGGTCACAACCACTTTGTCATGAGAGAGTGCCAAGGTCAAAGTGTTCACAGTCACAGCCTTCGCCCCCTTTGCTTCCCAGAGCTGGAGACCCAAGTTTCAGGAGACGAAGTCAACCTGGCATTAAAAAGAGTTAAATTCTCCAGAGGGAATCCCATTTACACCACAGTGGAGTGCCCTAGATGTTCAAGAGAGGCAGACAATGTGACTGTCACAGAGAAGAAAGTAATGAGGGATGCTCACCTGTGCAGCGCCATTGAGCTTGTCTGCCAGGGTTGAGGACACTTTTGTTTCTGTGTGTCCTAGATCGTTGTCTAGAACAGAACAAAGTATCTCTAGAATGAGTGTTCTATTATCCTCTGGTTTACTCTGACTCTACTTAAAATGTTTAAATAAAATGGTGGGAGGAAAGGTGCAAGTGACAACAGATGGAGAGAGGGGTTGGTCCAGGAAACTGTAAATAGGTCTGGAGCTTTGAAATGCAGATGGTTCATTGTACAGGTTCAAATTTTTTTATATCACATGAGGACCTCTGCCTATGCCAATGAACTCACTAAAAAAATCACATTTTTGTTGTAGAGACATACAATTGCAGACATGTAAACAGGCTTGGACTAAGTTCTGCTGGGCCCCCAAGTTTAAAGGTCACTGAGTACTTCAAACTTGCCTCTGCCTGACTTGCTCTCCTCCTTTCAATTTATCTGGATAATGTGGGATGACATCTGCATTTCATCTCCTCACAGAAAACTTTACACTCAGCCGCAGTGAGTGGCCACTGCTAGCATTTTCTCACCATACTGATTCAGCAAGGTGATAGTGTTTGGCTGTCTACCTCAGTCATGGGGAGGACACCTGCAGCGTGAGCAGTATCCTGATGCCTGGACATCTATATACCAATGCATGTTTAGAGAGCAATAGATCAACCGATGGCCAAGAGCAAACACATCCCAAATGAGGGTAACGCGCCTGCTTTTTCTCCCTGTCCTCACTGTCATCTACACCTAGGTCAAGCCCTCTGCACATCAAAGGCATATTTCTCTGGGTAGTGACTGACAGACCCAATAAAATCCTCCTTCTTAGGATGTCTGAATGTGAGAAAGCAGAAGCAATGGGACCATAGAAATCACCAGTAAACAGAGGCCCCAGGGTCAGGAATATCAGAAGCAAGAGATGGCAGTCAACGGCCTCAGAAGGAGAGTCACAGTGAACACAGCAGAGAGTAGGACCACAAAGGCGAGCCACTGGGGCAAAGAGAGTGAACTCCTCTGCTTCTGTTGCACCTGAGCACGGCTCCGTTTCTCTCTGAGGCCTTCCTGGAGGGTAACTGAGAAGGCTTTTCCTTCTCCCTACTCCTTACAGCCTCCTAACAGACTCAGGGACCTCCCCCTTCAGTGCAGGAACAACGTGACCACTGCTCACAGGATTGGGGAACTCTCTGGGGACTACTTCAAAGGCTGAAAAAGATTCCCTTGAATGGTCATAAAGTGAAGTGAAATATTCTATCTCTGAGGAAAAGTGTGAGCTTTGAAAATTGGGAAAAAGTAATTCAGCGTCAAATTTGTGAAAGAAGGTAGAGGATCTAACTGAAGACTCTTAAAAAATATATATATATGTGTGTATATATACATATATATATATGTATATGTGTGTGTTTATATATATTTATATATCCTAAAGACATGATTCTGTAAACAATCAGACAGTAAATATTTTAGGCTTCGAGGACCATATGGTCTCTGTCAAAACTACTCAACTCTGCCATTGTAGCATGAAAGTAGCCATTGACAGTTCATAAATGAATAAACTTTGCTGTGTTCCAATAAAACATTATTTATGAACACTGAAATTTGAACTTCATGCAAGTTTCATGTGTCACAATATATTATTCTTGTTTTCATTTTTTTCAACCATTTAAAAATGTAAGAACCATTCTTAGCTCTGGGGTCATGCCAAAAAGACAGCAGGCTAGATTTGACTGGCCGGCCATATTTTTCTGACCCCTGTTCTATAGAAATGAAAGTGATAATGACTGCACCTGTGTGTGTGTGTGTATGTGCGGTGTGTGCATGTGCACACATGCAAATGTGTTAAAAATGCCTCCAAAGACAATTCCAAAGCGGTTCCTAAATGTTCAGCAGGAGTGATCTCATTGAAAACAGACGGTAGCTTCCCCAGGTGATTATACTGAAGTGCAAAATTCTTACAATACACAAGCTCCTTGGGTGCAGAGACTATGTTTTATGCATTTTAGTTTCCCTCACTTGCCTTACAAACAGTCCACATTCAATGTATTTTTTGTCAATTGAATGAGTTTTAATGAGTTTGTTAAAAGCCATCTCATTACATGACAGCCATCCCTGGAATACTAACTAATCATTCAAAGATTCTTGAACAATTTAGATCAATATTTCTTTAACAGAGTATTAAAATATTATCCATCATTAGCATCTGATTTATTCATTAGCAATTTCAATCTGGAAAACTGTAACCTGTTTTTAAAAATATCCTCTTTTGGAAAACCAAAGCCATTCTTTTCTATTCCTTACCATGCTATCAAAATTCTATTTGACAATAGAAATACACTATTCAAACTTCAAGCATCCAATCAACTATACATCCCAGACTTAAGATGGAGTAAGTCAAAAGTTAGGTTGGTTTTTGACTCAACAACACTCTTTCTACAGATTTTTAGGGTGACCCTCACTTAAAGTCGGAACTACAGATAGCATCAGAAATTATATAAAGCATCTCAGTGTCTCAGACTGGTAAGTCCAACACCTGAAACGCAAAAGGGAAGGAAAATTTTGTGGGTGCTTTTTTTATTTTTATTTATTTTTATATTTTTTAAATAAATCTTGCTTGATCATGGTGTATGAGGTTTTAATGCCTTTTTTTTTTTTTTTTTTGCTGTGTTGTGTCTTCGTTTCTGTGCGAAGGCTTTCTCTAGTTGTGGCAAGCGGGGGCCACTCTTCATCGCGGTGCACGGGCCTCTCACTATCGCGGCCTCTCTTGTTGCGGACCACAGGCTCCAGACACGCAGGCTCAGTACTTGTGGCTCACGGGCCTAGTTGCTCTGCGGCATGTGGGATCCTCCCAGACCAGGGCTCGAACCCGTGTCCCCTGCATTAGCAGGCAGATTCTCAACCACTGCACCACCAGGGAAGCCCGCTTTTTTTAATTTTCAGGAATTTCACCTTTATTCTCAACTCGGGCAGGGCACACCTTAGAACATTTTCTACAAAACATTCTGGAAGATAAGCTGAACTCATCAAAATGTCACTGAGTCCTGTCACTTCCTCTCTTCTTCCTCTGTCACTCTCCTCCTTCCCTCGCCCTCCCCTCTGTTCACAAACACGCACATGAGTATATACTTTCTTCCCAGGATGACCAACCTATTATGAAGCTTTCTCAGAAAATCTCTTCAAATCCAATTTTCCTTCACTAAGGCCCAGTTTAGAGAGACCAGCCCCCAGGAATGACCAGGATTATCATGAGGCCATAAAACAGAAACAAGAGCGAGCTTCTCCTCAGAGGCCCTGTGAGCATTCCCACAGATCCCCCCTCACTGAGCCACACTCAGCACGGGGAGGGGGCAGTTTTACGTGAGGAGTACCATCCTTAGCTAGTCACCCAGTGTCAAGCCTGAAACCAACTGAAAACTAGAAATAGTGCCATGGTCAGTGTCCCACAGAGTTGTCAGGCTGCCACCCCAGACCACCATGCCACACCAGGAACCTCAAAAAACAACCCAGCATGGAACATTTAAGTGTGATCCCGGACAAATGATCAGCCAGCGTTACCACATCAGGGAGGGCCAGGAGCCAGTCTGCAGTGACTGGATCCCACTGGGCAGAGGCTGGGGGGCAGCCATGGGTCTCCTAATGGCAGCCTGCCTCCACCTCAGCCTCCTACAGTCCAGTCTCCACATGGCAGCCCAGGTAATGTCTTCAAAACAGACATCAGACCACGTCACTCCCCTTGTCAAAATCCCCCAATGGCTTTCCATTACACGTCAGGTTAAAATCCAAATTTGTCATCAGGGTAAGCTGGACTCTTCTCCATGCCCTGGGATGATCACCCTTACTTATGCCTGTATCAGTGGGCTCCCCTGGCCTCCTGCTTGTGGTTGGGTTGACCAGTGGGAGGCACCTATGGGAACTCCGGAACTTGGAGGGGAATGAAGGCATGGCTTTCTCCCAGCTCCCTCCCTGCTGGGTCACTGTGATCTGGC
The DNA here is from genome assembly GCF_005190385.1 of Monodon monoceros. Classification (NCBI taxonomy): domain Eukaryota; kingdom Metazoa; phylum Chordata; class Mammalia; order Artiodactyla; family Monodontidae; genus Monodon; species Monodon monoceros. Next base: position 97,916,880 of record NW_021703768.1, read on the forward strand.
TGTGTCCCTCCAGAGCCAGGAGCTGTCCTCTCCCCTTACCCACCTCCCTTCGCCAGCCCTGGGGTACTGCGCTAAGCTGGTTGCTTTTCCGAAGCCCGGCCCACATCAACACTCTCTCCACATAACCCAGCTGAATTATGCCTTTGGTTACCTCCCAGAACTCAGGCTGATCCCTATGGCCTATAATATGCCCTAAATGACCTCACCTCTGGCTCCCACCCCAGCTTCATGGTATTAAACTCACCCTCACTCACTTCCCCACAAGCCACTCAGGCCTTCTCTCTGGTCCTTACACACTCCAAGCCTGTCCCTATGTCTGGACCTCCGTCTTCGCCTAAACTCCCCTACACCTGCTACCACCACCATTTACACGGCCCAGAGCCTTCCCATCTTTCATGGCTGGTTCAAAGATTCCCTCCTCAGGCCTTCCCTTACCACCCACCCTGTCAATCTCTAGAACATCATGCACAAAGTGCTATCTAAGCTGTCCTTGTTTACTTGTTTGCTATTTAGTTGCTGTCTTTCTCCTCTAGCTCTCCAAGACAGCAAGGATCTTGTCTATCTTGTTCATCCCTTTAAACCCTGAACCCAGAACCCTTCCTGACACATAGACATGATGATGCAAAATCATTCTCTGTTGAATTAATAACATCTAATATGTTCAGTCAACCATGTGAGAAGTGGAATATAACCAGAGAGAGGCCAAGTAGAAGAATATCATTAAACCTATCCTGGAAACTTCAGTCTTTCAAGAATAGCAGATTATTATTTTAATTATCAGTGATCTTTTTTGATCAATAAGTACTTCAATGGATAAATGCCAGTCATTGGGAAAACAACAGTAAGCAAGATAAAGCTTACAGAAACTTAGGAAGAGAGAGAATTGCATAAGGAATCAGGGATATAATGACTCCCCTCAGGAAGTACAGGGTGATAAGGCACACATCTCACCCAGGGAGGGTCATGGGGAACCAAAATGCAGAGACTCATAGCCTGAACTGAGCCGACATGCCACAGATACTCTCAGTGGGCAGAGAGTGGCTGAGGAAACCAAAGCTTTGAAGACAAATCCTCTACCATATGTAGTAAGACAGGCTATAAACATCTCCACCTACACACATACCACCCAGTCCTCACCTGGGCCCTCCACACCTGGGAGCCGCATATCTATTAGGGTAGAATTTCCTTTCTGTATCATCTCTTTCTCATTCGTATGTCTCATCTCCAACTCTTGTCTCTCTTTTAGAGCAGGAGTCAGGTTTTCTCTCTCTCACCAGATGCCATACAACCCAGCACAGGGAAAGAGGCAAAACAGTCTTCCTAATCTACCTCCACCCAAAATAATGTCTGAGAACAACAAAAGGTACATTAAACAGAGCCAATTATACACACAGCCTTGATATCTTATCTAGGAGTAATGAGTTGAATCTGATTATACAATTCTTTTTTTAAGAATTAATAGAAATAGTATAATATTATATTGAAATATTAAATACATAGAAACAAGAAGGCCAGGATCTATTTTTAACTCTAAAAGAAAGTATTTTAGCTCTCTTTCTTTGAATTTGCATGAAGTTCTGGTCATTTATTGGCAGTGAGAGGCAGGATGGCAAATGTGCTGAAACCTTGGTGTGTCTTCAGATGCCACGGCCAGATCCTACTGGTCAGACCACTTCAGCCATCAAGACTTGTTTGTGACATCACAAAGCCTGACCCATAGTAAGATGACCCACAGATCCGCACTGATTGGCCATCAACAGAAGTCAGAAAACTACAGAATTGTAGCTCACGTGGGCCTCCTTCCACCATTTATAAGTGAAGCAGTTAAAGGCCTGTCAGGTTAAATGACTTGCCAAGGTCACACAGGCTTGAGTGGTAGAAGGGAGACTAGAGTCACTAGGTTAACCTGGTGACTCTTTTGAGAGAATAGCTCAGTAATTTGGTCACTGGAAAGCTCTGCTGAGCAGGGAAAACAATCTCTCATCACTCATAGCTTTCCTCTAAAATCTGCAGCCACACACCTGACGTAAATTGGCTTAAAAGAGCTTCTTCAGGCATGGTTGTCACCTTGTCTGAATAGCATGAGGTGATTCTCAGAAAAGGAAAACAAATGAGGAGTTTCTGGCTCAGTGCTGAGGAAAGTTGAAACCCATTCAACCCTCAGCTTTTCAGCATTGCTAGAGTAGCCTTTTAACCATGATTGCTTCAACAAGCATTGCTGAACTGCATTAAGTCCAGATCAATCCAATGCACAGTTCTGAGCCTACAAATGTATGTTTCAGTGGATTTCAGACATGACTCACTAAATCAATCTTTCTTCCTCTAAGAAGTACAGCTTAAAAAGGGGGGGTCAGTCTTTTACTGAGACACACCCACAATCTGAGCCAAAAACTGATTCTCCTTTTCTATAGGCCACCTTCTCAATTTCACCCCATATTTCACCCCATATTTTCCTTTCAGCAAGAGTCCCTGCAACAACAGTGGAAAGGGAAATTCATCTTCCATCCTGGCTGTGGCTTTGACTATGACCCCTGACCCACCACCAATTCCTCCTGCAATCCTTACTGCTGTACCCGAAGAACACTTCGGGCAATGACTGGAAGAGAGATTTGAGAGTGAGGAGAGGAAAATGGGGTTAAAGTGGAAGGCAGAACAGAAGTAATGTTTATAGAATTTAGCCTTGAAAACACTAATGGAAACAGAGGCAAAGCACACCAAAGCCTTGAGCCTGCATTCCACTAAACTAGGAAGAAAGAGGCCAGATGTGGGTGAGGGAGCCAAGTCAGAACACCCCTGCATCACACACTGATGTACTCTATGGTGGCATTGTCACGGGAGGGGTGCAGCTAAAGCACCCCTAAAGTGCATGGAAGTTTCACCTTTCCTAAGACTGGCTAAGCATATATTATTAAAAGATTACCTAGGGCTCTATCTAAAGCAACCCAGCTACTCTGCATTGGTATACCAGGAATTAGACAGGAACAGCTGTAGTTGTTTAATGGAACAAGCCACACCCCACAGGGCACAAGCAGAAAACTGAATCTTTCATTTACTACCCATTCAAATCTCATCGGCAGACTCATTCTTCCCTGCCTCTTGGATGAAATCTCCGGCAGATCCCTCATTTTTCAGTTTGCTTTAGGCACAAAACAGTTTCATTTTGGAAATAATTGCTCAAACATGAAAATCAAAACCTCAAGCTCTTATCTAGAGTCCCTTTCCTTCTCCAACATGTTACTGTTTTTAGGCCTAGAAACCAGGGAGGGAAGCAGGCCTGTTGGGCTGCCTGTCTTTTTCCCAGCTTTCCTCTTCCAGTCCTCCTGCCTCAGCCATAGCCAAGGCGTTTGATCCTCCAGGACTGAACCCAAGGGAGGAGGCCATAGGGGAAAGGACAGTCTTAGCATGGTTGGTTCTTTTGTGATCTGACATTTGGCAAATGTTGACCCAGCTCTTTGGGTCACAAGGCCCTTGGAGGGTAACATGGAGACCCCCCTCTGGTGACCTCTAACCGAGGCTCCCTGGATGTGGGTGATGCCTCCTCCAGCAGGTTGGTTCCAACCCTCTCAGCTCCTGGGTCCCCAGCAGATGCCCCATATAGACTTCCCTGTGTTGTCACATCCATGTGGGCTTCTCGGGCTGAGCCCCGGTCAGCTCCCCTCCACCACCATCATTACAGAGCCACACGCTCCACAGGAAAACATGTGCTATTTTTTGGTCCTGCTATTGAAGGAGGGAGAAATGGCTTCTAGTGTAGCTTTGTGTGTATGTCAGTGCAGCCAGGCACACAGCTCCAGGCACTTCCTCAGAAATGTGTCCCTTATGCCCCTACAAATTCCGTAGGAGAATTTTAAATTCTGCAAATAGACTTCCTAAAGCCCCTCTCTCTCAGCTTGAGGATGGGGGGAGAGGAAACCGCAGCTCTCTGACAAGCTTTTTCCTAAGGCATTCTCTCCTTTTCTGCCCCAGTCTCTTAGGTATCCTCCAGGTAAAGTTACAGAACTGATTTGGGGCCACCTCTTATGCCAGTCCTGTACAGGAGAGCTGGCACTCACTTTGAAATATGGGTTCTATTGTTTTGTTCTCAGGCTTTAAGGCCTCAGCAAAATGAGAGAAAAAAAAATCCCATTCTGACAACTGATTACTGAGTCATGGTACTGCCCTGATGTCAGATGGATCCCTTACCTGAGCCAAGGTGGCAGTGAAAAGGAGAAATCTTATATAAGCAATCCCCTCTAATTACATATGAAAGTTCTTGCTTTTGAAAGGGTTCCAGGACCTATTGTTTTAGACCGTACCATTACAGATGTTACAGGATAGCATTGGGTGCCTAATGGAATCTAATGGGATTTTTTTTCCGTTTCCACAGCTTTAATTGCTAAGGACCAGAGCTGTGAACAAAGGCACTAAGCAACTCACATTCTCAGTGCAGGAACTTCCAATAGACACAGCCAGTCCCATGTCACCTTGCCTCACCTTTCTCTCTCTCTCTCTCTGTCTCTCTCACACTCACACACACACACTCACACACACACACACACACACACACACACACACAGAAACTGCTAAAACAACTTACCACAAACTTGGTACCTTCAAACACACACATGTAATCTCTTACAGTTCTGGAGGTCAGAAGCCCAATATCATTTTTGCTGGGCCAAAATCAAAGTGTTGGCAAGGCTGCACCTCTTCTAGAGGCAGGGGAGAATCTGGTTTCCTGCCTTGTCTACCTTTGAGAGCTTCAATCCTTGGCTTATGGCACCTTCTTATATCTTTAAGACTAGAAAAATTATCTTACTTCGGTCATCACATCACCTCTATCTCTCCCGTCAAATCTTCCTCTGTTCCCCCTTAAATGAACATTTGTGATTACACTTAGGTCTCACGTGGATAATCCCAAAAATCTCCCCATCTCAGGATCCTAAACGTAATCACATCTTCAAAGTCGCTTTCACCATATAAGGGCTACAAGAATTCAAGCATAGGCTCCTGAGATTAGGACCTGGTTATCTGTGGGGACATTATTCAGCCTTCCATAAGGAATAATAGTGTTCATGGAAAGAGAAACTCTTCTTCCTGGCACTTGCCCCAAAGCCAAGTAAGACAGACCTCCATAAAATCAGGCATTGTAGAAGACACTGTCAACGGTCTCACCCCACTACCAAGCCCAAACCACTGCTCTTCTGCCGGTTCAACTGGAAAGGTTACAAAACTAAACACTCATTATGCCAGCTCTCTCTGTAGCTAGAGATAGCATTTTGCTCAACTCAGGACTTGAGTGCTCTTGCTATATATTATCCAAAAATTAGAACCAGAAAAACACAAGCAAGATGACTGCCCTAGGTATTAAGGGTCATTAGAAGGAGGGTGTCATTCAGATGTTCTTCCTGTTCATGTATTACCAAAGCAGGATCACAAGGATTCAAGGACATGATTGCAAAGACAAAATGGACACCAAAGAACCATAAGTAAAAGATTTAATTTTGGCCGTTACCATAGCACCTCATTACTGGCCCCTTTTTGTAAGATTTATCTGCAACTCTAGGAGTATTTTTTTTCCCTGACATCCTGAACAGAGGCACACTGGGGAAGTCAGCGAGCATTACAGAAAGTCCATAGGTTGGAGGGAAAATACAAATCGCAACAGGCAGGGGCTTTCAAAGTTGGATAGTTGAAGGGATCAGGGGGCAGGAAGAGAAGAATGAGCAGAGGCTATAGTGGGGAAGAGCATGACACGGGAACCACCTGGAAAAGAGGAAGACCTGACTGGTAGGGAAGAAACCAGTTTGACATCAGGAGAAATAAGCTTAGACAGATAGGGAGGGTCAGATGAAAACAAGCAGTAAATTATAGCAAACTTTTTTTCAGAGACGTAAGACAGTCTGACATTTTGGGTATTTCTCATGTGGTCCTTGGGACTGTTGACATTTTGCTATGAGTCCAAAAAGATGGCCAGGACTGGTGTGACTTCCTGAGTGGAAAAACTCCCATGACTCCAGGCCAATACACAGAATTTCCAGGAACAGCAGAGTACGATTACTTTGCAGTGGGTCAGAGAAATTTGAAGCTATCTCACAACCAACCTCTGGAATGACATGATCCAAACACTCCTGGTTTTTAATATTGCAAAACATTCCTTTTTGTATAGAGGGAGTTAACTCGGCATACACTCACCTCATCTGACTCCTGTTGCTTGGAAGGGCAAGAGTACTTCAGGTGGGGAAATAAAGATGCTACTAATAGGAAGTGCCTGTGGAGGAGCGGCCTGGATGGGGCCTCACTTCATTCATCTTCAATAATAGCTTCTAGGACAAGAGAGATTCCAGTGAGAATGAATTGCATCGTAGGTAATGTTTTGCTTCAAAGGACGCTTTGCCTCATTTTCCTGCTGCTAATACATGCTGCAAATGAGAAAGTACCCAGCTGACAACTTTCCTCCTGATTTATAGGAAAGGCCATTTAATCCCAAGTAAGCATTTTGCTCACCCATCCTCACCACCCCTTCCCCTACTCCCTTTATGTTTTCTCAGGGTACCTCGAGATTCTGATCTGTAGGTATGGCAGGAGCAACAGAAATGTTCTAATGACTATTGCTCAAAGTGATTTGTTGGCATGAACATGCAAAATTTGAGGGGAATAATTCAGGTCATATATTTATGACTCAATTACTTTGAACATAAATATGATGACACTATAGATTTGTCATGTATGTAGCTAGAATATTCATGGAATTAAAGAGTAAATACACTTGGATCAATGATATTTTCATCTAGTATTTATGGCCTTGCCAAAAAAAGAGCCTGGATTCTGCAAAATATATACAACAATATTAGGGGAATATAACCCATTTTTCCCTTACTTGTTAACTTCAGAATTTTAAACTATTTTCATATAATTTTGGTTCAAGTTAAAAACCTGCAGAGAATTATTATATATAATTACTATATTTTATAAAGTATACCCCTTTAAATGTAAATAATGACCTATTTCTCCTTCTGAGTATTTAATGACATCATTTGCAATTACCAGAGACCCCCAAGGATAGAAAATAACAGAGTCTCAAAACAATTATCTTCCTTAGAGGCAGAATCCAAAAAAAAAAAAAATCACTACCACCAGAGATATCAGAAAATAAATGAACAGTTTCTACAGACATTTACATCTCCTCAATAAAAGTACGTCATCAGAGAGCCAGAGCATAAATAAATGCAGAGGAAAAACCCTTGCACTTGCCCTCAAAAAATTTTGCTGAAGTGTCCAGAACTGCACCACTCTATAACAATTTCTATATTAAAATAGTATATCACACCTGCCAAAACACCAAGGTGAAAGCAGAAGGCCACTGGCGATCTTTGCTGTTGTGTAATCTTTTGCCCAGTAGCAAAGTTATCAAGAAGTGGACCCTGTGATTGAGACCTCACAGAAGTCTGGCATGGTGGTCCAGCGTGTGCACCTGTCAAGTCTCAAGGAGGGACACCAGACCAGCCCAGGAAACTAGAAAAGGGCAGGTTAAACCAAAGTTTGCCACCAAACCTCAATAAAGCCCCAGACTCTCTGCAGCTCAGCCCAGCACTATTATTGTGCCTTTTCCAGTTCTAAAGGCTTATTTTCAATTCAAATGGCTATTCTCAAAATTAAACTGAGCTCATTTTGAAAGCCAAATTTCATGACACACTGCATTCCAAGACAATACTTCACCCTGTGCAAATGTGTTCCTTCTCCTGTGTTCCATTGATCCAATTCCATCGAAGCAGTTCAGTTGTGCAATTCTATAAAACCATTATTTGTCTTACATTGGACATATCCACTTGGCTTGTATATTAGCTAACCTGGGGGAAAGAAACCTTCCCCGAAGGTATTCCTGCCTGCTGTAATAAATCGTTTCAGATTTCCCTTTGATATCGCTCTGATATTGTGTTCATTTGGACCTCAGAATATCTTGTGATTTCTGAAGGCATTTTACCCTTCATAATAATGCAGTTGCTTTGTATCACAACAAATCTCTATAGATTTCTAAAAATAAGTTCAGTTTAGCATTCACTGAGTTATGCTCATTCCCTAGCACCTGAGAATTTTGGTTGTTCTCCAAGAAATGGTCATCTATCATGTTTAACTTGCTTTTCAGATATTTTCCACGTTAAAAATATATCAGTTTACTCTCCCAGCCATGGCAGAATAGTCATTTTTCTTCAGGTACCTAACTGCCATAGGAAGCATCCCCAGACTGCAGAGTAGATCACAGCATGTTCTGGCATCTCTCTTCCCCAAGCGTGAGCCTGAAAGTGGGGTGATAACTTTGCTGAAACACATCCCTGCCACATTTCTCATATGGAATGACAATGGTCTTCAAAGTAGGGTATGGACACCCCTGAGGGTAACACAAAGACATTCTAAGGAGTGTGAGGCTCAGCTCCTCTATGTACATTCCTAAAACTGATTTTCTTGAGACAGACAGTGCCCAAGGTTACACTGGTCCTCACCCCTTTCACAACATACCTTTTGTTACTTAACAAAAGAAAAGTATACTTGGCAAATCTTACCTTGGCACAACAAAGGAACAGGATGAATGCTCTTTTAAGCTCATTAAGCATTAATGCTCTTTTAAGCTCATTAAGCATTAATGCTCTTTTAAGCTCATTAAGCATTTAGGCATCTTAACAATTTCCCCCAATCCATTTCATTATGGGATGCATTCCCAATAAAAATTCTACTTTTGTGTGTAATAACTGATCATAATTTTTAATAAATGCATGTTGTTTGATCCATAATATATGAACAATAATTGTAATGATACTCAATCTAGAAGAAAATATTCACACTTTAGAGCCATAAGTTTATAGGAAATTTTTTAAGTTTAAATTTATATAGTTATTTTTGTCCTAGAGAAGTATGATGAGGTTGAAGACTTTCAAACATAACAATATATTACATTAGAATACTTTTCTGTGTAAGAAGTGAAATAGAAATTTGATTGCTAGGACAAGAAGAAATGATGCAAGATTTCCTACTGTTAAAAAAGAGCTTCTTCAGGCATTTTTGAAAAAGATGATAGTGGGAATCAAATTACTATGGAATGTATATTTGTTGGATACATTTAAAAGAGCCATCTGAAAGTTTGTTTTTAAGATGTAAACATTTACCAAATATGGGAAATTATATTCTCTGGAACATTTGAATATAGAATGAAAAATTTTAAGTGACAACTTAAAAATGTGAAAGGTAGTTAGTACTTAATTTGCAGAGTATTATCACATAATATCTAGTATCTGAGGGACAGAGACAGAGAGATGGAGACAGAGAAAGAGAGAGACAGAGAGAGAGAGGAAAAGAGCTTGCAATCTTCCATTCCTGCAAGATGACTGAAAGACAATCTCTGATATCCACCAAGGGGCTGAAGTATTGTGGCCTTTTAGTCTAGAAAGATTAAATAATCTTACATCAGTATTTTTGTGTCAAATAATCCAATATAAATATAAATAATTTGAAAAAGCTATCTAGTCAGTTTCTACTTATTACATCCAAGCCAGCAGATCCAATGTAACACAATTCACTGTTGGCTTAGACCCCTGTGGTTTTGACAACACCCATGAGGGTTCCATACTAAAAGAACAGTGAGCAGGCTAAAGTACTGAGACAACAAACTTACAAAGGAGAAATGTGGCTAGGAACTTCTGTACAAAAGGCAATTTAAAGATGTCAAGATAGGATATTTGCTTAAAGGCAAGGAGACAGACTTAAAAGCAACAAAAGAAAAGCAACTTGTTACCTACAAGGGAACCCTCATAAGACTATAAGTAGATTTTTCAGCAGAAACTTTACAGGCCAGAAACAGGTGGGATGATATATTCAAAGTGCTGAAAGAAAAAAACTGCCAACCAAGAATACTATACACAGCAAAGTTGTCCTTCAGAACTGAAGGAGAGGTAGAGTTTTCCAGACAAGCAAAAGTCGAAGGAGTTTATCACCACTAGATCAGCCTTACAAGAAATGCTAAAGAGAGTTCTTCAAGCTGAAATGAAAGCCACTAATAAGCTATTTAGTAACATGAGAACATATGAAAGTATAAAATTCACTGACAAAGGTAAAATATATAGTTAAATTCAGAATATGCTAATATTGTAATAGTGGTGGGTAAGTCACTTATAAAGACAAAAGTATTAAGAATAAATATAACTACAATAATTTATCAATGGACACACAACATGAAAAAGACAAAACATCAAAAATACAAAATGTGGGGGGAGTGTAAAAATGTAGACTTTTTGTATGTGAATATATATCCAAAGAAAATGAAATCAAGTATCTCAAAGAGATATTTGCACTCCTGTGTTCACTGCAGCATTATTCACAATAGACAAGACATGGAAACAACCTAGGTGTCCACCAAAAGATGAATGGACAAAGATGTGGCACATATATACGATGGAATATTATTCAGCCACAAGAAAGAGGGAAATCCTGCCATTTGTGACAACATGGATAGACCTTGAGGGCATTATGCTAAGTGAAATAAGCCAAAGACAAATACTGTATGATGTCACTTATATGTGGAATCTAAAAAAAATCACACTCATAGAAACAAAGTAAAATGATGATTGCCAGGGGCTGGGGGGTGGGGGAAATGGGGAGATACTGATCACAAGGCACAAACTTTCAGTTATAAGATGAATATATTCTGGGGATTTAACGTAGAGCATGGTGATTATAGATAACCATAATTATATACTTGAAAGTTGCTAAGAGAGTAAATTTTTAATGTTCTCGCCCCCATCCCACATGGTATGTCACAGGTGGAAGTGTTAGCTCATGCTATGGTGGTAATAATTCTGCAATATATAAGTTCACCAAATCAACACACTGAACACCTTAAATTTACACAATGCTATGTCAATTACAGCTCAATAAAACTTCATACAAAAAAAAAATGATAAGATATCCGCTACTGAGCAGGAATGAATCTGACAGCCTCGCTTCCTTTATTTCTGAACATCTCAGCTTAGTTCGAAGACCCCCGTGGCGGAAACATGAGCATGTTAATTCAAGTACACTGGGCCAGTCCTAGGAGGTTATTCCTCCCTCCCCCACACTCAGATTCATTTGGGTAAACATTCCATCCTTATCCCCTCTCACTCCTCTTTCTCTTTCATTTCTCCCTGGGGGTGATCTATGGTCCATGTGTGGTCTGTTGGCATCAGGAGGAATGGGACATCTTGTCCATAAAAATTCTCTGCCCACATCGGCCTCTGCTGAGATGGAATTCACCTTATCTAGGTCTCAATATTCCATGCCTCCAGCATGAAGTGTGCAATCCTGCCATGGCCTCAGATGTCAAGGTCATGATCTCTGAGTCCTTCTCAATATAAGGTAGAATTGAGCAAACTTGTGTCATCCATCACCAAGGGAACACTGTATATGGCCTAGGCTCATCAGGGACTTACACTTGAAGTGGGGATTGTTTTAACCATTTTTTTAATTTCTGTAAATCAATGCTTTAACACCTATAAGATGGCTATTAGTTGTTCCCAAGTAAACCCTGGCTCCCACCAAAAACATGTGGAAACTTTACATAGCCCCAAACAATACACTTTAACAATCACAGTGAACATGAATTTCATGGGGGCCGCTTTCAAACTTAGGTGGCAAATTCTGAGACTGCCTCCCCTGTCTTTCCCATTATTTCCTATGGAAACCAGAGCTCTGCTCCCTTTCTCTGGCTCAAGAAGGAACTTGGTGTTCCCCCTGAGTGTCCCTGTGTGGTGTGCTGTGTTTTCTCCAGCGAACTGCAAATCTAACAAAACTGTAAAACTCTCCTTTCTCTTTTATTATCTCTTTTATGAGGCAACTGGGCTCACCTTACATCACCCAAGGAAATACGTTGAAACAGAGACAGGGTCAGCTTTCTCAGGTGCCATGGCTGTGAGGAGAGCGGATACCTAAAGAAAAGGGAGGTTCTATTAATAGAACCTCTGTCTTAATAGAAAGACAGAGACCAGTTTAACATTCATTAAATGCTGTTAGGAAGACAAAATAAAAGTCTGTTGACTAACATTAAATAGTGAAAACAAACAGGTAAATTCAGCAAATTGGTTGTTCACTGAATTGTCTTTTAGCAAACTAACCTAGAACAGATATAACTGGTAATAAAGAAGAAATGGAATTTAATGAAGATTTAGTAATTCTTCCTGGGGGATGACCTAACAATTGCAAATGTTGAATGTCATTGTAAACAAGCCTTTTAAAGATCACTTTTACAGGAATACAGTGAGTGGTTAGAGTGTGGCCATCATAAATACATACTCATGGGACAAATGGAAAAAAAAAAAAAAAAACCTGTCCTAATGTTACACGAATGGGTTCTAGTGGCTTGGGATAAATTTCCAGTGACAGCATCATGCATGATTCAAAAAGTCCTATATCTCAAACAACTTAGATAGAACTGAAGGTGACAAGACTCACAAAACTGCATTAGAGAATTCAAAAAGTGGCTTCAGTGATGATGAAGACACGACGTCAAAGATGGATGTGAAGACCATGGAAAAAATGAAAGTAGAAAAAAGCATGTCTCTAAATTCACATTATTTTATATAATGTGATTTTAAACATGTAGTGCACTGCAATTAAATATAATAACTCTTGACTATTTCATCTATATCTCTTAAAGTTTACTGATTCATGCTTGAAACAAAATTTTAGATCTTCTCACTGAGAAAATAGGAAACCAGAGCCACTTTATAAATGGATGTTCACAGCAAGTGGTACATAGGAAAGGGCCACAGTCTTAGAAGCTTGGATAACAGAGCCCATGATGTGACCTTGAGAACCAGGAAGAATGCTCTGGAGAAACACTGTTTAAGCTGCTCTCAAGATAAAGGGGGAGTAAGAGGAGGAAGGATTTTCCAGATCAAGTCACAAGCAGGTACAGAATCCCCAGGGCTAGGTACTGAAAACATGCTGTGGCTCACCAGAGGGAACAAAGGGAAGAGTAGAGCAAGATACGGCTGGAGAGCCAAAGGACACACAATGCAGAGCCAGGGTTGGGGGCTGAGGGGGGTACGAAAAACTTTGCTTTCATCTAAGAATGAAACGAAGCCAAATAAAGAGGTGGCTATAATAATCTAATAATCCAGACAAGAGATGTTGACATCTTAATAGGCAATGGCCAGATCTAAGAACACACAGACCCCATGGCAAGGATTTCATGGATTTCGGTTTTGGTTTTGGTTTTGGTTTGGTCTGATGTTTTGTTTTGCTGAAGTTCAACGGGAAGCCATTGAAAGGTTGTAAATATAAGAGCAAAATGATCTGACTTGTACAGGTATTTCTACAACAGCAATCTAGTTGCTTTTTTGAAAAGGGAGGATGGTTGGATGGTGATTATCCTGATCCTGTATTACAGATAGGTGCTTGGTCATGGTGGTAGAGGTGGAAATGAATACAAGTAAATGCATTGACAAGAGGCAGGGAGTTTTAAAGATGTCTCCTATGTTTCTGTATTACCAGGATGCTGGTGCATTTCACTGTAATGGGAAACACCGGAAAAGAACAAGCTTTGGGGTGGAGAAAAGCACAAGAGCAGACACAGCATAAATGAGGTAGAGTGACACTTCCTTTGCACCTTTCCTTCAATGGCAAAATGGACAATATCATGTTCATGTCCTGTATATTTTAGGAATGGAAACTTTCAGGTTCCACATGCTGTACAAACAAAGGAAAGTTCTAGGACGCACCGCAGAATCATCCAATCTGCTCCATGGGATGTGGAATTTGGAATGATGGTCACCTAACCTGTTTTGGAAGAAAGGAGGTACGTACAGTGTATTAAAGGGAGCCCCATGGTTGTTACCATGTGACAGTGCTGTTGCACACCAGTGGATCCTGGGATCCTGAACCCACGGAAAGGTTTTGAAGGATTGAAACCACTGTGACTGATCAGAGAACTCCTTAAACTCCTAATGACCCTAAAAGATAATATCTTTTTTCAGAAGAGAAGGCTGGTTTTAATACAGAAACCTGGTACACAAGAAGGAAGTTTTCATGTGTGTTACCCATTCTGATAGCTTTCCATTAAGTTCAATATTTCTCTTCCACTAAGAATATTGTAAAAAAGGCCCTGGAGACAGATGGAGAACATCTTTGTCTACAACATTGGGGTCACAGGGCAGTCAGCCAGTACTAACACCAGGGACCAGTAACTACTCAGAACCCTAGACTACGTCACTCACACAGGTACTGAGCAGACAACTCTCAGTATGGAGAGACACATGGATTTGGGTAAATGCCCTTTCTTGTGGGAGCAGGGAGGGAGAGAGCACATCTCTGACACATTTGGCAAACAGGGAGTGAAGTTTTCTGGGCCATCTTCCCTAATGTGTGGGTAGTGCAAGAATCAGGGAGGTCACCATGGATACATCTGGCTGCATCTGCCTGAGTTATTTGTATTGAACAGATTGCTACAGGGTGCTTTTTTCTGGTCTCATTATGTGTGTGTAATGCCAATTAAATAATAGGAATGAAAATTAAAAAGGAAAATATCTGCCCCTGCTGGGTATAATCTCATTAGTGCAAAGTCAAATGATTAGTCCTAAAAAGGGCTCCAAAAGGCAGCAAAGACAGCATTAAAGTTGCAAGCATCTTTTGCATCGCAATGAGAAAATGAAGCAGAATTGCTCACTCTGTGAATGACACCAGAGCCATGCCTATAATAAGACCGTGTTACGGCTTGAGTACCACGGAGTCTTTACCTAAATGAACAGCAGGGAGACTACCATGACACATCCCAAACTTCAAATCCACAGCAAAAAATGATTGTGCCAAGCATTTAAGGACAGGTGTCATGTTTCCCTGCATTGATGGTGAAACCTGAAAGGTGCTTACAGTACTCGATGACTTCCATAATATTCAAGCATCAGACTTTTTTTCTAATTAACAAAACCAGCCAGCTATAAATTTGCCAGCAGCACTGGGCAGCACTCAGAGAAAAATGAAGAATGGAAGGGTCTGTCCAATCTAAGCTCCAGAGTGCACTTAAAATGAAAGGCCTGGGACTTCCCTGGCAGTCCAGTGGTTAAGACTTCGCCTTCCAGTGCAGGGGGTGCAGGTCTGATCCCTGGTCAAGGAGCTGGGGTCCCACATGCCTCCCGGCCAAAGGGCCAAAACATAAAACAGAAGCAGTATTGTAACAAATTCAATAAAGACTTTTTTTTTTAAATGGTCCACATTAAAAAAAAAAAATCTTAAAAGAATAAATAAAATGAAAGGTCTGAGCAGCTGGGAAGGACACCAGCAGGTGGCTGGTCTCCAGCTAAGCCTTAGGTGGAATACCAAATTTTCCCTTCCTTCAGAAAGTCGAGAACTGTCAGCTACAGCTGTTTTGAAGCAATATGATTCAAGAAAAAGACTTGGAATGATAGGCTATGTGAAAAATGGCCAAGCCCAGAGGATTCTCCTCAGGGACACATGGGCATGTAGATTGACTTTCGAAGTGCTCTCACACCTTATCTCCTTTTACCTTTGCTCTAAGAAGCAGAGAAAACAGGAATCATGCCAATATTTCAGGTGGAGAGAGTGAGGCACGGTACAGACCCCAACCAAATTGATCATCTCTAGTTAGTTGCCCCACTGAGCTCACCAGTCCAAGCAAGCCAGGTACACACATGCAAATAGTTATCTAGAAAAAACTTCACCTGGGATAAGGCATGGACGCCATGCCCTCACAGGGTGCTGAAAAAAGAATTTGTGTGCCCAGGATAGAGAAGATTGGATACCTTCCCAGACCCTGACCTGTGAAAAGTAATCTTCCTAATTGACTAACCTTTAACAGGGGTCCAGAGTTAGGCCTCAGGGGGCCTCTGAATACCCTGCAAACTGTGAAGTGTGTGTGTGTCTTTAAATTCATGAGGATAACTTTCATCAGCTTTTCTATCTTTATGATCTGTAAAAGTTTAAGAATCCTGAATTCTACAGATGAAGGAACCCCACATTACTTTGAAGAAGCTAAAAGAAAGTTGGAACTGTCTAGCTTAGTGTACAGTTAGGAATAGTGAAGAGAGAAGGCCCTGTGTGAGCCACCAAGATCCTACTCATAAAAGCTGGAACACGGTCAGCTCTTCAAAGCAATGGTTCACTCTCAAGAGGGGGTGATGCTCTGTAAAGAGAAGATCATAGAGTTTTGGACTTAGATAGATGTAGGTTTGCCAATGTTAACCATGTGATTTTGGCCAAGGTATTTCACATCTCTGATGTTCAGTTTCCTCTCCTTAAAATGAAATAA
This sequence comes from Monodon monoceros, assembly GCF_005190385.1. NCBI lineage: Eukaryota > Metazoa > Chordata > Mammalia > Artiodactyla > Monodontidae > Monodon > Monodon monoceros. The sequence goes on from NW_021703768.1 coordinate 97,933,150, forward strand.
TAAAAATATGAAAAAAGGGGCTTCCCTGGTGGCACAGTGGTTAAGAATCTGCCTGCCAATGCAGGGGACATGGGTTCAAGCCCTGGTCCAGGAAGATCCCACATGCCACGGAGCAACTAAGCCCATGCGTCACAACTACTGAGCCTGAGCTCTAGAGCCCGCGAGCCACAACTACTGAGCTCACGGGCCACAACTAATGAAGCCAGTTTGCCTAGAGCCCATGCTCCGCAACAAGAGAAGCCACTGCAACAAAGAGTAGCCCCCGCTCGCCACAACTGGAGAAAGCCCGTGTGCAGCAACAAAGACCCAACACAGCCAAAAATAAAAAGATAAATAAATTTATTTTTAAAAATATGAAAAATAATGAAAAAAAATCAGTCCCTTTGTTCAGCATTGCTCCAAGGATTCAGTGACATAATATAGGTCAAATTCCTGGCAAATAGAAGACCCTCAACAAAATATGGTTCACTTCCCCATCTCCTGTTTGGGAGCCTTGAGAAAGGATAATAAGAACAAAAAGGATGGAAGGAAAGGAGGGAGGGAGGGGACAAAAAGGGGAGGAAAGGAAGGAAGGGAAGGAGAAAGGAAGGAAGGGAGGAAGGGAGCAAGAAATGGAAATAGAAGAGAAGGAAGAGAGAGAGAGAGAGAGACAGGGAGAGGGAGAGGGAGGGAGGGAGGGAGGAAGATAGATAGATAGACAGATTTGCCCCTGCCCCTGGCCTGGAAAAATTATAAGGAATCAAAGGGAGAGGGACACCATGTGGCCTGCCATGAAAAACGAGAAAAGACATGGAGATTTCACAGAATGAATCAAGCATTAGACAGAGCTTCAGATATCCTTGGACCAGCCCCAGTAGACAGGAACCTGGAGAGCAGGACTCAAACCCAGGGATGCCTAGTCCAGCACTCTTTCCATTATTTCTCCCTCAATCCTGCTCACATACATCTTTGTTGTTTCATGTTTGCATTCTGCCCCTCTCCATTTAATTAGAAGACTAAACACAGTTTGCAATTAAATGAGTAGATCTATTAGCTCTAAACAACAAAAGGTAATGCACTTGTATAAAATAATACCCATATCACAAGCCAACTGTCAGAGCAAAATGAACGAGTCAGCAAAGAGGCTTTTAGCACCAATAAATCATGCTATGTGGAACGTTCAATGCACAATGAGTGAAGCACTATCAGGAGAGGACCCCATGCTGAGAAGACACAGGTCAAGTACCCTTCCTCCCCACCCCATCTGGGTGGCTGGCAGTAACCTAGTAAGGGACTTCCCAATATATCCTATATCCTACTTTCTGTGACCTGGATTCCTTAGGATGGTTCTGCTTTTAAATTACATGGTGTGATAGATAGTTCCCTTGAATTCCTTGCCAAAGCAGTGGAAGCTAGAAGGTCCTTGACATTGGGCCTCACAGCAGTTGAAGGCCAAGAGGCTGAACTTGAGAGGGTCTGATGATGAGAAAATCTCATCTTGATCAGGGGGAAGGGCTGTTGCAGAACATAACCAGCAGCCCTGGCTTCGTGGCTTCTGAAGAGGGTAAGCACTGAGACATGGACCAAGTGCATATCCCCACACACTGTTAGGGAACATTTATTTTCCTTTGTCAAGAACCATTACACAATGCAGTAATTTACAAAGCTTTTTTTAACTAACACTTACACAATGCAGTAATTTATAAAGCTTTTTTAAAAAAATAAAGATACAGTTCTCCATTTCCTTCCTCTTTCTATATTTTGATGATGATTTGCTCTAACATGACATGTTCATGTACTTTCATTTCATCTGCACATCACTTTAAATATTTCTTACCAGAAACATCTAAATGGTCATCAGTAGGATAATGGATAAGCTGTGTTTTACATACAAAAAATATATATATACACACACACACACTTACTATATACATAAAGAAAAAATATATGTATACATACATATATACATCATCCATCCATATATACATCCATACACACATATATACATATCCATACACACATATACGTATCCACCCATACATATATACATATCATACATACATACATATATACATACACATATATACATATCAATACACACATATACACATATCATACATACATACATATACACATATCCATACACACATATATACATATCCATACATACATATATACCTATCCATCCATACATATATACATCCATCCATACATATATACATCCATACACACATATATACATATATACATCCATACATCCATATATACATCCATACATACATATATACATCCATACAAGCATATATACACACGTATATACATCCATACACACGTATATACACATCCATACACACATATATACATACATCCATACACACATATATACATATCCATATACACATATATACATATACATACATATACATACATACATGTCCATACATATAAACATCCATCCATACAGATATCCATACATACATACATACAGATATCCATACATACATACAGATACCCATGCATACATACATACATATATCCATACATACATATATCCATTCCACGGACACTGGGAAAATTTGACACGCAATGCTTTCTGATTTAGAAATAAATATTCTGAAGGTAAACGAATATTTTCTCCCTTGCACGTTGCAGGTGCTATGGAAATATTGACAGTCCTGGTGGGATGGGAGGTAGCTCTTGTATAAGAACACTCTGACATCAGTTAATTATGCTCAGCGTGGAGCCAAAGAGGATCCTTTAGACCCTGCATTAGATTTTTCAACGGAAATTCCACACTCAGCAAACCTGCCCAGATTTGTCTCCAACAAGGGACTGTGTCACATTTGTTCAGCCAAGTGGTAACAGAGAACAATGAGGTCTCTGTACACAACTGTGAAACGACCCCCCAGGATCTCTGTACACAACTGTGAAATGACCCCCCAGGAAATGCCAACGCAGCTGGAGGACTTAGACCTCTAATCAACACTTTGAATCCTTCTTGGAAATAGGGAATAAATTATATACAAAGTAAATAAAGGGAAATTTATCCAATGTGTAGCATTTGGGGAAGAAGCAGTGGTCTTGGGAATTAGCCTAGGCCTTCATGTAAGGAATCATAGTCATTCCACCGACACTAAAAATGTTTCTGGGTTACAAAGTCAAGCAGCCACTGACAGACATGAAACTTGGTGGCCCATATATCAGTAAATAGAATGTCTAGGGTTTGAGATAATCACAACCACAAGTACTTTTTGAGCACTTGCTCTAAGGTAGGAATACTCGGGACTATTTCCAATAGGTTACGTACTGGATATACAACTTGAGTTACTACTGAATTATTTAATTCTTTTGACTTTTCTTTTTGACATTTAATTCTCACAACAACTTTATATGGTAGACCTTTCAAGGCACAGAGAGGTTAAGTAACTTGGTCAAGATCATACAGCTAGTAAGTGTCAGAGCTAAGATTCAAAGCCAATCCGGCAGTCTGATTCCAGAGGTATGCTTTTATCTACCATCCTATTTTGGGGTCATTTAGTAATACCAAACTTGCATTTAGATCGTATTTGGCAACCTGTTTATTCCTCTAAAGTAATCCTTTCAGAGGATAAGCTGTGAGTAACTTTAAAGAAACTGCTTAAAAAAATAAAATGTCCTGTTTATTCTTCCCAGGAGCACCATCTTCTAGAAGAGGAACATTGGAAATAACCATACATCAGACACCTGAAGCAATCAGGCCTCAGAATGTAACACTATTAAACAAACTCAAGGTGAGTTAGTATTCAAACACTGAGTGTTTCATTACCAGAAACTTTAGCCTCTATGTAAACTTCTTTGGAACAAATTTGAACATTTTTCCCCTGGAAGTATACTGTATTATGTTTAACATGTATCAAACATAGCCCCATTTTATCTTACATTTCTGTCATGGGCAACAATGATCTTGAAATAGAAAATGCATGTGCTCACTAGGGAACTGCAGAAAATTAATTCCCAGCAAATTTTGTCAATAACTGTCACTCATTTTCTCCCTTAAAGGATGGTTCTGTTGTCGCACTGGCGCACCATTAAGCATTGCTGTGAAAGGAGATAGAGAACGCATTCCTATTTCGCAGGACTTAAGTCTAAAGGGAAATCAGTCTTGCTTAGTATTGACCTAGTTGCATAATTGCCCTTAAAATCCAGCTGTGAGTCGTGTTCCTACACGTAGTTACATGTGACCAAAGTCTTTTCTGAGCTGAATACATGAATACCCTCTCCTCTGGCTCATTTGTGTGACAGCTGTTCACAGGCACTGTCATTGTTCCCACTTCAGTTCATGTGCTTCACAGACAGCACTGTCTTTGATCAGACTCAATCACTCCTAGATATATTCTCCTTGAGGGCAGGAAACATATAGTTTACTTCATGTATCTCATGATGGTGATATGTAAATACTATGTGCTCAATAACAAATGACTGAATGACTGAATTGTTTAACTATACCAACAATGGGTCAATAACCTGTCATTTCTTTCTAAAAGTCCATGACAATCCTGCAAATCAGTGTTATGCTTCAAGGCATCCCTATATTTTTCTTGTCCAGCGATGTTTTGCTAAACATAATACAAGGGGCACAAAATGCCTCATTTCAGCCTGCCATGTGATAGTTGCTTAAGTATATTACCGAGGAGCAAAGGAGAGAAGATAGTCATCTGATTGCATAATTTTTTATAATGACTACTCTGAGTTCTCTGACCCAGTTATTCCAGCTTTGGCCTTCAAGATGTGAGTTCAACTTCCATTCAAGTCAGACTCTCCCAGATTGACCAGGCAAGAACATAAAATCACAAGGGAATGAAATCCTCAGCATTGACTGAGTCTTGACTACCAGCCTGAGAAAAGAAACTCTGACTGCAAAGGCTTCAAGGTGCCCAAGAGAGAGTCTGTGAGGCAGACGGGACACCCTAGGAGGGAAAGGCAATCATAAAGGAAGGGCGCTTGGCACATGAGGAACAGATGGGCCTGGACACTCTCCACCTTCACTATTCGTTCAAGAGAATGCAGAGCTTTGTAGTCTCATTAGTAAACCCAGAGATCCTGAACATCACAGAGAGTACATTAAACCATTTAGCTGTTTCACTAAAAATAATGGATTGCCCTCAATAACAGGCCGCAGAAAATGGCAAGGGTTTTGATTTAATCTAAAAGCATTGTTGTCATGGCTCTCACCCAATTACTAATTGGTTATCTACAAACAAAGCCCAGAATTACCATCATTAACCCAAACACCTATTACATCGTAACTACAAAGCCAAATACAAATTTGGTCAGTAAAATCTGCATAAGTACAAAATATACACATTGAGAGTTGAGTCTCAAAAATTTTCTTCTAAAACTCTAAACATCACATTCATTTTCTGGGAGATTAGATTTCATATATCCAATAAATTACTGAGAAGAATTCTTTACCATTCCCAGAATTCAGGATGAAATGAAAGCAGAAGACAATACTGACTATAAATCTTGTTTCAAGCCCTATTCCTCCCAACGAAAGTACCAGGAAATACGAAGGGACACAGTCTGATATTATGCCATCAGCAGTTTTCAACATCAGGCAAGCATCAAAAGATCCATCCGGACGTGACCAAAATACTTGCTAACAACACACACACCATTTGAAGGATCTGATACAAGTGGATCTGCCTTACTGAATAGGGAAAGCGTCATTCAATCTGAGAGCCTTGTTTTCCTGCTCTCATGTCTGTAACAAGATAGGGAAAACCACCTGAGACAGGAACTCCATCTGTGTCTGGACCCTTAAGGGCAGAGCCATAGAGGAACATTGATCCCACTTTGTGATCGAGAGTGGCAGTAACTCACCTAACAATACTGCCAGCAAGAGGAAAGCGTAACAGTTAATTACCAGGCTGGCTTCGGAACCTAAGGGGAATCTTAATAGGCAGAATTCATTAAAATCAATACTCATACGGTAATCGTGAGAAGAAAAAAAGGCTCAAGATAAATTGTAAAATGGAGAAAAATGAGCAATCTCATTTCTTCATGCCAGCCTTGCTATTTGGCTCACCAGGAAATGCGTAGCAACAGCGAATCTTTCTGCGAAGACCTAAGCAAGTGGTAGGAAAGAAAGCATACACAAGAAGCCCACCTAAAGGATTTCCTGAGCCTCTGGGTAGTGTGATCAGAAGTGGTCAGAGACACTACATTTGTAAAAACAGAGCCATGCTAACCTTAAGTGTTCTGACGATGGAAGTACGAAAATTTGACTTTTCTTCTAGTTGTATGGGACCTTGGGAAATTTAATTTAATTACTCTGGGCTCCAGTTTTTTCATCTATAAAATAAGAAGAGAAAAAAAAATCTCTAAGATCCCTTCAGTTGTATGACTCTGGAATACCATATTTCAGAGATGCAGATGGGAGCCTAGAACATACGTTCAAAGACACAGATGCAAAAAACAGCCATCCCTTTTTTAAAAAAATGTCTCTTGTTCTGCTTCTCCTTGAAAACAGTGGAAGTATTCATATTGCGTTCTTCATTAATAGCTCCCCCTGCGTCATACTAATGTGTGACCTTCGAGAAAAACGTGGAGTTTGGGTTTGTTTTCAAAAATATATTTTGCAAAGTGATAAATGGAATCTTAAAATCATGTCCCCAAACTTGATTGTAACACTATATTCTGGTTTCTCTCTAGAGTGTTGTAGCACTGTTCGTTATAGGGCAGATTCTGGTAAAAGGCAAATCTTCCTAATACAGCAAAAATTCTCCTAGCCCAGTATTGATCAAGCAAATAAATTCAACAGCCATTTGAGGAAAAAAAAATTGTCCTAGCACAAGATTCCAGTGTACCTGAAATAACATTATATATATATGAAGTTATATATATATATAACTGAATCGCTGTGCTGTACCTCTGAAACTAAAGTGATATTATAAATCAACCATACTTGAATTTAAAGAAAGAAACCCAGTGAAAAGTTAAGTCTCCTTACCACTTCTGGTCCCAAATATCCACTGGATATGTCCCCAGGGGCAGTCACTGTCATTAGTTTCTTATATGGCCTGCCAGAGATACAAATGTACAAATGATATGTATATACAGGACTCCTCTTTTAAAACACAAATGTTAGCATATTTTACCATTGCTTTACACCTTCTTTTTTTTTTTAAGATTTCTTTTTTGATGTGGACCATTTTTAAAGTCTTTATTGAATTTGTTACAATATTGCTTCTGTTTTATGTTTTGGTGGGGGGGGGGGTTGTTTGTTTGTTTTCAAGCCGTGAGGCACGTGGGATCTTAGCTCCCTGACCAGGGATCGAACCTGCACCCCCTGCACGGGAAGGCGAAGTCTTAACCAGTGGACCACCAGGGAAGTCCCTGCATCTTCTTTTTTTTAACTTAAACTTGTATCTTGGATAGTGTGCCTTATCATTACATGCCTCATTGTTTTAAAGGCACATATTTAATTTTATGGATAGAAATATTTTATATAATTCGTTCCTTACTGATGGGCATTTAAGTTGTCTCCAATCTTTTGCCATTATGATCATTGCTCAGATAAATATCTTGGAACGTACTACTCTGTGCATGTGTGGATGTATCTATGGGATACATTAGAAAGATAGAATTGCTTGCTGGGCCAGAGGCATATGCATCTGTGATTCTGAGAGATATAGAAAATTATCTCTGGGAAGGTTATACAAGTTTACACTCTCATAACTGAAGGATGAGCGAGCTCTTTCTCCCATCTCTGTCAACATATTATGCCATCAAGTAGTTTAATGTTTCACCTATTGAGGGATGAAAAAGGAATTTCTTGTCATTGTGTTATTTTGAAATCCACTGGATGTTCCTCATCTCAGCACGTGTTTCACATCTTTAAGTTGACAGTGGTGACCAGAAGAACGTGTCTTGCAGACCTCCAGCTACAGGGCGTGCAGCTGATCAAGGGTCCCATCTGCTGTCCTCTGCTCTCAGCCATCCACTGAGGATGGCAGGGGCACCCCAACCGGCCCATTCTTGGGAATTCTCAGACAGCAACTTTGGCTCAAGGAGTCCCCAACAACCTTGCAGAAGTTTCCTTAGACTGCATGGTCCTAAGCTTCCTTAGGACCCTTTTACTCAAACTTCCATCCCTCTGTCCCTCAGCATCAGACTCGCATTTTGGTCTGAGAGCCATCTCAGCCTCTTGTAGCTCCTTCCTCATTTCCTCTCACATGCACGTCCTCTTGCACATTTCATCCTGTCTTGGCAGCCACCTCTCAGAGGCCCCAGACTAACACAATAACTGTTTATATCCTTTGCACATCATCTATTGTTCTGTTGGATTCTTCTTTACTGTTTTATAAGTGTTCCTAATATAACAATGACTTAGCCCTCTTCTGTCATGTGTTGCAATCATTTTTCCTTCATTGGTCTTAGATCTTTTGTTTAGTTTAGATTTTCACCATGTTGAAGCATGGTTAAGATTTCTGAGCAATACATGAGTCTCTGTAAAAGGTATAGATGTAACTCCTCTTGATCTAGAAACCTAGGAACCAAAAAGATGTTAAGTTGTAGGCCCAACTCCTGCCAACATACAAAGATAAAAAGAATAGAAGACCTACAGAGGTCACTGGCCTGCAAAAATTCTGAAATCCCTCTGGGCAGGCACGGCAGGGTTCCCCACCCCAGGGGTGGAGAATGCTCCTTGCATAGGCCCCAGTGGATCATGGTCTTTCCAGCCTCTGACAAGTTTCTTTGCTACTTAGCAGCTAGGCCAGATCCACCTATTTATAGTTTTTTATACCAGCTCCCACCTTCTAGGTTCTAGTTTCTATATTAGATGGGATAAATTAGGTTATGTTACAAGAACAAAATCTCAATGCCTTAACAAAGGTTTATTTCCCAGCTCACACAACCTGTCCAGTGCAAGTTGGCAGAGGACGCTGCTCATCACTGCCACTCAGGGATCAAGCTGACAGGGCACTTCTAAGATTACAGCAGAAAGAAGGAAATGTGGAGAAGCACATTCTTTCTGTTTCTGCCTGGAATGGCACATTGTCATGTCCATTCATGTTGTATTAGCCAAAAAAGCCACATGGCCATGACTAACGTCTGAAGGGGGAGGGTATAATTGTCCATTTGCACAGGAAAGGAGAGCTAGAAATACTTAATGAACAGTCCTGTAGTTACTACAACAATCTCTTTCTATTCATTCTCCTCCCTTCCTAGTCTCCCCGCAAACCACTCCATTTCCTCTTCCTTTTCCTCCTCCACTTTCCCTCAGCTATCTCTCCCAAGGCTTCATTGCCAAAAGTCTTTAGTTGACTTTAATAGAAACTTCAACATTCTTTTCTACACCAGCCCCAAGTTCCCTCTTCTTATACTAGTCACTAATAAGCACAGTCTTGCAATTCACAGGCACTAAAACCAAAAGTCTTAGAGTTGAGTAAAAAGTACCAGAAGTTAATAAGGATAGGCTGGAATTTCACTTAAAGGAAACCTGCAGTTTGGTTGTTTGGTGAGATTCCTGGAAGGAAAGGATTATGAGTCCACGGTATGAGCCAAGAGTGAGAGTGCGTCCCATTTGCACAGAATCTATATCCTGGCCCCGCATGAAACCCGGCGTTGTTCAGGCTGTCCAGCCATACCCAAACCTATGATTTAAGACACATTTACTGACAGATGCAGGGATGTGCACAGTGAATACCCCCATGAGCTAATGAGAAGCTCACAGAAGTGCTTTTAGTTATCACTTTCAGCCAAAGACAGTTAGGGCTCAAGGTAAACTAATTAGGTTAGGCAGAAATGCTGTCTCCTTCAATAAGACATCACTATTCCAGCATGTCTGACCCACTGATAAAAATATTTTCTACTTAACTTTGGGAAAAGTGGTTTCAATTAAACTTTTTGAAAAATTTTAACCAAAGAAATGCTATTACTTAAAGTACTACCTTTAGATCCACAGGGACTTGGGAACATGGTAATCAAATTCATTCGAATTCAAGCAAGAGATCAATTTCTTTGGCCTCTGTTGTAGCTTCCCTATCTAAGCCTGTAACGCAGTGTTATAGTACCTTTGTTTTAGGCCTTTGAGAACAAAGACAGCACCAGAGGCTAGCCTTGGTTGTTCTACAGAGCCATGGTAAGGTTCTTGTAAATTGAACTTCTCTAAGATATGATTTCCACAGTTACAAAGTACAGAAGGTGGACCGAATGGTGAGTAGAGTATATCCCAAGTTAATTTTCTGTGACTCAGAGGTCTACTTGAGTACCCGACACCCACAGATTTAACATTTCCATCCCTCTTACTCCCAACTGTGTCATAAATAGATCAAAGTTGAAGCATTTTACAATTTTTTTCAGTCAAAATTAATTCTTTAACATTTTGTATTTTCTAAGCACTCTTAAACCCAAAACAAATCACCATCATGACAACTCTCCTTCCCGCCCTCCCCATCACCACCCTCCACCACACCACTGAACCACTCGAACTTGCAGACGAATCTGGCCTTACGTAAGCAAGTTCTGGATTTTATACTCATCTTCCTTGATCTCCCAATTGTAGGCTGCCAGTCAGAATGTGCACAAGAAATGTGAAGGGTCATTTCCTGAGGTGAATGCTGAAAAGGTTTTCAAAGTGATCGTGGGTGTCTTGGACTGCCTTAGCTTCAAAACCACTTTTTCCTGTTTACATGCTGGATTTTTTTGTGTCACTGACCAGCGTGTCGGAGAACTGAAGTTCTTTCAGCTGTGCTGGGGGCAACTTCTGTTCCTCCCCGCTTTTTCCCAGTTGCCTCTCGATGGGTCAAGCTCCGCTTCAAACAATGCCCCTCACTCTCTAAAATTAACCACTGCCATATTCAAATCTAGGGAGCAAAAATTACAGTTCTTCCTTCTTACAGCACTCTTGAGAATTCACTTCCACAGAAATGGATCTCCCAAATCCTAACTACTGGGCTCTATTACCTTGAATAAGACTTTTTAAATAAAATAGTGACTTGAAGAAATCCCTTTAAAATTTTTCCACATTTCTTTAATGAAATCAATTTATTTACTCTAGAAACAATGTCTATGTATCTGATATTTCAGCTTCTATAAACCCTTACTCCCTCTATGTACACGTATATTTTCATTATACATGTTTGAGACAGAAAACTCCACATTCAAGAAGATATCTATTTTTTCTTAGATATTTTGTCTATTATTTGAATATGCAGCCATCAGAAGAGGAAGAGTGAATGGTTATAGCATCAAAATTTATATATTCAGTGCAGCCATAAGTATGGTGAACTGAATAAAAAAGAAATGAGAGAAGAAGGGATACTTTTGCTATTCAATAATCCTTTATATCTAAAAATAATAATAAAAGCTTCAATATTAAGCCGACTAAAATGTATTTTGAACAGTATTCTTAGTCACTACATATTTTTAAAGACATTCAATTAAAACAAGATATAAAGAAATACATATATCTGGACTACTTTTAGTTTTGTTATGAAGTCTTAGCAGCTAGAAACAAATGTTGATTCTAACCCTGGGTTAGCATAGTACCATGCTCTTCATTAGCTTTCCTATCAACACTAGGTTGGACATGCTGTCTATGGAAAGAGAAACACAGAAGCCAAATAGTAGGACCTGACAGTCATTAACATGAAATCTCATGATAGCCATTTTTATAAGCACAAGGCAATCATTTCATTTCTTTTCATCTCAGTTATTTAGAGCAAGAGCTTGTTCTTTTTCTGATTTAGATTGAGTAGGTCCTTATTCTCTACCATAAACCAAAGAGTAGATACACAACTGCTTTCTATAAGAGTCTAGAACTAAGAAGCAAGCTTAGTCTGGAACTAAGCAAGCTTTCCAAAACGTAACACATAAAAGTACACTGAGTCATGAATTGGAAGTCTCTGAACAGTGACATGATGATCTCAGCACCAAACAGGGACTCCCTGAGCCTTTCCCACTAACTCTCAGATGTTATTGGAAATCCTTCTTCCCTCCTCCTGACCTTTCCCTCCTCTGAAGGGTGTGAATCAGTGTAATCCCTGATCCCAAACTCACACTCCTCCTGAGACAGGTAAATTTGGGGAGCAAAATAGGTATGCTAGGCTCAGCCCCATTCCCCTTTTATAGAACTGGCTTCGTCTGAGACAAGCACACATTTCCCTCTACTCCCCCATGGCACAAATTGTGCAGAGTCTATCCCTGCTGAGAGAAGCCTGCCCCACTCTAATGCTAACTTGAGCTGAATGGCTAAGTCTGCCTAATTTTGATGTTCAGTATTAACCTGACCATTTAGCTTATGTTTTGTGATATTTTGGTCTTCATATTTTCCGTTTTCTTTTTTTCCCCAACTTGTCTAAAACATAGAAAAGGAAGAGGGTTTGTTTTGTTTTTAATGAGGGACCCAAGCTTATGTGGCACAACATAAAATCAGGACTTTAAAGGAAAACTATGCATGCATTAATAGACTTGGAGACTTTACAGATGCCTGGAAATAAATATGCATTGTTTTATTCTAATGACTAGATGCGTTCACCTGCAAGGAGACTGTCAATAAATTCTGGATTGTGTTATAAACATAACTCAGCATTAGTGTATTGAAAACCCAATAATACTGTACAGATGATCCATACTTTAACCATAGTGCATTATAGACTACCAGTATGCAAAAGAATGACCTTAGAACAGACTGCACTCTCCCATAGATATAATGTTAGAGCTGGAAGTTGTAAGCCTGCCTAGAAGACAGTATCAGATTGATCAGAGACCTGATCCACAAATATCTATTCAAATATTAGTTTTTGTAAAAGGCAGGTTAAATAGATCCATTGGAGCTATATTTTTCCCAAGGGTATTCTATGAAACATGAGTCTTATAAGATGTTTCTTTAAATATAAAAACTTTCCTTGCTCAACAAATCTTGGGGAACATACACTGCTATTATTTCTCCTCTTGAAGCTTGGTAATGTCCACTACCATATTAAAGGCTTTATAAATCCTTGCTTAATTTGTTTTAATCCAGTATTCATCAAAGGTATCTAACTACATGTGGTACATATATACAATGGAATACTACTCAGCCATAAAAAGGAATGAAATAATGCCATTTACAGCAACATGGATGGACCTAGAGTTCATCATACTAAGTGAAATAAGTCAGAAAGAGAAAGACAAATACCATATGATATCACTTATATATGGAGTCTAAAATATGACACAAATGAACGTATCCACAAAACAGAAACAGATTCACAGACGTACAGAACAGACTCACAGACATAGAGAACAGATGTGTGGTTGCTGGGATGGGGGGTGGGGGGCAGGGATGGACTGGGAGTTTGGGATTAGCAGATGCAAACTATTATATACAGAATGGATAACAACAAGGTCCTACTATAATGCACAGGGAAATCTATTCAATACCCTGTGATAAACCATAATGGAAAAGAATATGAAAAAGAATTTTTATATATGTATAACTGCATTAATTTGCTGTACAGTAGAAATTAATGCAACATTGTAACTCAACTATACTTCAATAAAATAAATTAAAACAAAGTAAAACAAAAAAAACCCATATCTAACTACAGAATATTATTTTCAAGTAGCACCAATTAATTCCCATGGAACACATTTTAGGAAATGTTATAACAGCAAGTAGTAATAAATAAAACACCTGAACTCCAAAAAGAATGCTGACAGCATATTGCCTCTTTGCACGTGAGTTTTTATGAAATGCAGGAAGAGAATCAAACTCACAAACTCCAGTGAGTTTAAGTAGCATGAAATTTTATATGATACATATACCAAACATTACACGGTAAAGCTCTACAGACACTGAGATTATCTGGGCCTTTTACATGTATAAAACCTATGCACTTCACCAGGAAGTGAAGGCTGGACACCTTGGTGTGAACTTGGCTCTGTCTCCCTAGGACCTTCACGGTATTCCTTGAGTCAGAGTAAGCAAAGATTGTTCTCTCATCTTCTTCCCAAGAAAGCCATCATCCTTTCTCGTTGCTAGAACCACAGCTGCTTTCCTGGTTGCTCAAACTGTAATTTCTCAACTTCCCACTATCTAGATAGTGACAGGCAATGGAGAAGTTTTTAGCTGCTCAACCCTCTATTACAGTGGAATTTCTTTAAATTCCACACTTTAAGTTCCATTATCTAACCTCAGAGTCATAGCTGGTGCCAAACTGTGCACCAGCGCACCCTGGGACACCACAGTGATCTCAATTGTTTTAAATTTTTGAGAAAAAGAATTATAATATTTGACATCTTTCACACATAGCACAAACTCCTAGGTTGAGATAGTTCTTAGTCTCAACGTTAGATCACACTATCCTCCTTCCCATGATGGTCACATCTCCACAAAGCTAAGTTTTGGGCAATTGCTGTGATATAAAGCAAGTATTTCAGAAAATCAATATGGAACAGGAAGTGAGGGAGGTACAATTTGATTCCAAAATCTGAGAAACTGCGAAGTGCCAAACAGATACACATATCCCATTAATAAGTAATTGTGGTTATTTAAGAATATATATATTTTTGAATTTTCAAATGGCTATTAAGTTGTTGGGTATAAATACCTAAGTTGTTTGAACCTAACTAATTAATAAACAGAACAATTAGGTATTTCTTTGGCCAAGGTGTACTATAAAAAATGTGCTAGACTACTAAGGGCATCATGATCTGAGGAAGTTTGAAAACTTCTGCCTCAGAAGTTTAGAGTAAGAAAATATAAAAGAGATTTCAGCTTAGGCAAGGAAACAGCCCTCTACAGAATTTTTATCTCCCCCTTTTGTTACCAAAAAAGAAAAAGAAAATTCTATGACAATGTGAAAAATCTGAAAAGTGAGAATAGCGTATCGAAAGATAACCCTCTGCTGACACATTGAAACTAACCCCCAAAAAAGTACTTTTTAAATTTATTAAAAAATATATCTCTACGTAAGAGAAAGTAATTATATACATTCTCCATTTTATGAGGAAGAAATAAACCAATGACAGATAAATACCCACTTTTGATGCTTTAACAAAGAGAAACCAATGAGAAGATGGTTCAATTCTGCTGCACAGGAGCTGGGAGTCACAACTGCTACAGCTGGCATGTATCTATCCCCTGAGACCCATTTCTATTCCTTGGTTCTCTTCAAGGTCACAGTTATATGTGCCACTCATACAGCTATAACCATGGTCCACAAGGAGTGATTAATATCTCTTCACTCTATGCCACATTTCTCTCTAAAGAAAGTATGCCTGGATTTGTGGAAGATTATATCCTGCAGCCAAGGACTGGGGACAAAGAAGCTAAAAAACTATTGCTGCAATTCTTCTATCTTTCCCCTTCTGTCCAGGCACCTAATACATAGCTTTCTATTCTTCAACTTCTCAGGGTTACGAAGATCAAATCACCTAAGGAAATCAAAAATAATCTGTAAATTATTGCGCTTAGTCCATAAAAAATCCTGCAAATCTACCGAAAGCACAAGTATCTCCAAACTGCTGCCTGGTATCACCAGAGGGCAAGGACCTTAATTACTTTCTCCAGCAGTCATCATCTTGTTTTCTAGTCTCCAGCCTATTTTTCCTTCCTTGGAAAACTTATTACTCCAGTCCCTAAAGTCTGATCCAGGAGCTTCTGTCCTTTCATCAGCCCTCTTTCCTGGCAATCTGCAAACCATACCCCTACATGATAATCTTGCTTCAAAGATCTTCTATAAGCATTCTATAAGCCAGATCTTCTATAAGCATTCAAAATCATCAAACTGAGTTCAAAGTGATAACTGTTAGAAATTTTTGACATCACCTTATAATCCAGTTGCTTAAGTCTTCAGATGATGAAAATGGGTACCATAGTAAATGACTTGCCTAAGTTCACACAGATTTACGGAAATAGGTATAGAATATACCTCTTCTAACTTGCTATAGGACATAGTCTCCGAAATAAGCACAAATATATACCAAATATTAATGCAATGTAAGGATCATTAATCATTGTCACAGCTCAGGAAGTTTTAAGAGGCTTCAGTTCACCTCCACAGTAATGTCCACTCACCCCTCTGACTGAACAGGGCCCCATCACCCTTTCTGATCTTACAGACATGCCAGAGTGCTGTGAGAAGAGGACAGATGTACACGCCAAGTAGGTCAGTCTCTATACTGGGGAGGTAGCTCTCCCTGTGAAAGGACTGCTCTAGATTTCTGAGTGAAATCTTCCGGAGATGTCCATGGAAAGGAGACCCAGCCTAGTCCTTGTGCGCAAACATGAGCAGTGCACCCTCTAGTGACAGCTGTCCAATCTGCAGGGCAAGACTCAATCGACCCTACTTTGAGGGTCCTTTGATACTTCCCTGATGGAAATATTTCCATCAGAAATCTTTTACAAAAGTGCCTATGGTCTCATGGGCCCAGAAGCATCAATCAGCCACTTCACTCAGGGCTGAGCTGCTAGAAAGCCAGACCAAAGGCCCTTCTACCAGGACCAGAGGTCTCTCATGCCAACTTAAGGGATCTTTTAGATATAGGAAAGTTCTTCATCATGTTAGCGAAGACATTTTCTCTATTACTTCCTTTTTCTTCTTTCTTCTTGACATACTAAAAGTGTACATGCGAAGTGCCTGGAAAAGAGCCTGACGCACAGTAAGCACTCAACAAGCATGAACTACTATTATTCTCTCTCTTTAGTCTTTCATAATAGGCTTGGAGAGCACATTATTCCACGCGCTTGAGTCAAAGACCTTGAGATGTAATTATTGGGCAAAAGTTATTAATAGTCATTAGCTTTTGACTAATAATAATATCTGATGTTAATTGAACATTTACTATATGTATGCATTGTCCTAATTGCTATATATATGAACTCACCTAATTCCCACATCTACTAGAGGTTGGCATAATTTTTATCCCACTTTTATAGATTAGGAAACGGTGGCATACAAAAATTAAATAATTTGCCCAAGGCCGTGCAGCTAATAGGTGCTGGAGCTGGGATTTGAACTTATACAAGTCTGTCTCTAGAGCTCACATTCTTTACTCTTTCACTAAACTAACTTACCAAGTTCCTCTTTCTTTGAAGGCAGAGAGAACTTATACTTTAGACCTTCTTAAGGAAATAAAGAATGGAAAGAACAATAAAATTGTTAAGCTTCATATTAAAAGGATGTTCCTATTAATGCTGATATATAACTTATATGAGAAGCCCCAAAGTACTACAGCATATAAAATATACATCTCTATCATAATTACTAGTTATAATAAACACAAATTACTAGTTATAATAAACATTAATCCAGTAGCTGATTAAGTCATTTTTCTTGCTTCTTAGAATTCATACAGTACTTCAGAATTCACACTTTTGTAATGTTTTAAATGCATATTTATTATTGAAAAAATTTATTTCTAGATAAAATAATAAATTGTTATACATGGTTTTGTTCCAACCTTTTAACTTTTCCTAAAAGAAAAGTTAGATGTGAGGTCATTCCCCAATGCATATTTATCGCAGAAAGTTTTATGTTTAAATGGTATAATCCAGTATCTAGAGTCATTACTTCAAGAAAAATATTGATTTTACCTGCAAATGCTTAGCATTAGAAACATTAATAATGGTTTAAATTTATTCATATAACTCTGTCATGATCTGATTAACCACAGCTTTAAAAAATACCTAATCATATATATATATTTTACTTGATGACACCTAATTCTTCTGTTAGACTTAAAAACATGTGTATAGTACAAAAATGTCTGTCAGCTGGGACAGACTACCTCCTATGGACATTTCCTGCTGGAAAGTTGTCAAAATAAGGCCTCTCCAAGGTTTGGAGTCCCAACAAGTATATGTGCATCAAGTAGCAATGCCACCTGGCATTAAGATCATGAATCTTGGTTCTTCTGCTACTGCAGATGCCCAATGGGCATTGCAGATGTAACGTATCCTAAACTGTGGGTGCCCCTTTCTCCCAAATCTCTTCAGCATCCACCTGCTCTATCATCACTAGCACTTACAGCCTGTGACAGAAACCTGCCAGAAACATTTCCCCTTCCTACTGAGGGGTGTGTATCCTGGCTTATCACTTATGCGTCGTGTGATCAAACAAGTCACTTAACCTCTCTGTGTCTTAGTGCCTTGTCTGCAATAGAGATAACAATAGTATACCTAATTCATAGAGTTTATATAATGAGTTAATGAGTTAATATTTGTAATGTGCTCATAACAGTGCCTGGTATATATTAGTATTATTAAAATGTCTGTTAAATAAAATTTAAAATATTCCATGGCGCTAATTATATAAACACATACCCCGACTCAGTGTGTTCCCACTCAGCTTTACTTCCAACTTCTCCTCCACATCCTATCTTTGTAAGTATTGGAACCACATGCAGAGATCACAACGTACCAAGTTAACCATTTCATTTTATGGGTAAAATTTCAGTTTAAATCTTCAGTATTTGGATTTCAAATTAAGTGTATGATCAAGCATTAATGGTGTGATGATGGTTCCCCTTAAAATGAGAAATATTTTTACAAAGAAATTTTCATTCCTTTTGAGGCAGTGAAAACCTTTTTTATTATATATTAAATTTTTGCTCTGCAAAGCAATAGCAGATTGATGAGCTGTTGGGGCCTGAATTATTCTCCAGGTTGAAAGATGCCTTTTGATTGTATTAATCACCTAGCCCAGAACTAAGCTAGACACAAGGGAGCCTTGCTTGTGACAAGCCCCTGCACAGCCCAGCCCAGCCCACGCCAGCATGCACGCTGTGAAAGCAGATTGTTCCCCTGCAGCACTGGGTAAACCAAAGGTTCCCAGTCCAGGTTATCTTCATCCATCCTACAGCATCCATCAAGCTTCCTCATTTACATTGATTTTAAAGGTTTCTATCAAAAATTAGATCGAAGTTTAAAATGTCATTTTAAACCAAGTGAAAGCCCACTTCTCCTGAAACATCCTTGTATAAAGAATGTTCCTCTCAGGAGCACAGCTCCACACCACTGACCCCCCTGAGCTCCTGTTGTTTTCCGTTCCTCCTCCACCTGACTGTCTTATGTGGTTGCTTATAAGAAGAAATTGTCAGCAGCCCTCACACCTTAAGTAAATGACTATTTCAATAAAAGTGTTAAACACTGGCTTTAAAAACTGAAGCATGGATACTTTCTGATAGGTGATTAACTAATTCTACAGAGAGATGATACTCACTCATTTTCATTTATGCAACACAGACTCTGCAGATATAGGGGTGGGTAAGACAGACACGGTTTGTGCCTTCACAGAGCTATATTCTGCTATGGGGGACAGACAAAACAAGGTATCAGATAATAAATGAGATGCTCACAAATTATGGTTAAATTAAATGATGAAATCAAATGAAAGTCTAGAGAAAACAGAAGAGAAGTTACTTTACAGCAGTCCACCACATTAGAATCTCCTGGGGAGCTTTTAAAAGTCCCAAGTCTGGGCTTCCCTGGTGGCGCAGTGGTTGAGAGTCCGCCTGCCGATGCAGGGGACATGGGTTCGTGCCCCGGTCCGGGAAGATCCCACATGCCGTGGAGCGGCTGGGCCCGTGAGCCATGGCCGCTGAGCCTGCGCGTCCGGGGCCTGTGCTCTGCAACGGGAGAGGCCACAACCGTGAGAGGCCCGCATACCGCAAAACAAAAAAGAAAACTCCCAAGTCACACCCCAGATCAATGAAAGAATGTCCGGGAGGTAGGATCAGGCACCAGTTTTTAAAGCTCCCCAAGTGATTCTAAAGCACAGCCAGGAGTGAGAAACATTGCTTTACTCTTCCAGAAAAAAGCTACAGAGCTACAAACACCTAAGAGCGATATGGTTCTTTCTGCTTAAATTTAACTTATCATTAACAATAGTTATGTGACCTAAAGCAAGTGATTTAACTTCCCCATACTTCAATTTCCTCATTTGTAAAATGGGTGTGATAATCTCATCTTTCTGTGACTACTGTATTAAATGAGATTATGCATGTCCTATGCTTACCACAGAAACCTACACCTAGAGATCACTCCGTAAATGTCAGCTGTCCGGAGGATCAATGTGGCTGCTGCTCTCTCTGCCATTGTTATTATTATTGTTACTTGCTCTATTGCAGAGGATTGGAATTTCCTTAGGGCCTCAAGCTGTCCACCACACAAACTCAGCACCAGCACTTCAGCAGGATTTTCTTGGGCCTTTAACAACCTGCAAAGATTTACCTTCAGACTTCTTCCTGTTGCTTGTACCTCCCTGGCACCATTTTTCTGTTCCACACATTTCCCTCTAGGCTTGAAGAAAAAAGAACTGCCAACTCTGTACAAAAGAGACAGGAAGGTATATGACTTCCCTGGGGCCATGAGACACTGTGCAGACAGTCCTCTCCCTGCCCATAACACATTCAAATCTTCTGACCACTGACTTTCCCAACTCAGCCTAGAATCCTCTTCCCTAATTAAAGCCCAATTGCCATTGAATCTATTTCTTTGCTAATAAGCTGAGCAAGTTTCTACTTTTCTTTCCTGACCTCTGGATGCAGACTCAGAAAAAGAAGCTTGTATTTGTTTTCCAAACCGGCAAGTTTGATATACATATAAAATATATATAAAATGATGATATGTAGCATTTACACACAACTTCCAACGGACTCATCTACAAAATGAGGATAATATCAAGAATTATCAGGCCTTTACAAAAACATATTGCCATCCGTGTTAGAGGTGTAATACCACCACACACAAAAATCTATCTCTATGACAGAACTATGATCCAGCCCCAACTAATGGGATGCTTATTTTGGGTGACATCAGATACAAGAAAACGACATTCCTATAGAAGATGGAGACACACACACACACACATTGGAGCTTGCAGGGGGTTGCACACAGCTGCTTCTGTGTGATAAAATCAGTCATATGTCTGAAGACTCTCAAGCATGTGTTCATAGTCCTTACCAGCATTACTCAGAATGAATTACAGCCAGCGTCCACCTATGTGACAGATTATTAATACTCATTTTCATTTTGAATCACTTCTCTTGGTTTCACATATAAGGACTGAGATCCACTGTGGTTAGCAGAGTGGAGGAAGCAGGTAACCAATATGTCAAACTGATGTACTGCAAGGAGTAAGCACACAGCCCCTGCCACATCTGTGTGAGCCCAACCTTGGATGCCGAGCAGACAATTATGAAGCACCTGTTACTAAGCCATGAGATGGTAAGGCGTACCATTGCTTTCAAATCTGGTCGTAAAGGATGAAAAGAAAATACCTGCTAGAACTACCCTGGTGGATGTCAACTTAAATATCTACAACGTAACTCTGATCACTCACAAATAGTTAGTATAGTCATAGGGACCACTGGGTTAAGAAAATCCAGAGACATAGTAATTTTTTCTTCTCCTTCTTTCTCTTGCTCCTTGCCTCTTTGTAGTCTCTTTGTAACTCTTTGTGACAGCTCCCCTCCTGAGAATAAGAACAGCTTCAATCCTCTCTGACCCAGCAATCAGACTCCAAAAGTATGACCTCTCATTCAATTGCCTGATGGAGACTGGGTTAGAAACATCAGAAGAACACCTGATCAAGACTTTTACTTCAGTTCTTAGATACAACAAGATTGGAAAAAAGCAAAACAAACAAAACTCAAATACAATGAGAACATAAGACATTTTCCAAATCTCAAAATATTGCCAACTGCAGTTTAGGATTAAAATCTAATTCTTGCCTCAGCCATTTAAGTCATTTGTCCCAAACCAAAAACAAAGAATGGCATTTATACTTTATCAATTTTTATTTCTCTTCTTCAAAGGATAACAAAATAAAGATCTATTTTGAAAAATCAACATAATAAATACAACAGATGCGGCAGGACGGCACCAAGTGGTTGGTTGCATGTATTAGTGGGGGAAAATGTAACATCTTTGAGACACATATTTCAGGCCATCCTCTAACCATCAATTTCTGTTGTTTGGAGGATGCACTCTGGCAAAGAACAGTTGCCTCTAGGCACATATTACACAGCGAAATAGAAAGAGACAGTATCTGCCAAAAGAATTTATAATCCTCAGGAAGAAGATAAACATCCCACACTCACACCCTGTTAGTATGCTTAAGCGCACAACCTAATTGTGTAAAAGGGATTCAATATTCTGGGTGCTGATGTTCCAGCGAGTTACACATCAATAAGCAGATATAAGGGAGTTCAGTTATTCAAGAAACTTTTTCCTTAACTTTCTATTAAAATCTATTGTTTACACATTATCAGCAGGAAATGCACAACGTGCCAGGGATTTGAGTAAGTATTCTAGCTCATCTTGACCTCAGGCATCAGAGTAAACCCAAGGACAAGCAATAACCCTTGAGAAGTGTGCTGAGAGCTGGCTCACGTTGCTTAAAAATGGAATGTCCTAAAAAAAAAAAAAAAAATGGAATGTCCTTTCTCACAATGAAATGCCTCAAGGGAACTGTACGTGTATCTCAGGTCCAAACCCTTGGTGCTTCAGAGTCCCCTAAGCATGTTCTTCTCTCCTTCTAGTTTCAGAGAGAAAAGGTGGTGTAGAATTCTGATATATTCTCTGTGAATCCAGCATGATGCCATTAAAATATCTCAGATAAATAAGCAAATTAGTAATTCTAGTAAATTACCAATGGCACAGAGTTGATGTAGCTCATGGAGACACCAAAGAATACATCTCAGTGCACAACTCCAGAGGTCACTCTTTACATGGAATTTGGGGTGCTGTTCACACAGAGCACAATGTAAGTGCTGCTTGGGGAACTGAAGCATGGAAACCCCAGGCCCTTACCCAAGCTCCATATGATCTGTTTTATAGAGAGTTTTTAGGTAAAATTTCATGAAAGTCTGAAAACACTGGTCTAGGTTACTTTGAGAGAAACCATATTGTCTTATAAACTGTGTTTCCTCTATTTGTGGTTTTCCTGCTTGTTCAGAAAAAATAAAGAAAGAAAGAGGGAAAACATATCGTGCGCATGTATGTGTCACACACCGTGGTAAGGGCTGAGCACTTCAAACACACGTATTTGCAATTAACCATCATAACAACTCTGTGCTTCGGTTGTTAGTGTCTCAATTTGCAAAATCTCAGTGAAATCTGAGATCCAGAGAGGTGAAGGGGCTTCCCCGGGGATAAGCAAGCTAGGAAGTGGAAGAGGCTAAGTAGGAAGGCAGGACTTTAACTCCAAGATTTGTGCTCTTACAACTACATCTTGCTTTCCAAGATGGCAGGACGCACGATGGCAGGGAGGTCTCTGAGAGCACTGAGCTATGGCAATCGGTCAAAATTAAAATGTTGTCATTTGGGGTTAAATTATAGATCACCTTCTTTCAGACTGTACTGTTGATAAGCAGCAGAAGCCAAAGATTTGACAACTTAAATTCTACCCATTAACTTATTTTTCAATAGAAATTAGGGAAACCATGGTTGTTTAATTTTTCAGTGAGAACTCTCTTATTCACGACAGTAAGTGGGAGAATTTCACATGAATCCCAGGGAAACTGCAGACAGCCCTGATACGGTTCCTTCCCTATAGCCACAATAAGCAGAGGATATTTCTTCCTTCCACCCAGCCCAGCCTTCCCTCCTCTCAAAACCTTCCATTCTACAGCTCTGCTTCACTGTACAGAGGCACATAAAAGCCTAGAAAGCTCAAGGCTCTGTGTCCTATTCCATTTTAAGTGAGGGCTCCATCCAGCATCCTAGAGTTTCGTGTTCAGTGTTTTTCAGGGAGTATGTTTGTGAAATCACTCTGTTTTTCCTACTTTGTGTTTGAGATAATTCTGAATCTGCTCTGTTCAATCTTTCTGCTCCCCCTTCACCCTACAATCATGGCTGTATCCTCAAGTGCCATCAAAAGTAGGACAACGTACAACTACCACTTGATCCACGTTCAAGAGGTACCCTTTGAATAAGAAAATTCTTCAGCTGTACCAAGTTTAAAGGCCTTTATTCTACTCCTTGCTGCCATCGCTCATCCTCCTTTCTCAAACCCTTCACTGGGATCAAGTCCTCTAACTCTGTGACAAGCAGGGAAGAACAAGAAATAAGAAAGTGAAAAGACACTGGGACAAAAGGGGAAGAAGAGAATGGAAGGATGGTGTTTAAGACTGTGAGAGTGCCCCTTTGTGCACGGCATCTAAAGTGGAGTGTGTGATGAGGTATCACCTCACACCAGTCAGAATGGCCATCATCAAAAAAACTACAGACAATAAATGCTGGAGAGGGTGTGGAGAAAAGGGAACCCTCTTGCACTGCTGGTGGGAATGTAAACTGATACAGCCACTATAGAGAACAGGACGGAGGTTCCTTAAAAAGCTAAAAATAGAAATACCATATGACCCAGAAATCCCACTACTGGGCATATACCCGGAGAAAACCATAATTCAAAAAGAGACATGTATCACAATGTTCATTGCAGCTCTATTTACAATAGCCAGGCCATGGAAGCAACCTAACTGTCCATCTACAGATGAATGGATAAAGAAGATGTGGCACATATATATAATGGAATATTACTCAGCCATAAAAGGAAATGAAATTGAGTTATTTGTAGTGAGGTGGATGGACCTAGAGTCTGTCATACAGAGTGAAGTAAGTCAGAAAGAGAAAAAGAAATACCGCATGCTAACACATATATATGGAATCTAAATAAAAAAGTGGTTCTGATGAACCTAGGGGCAGGACAGGAATAAAGACACAGATGTAGAGAGTGGACTTGAGGACATGGGAGAAGGAAGGGTAAGCTGGGACAAAGTGAGAGACTGGCATGGACTTATATATACCACCAAATGTAAAATAGATAGCTAGTGGGAAGCAGCTGCATAGCACAGGGAGATCAGCTTGGTGCTTTGTGACCACCTAGAGGGGTGGGATAGGGAGGGTGGGAGGGAGACACAAGAGGCAGGAGATATGGGGATATATGTATACATATAGCTGAGTCACTTTGTTATACAGCAGAAACTAACACAACATTGTAAAGCAATTATACTCCAATAAAGATGTTAAAAATAAATAAATAAAGTGGAGGGTGTGGTGTGTGACAGAGCTGGACAGAGAGGGAGAGGGGGCAGGAAGGAGAGAGAGAAGGTTGGCAACACGGAGTATTTGGGATGCAGGTGCAATCGATGTGAATAAATACACCCAGTATCCACATACAAATAAGCCAGGATCTACTAAGGGGGAGGGGAATTAGAATTTGTCAGACACCTACTTTGTGAGAGCTCTAGATGCACTTATCAAATCAGTCTAAACAACTCAATGAACATTTGTAAAACTAAGAAGCATTTTCTCTCACACCCAAGAATCCTAATCCCTGAGAATCTAACGTGTCCACCCTGTGACCCCTCTGCCACTTCTTCCCTCGAGCAGGCAGAGAGCGGGTTGAACAACTCATCCAAACGAGGTCTGAAATTATGAGTGGATTTGAGTATCACTGCCATTCCTTTCTCCTATTTTCATAAATAATCGCGTTGACTGTACAGAGCCATTTTCAGAACAAGCTGGCATTCTTAACTACACAGCTGGCACAGATGGTTACTCACCCTGGGTTACTATGACTTGCGAAACTGAACTATATGTAGATGTAAAAATCTCCATAAATTTAGCAATATTCTTAAATGGTCCCAAACGTGGGCTATGAAAGCACCTCTAGCAGTAAGGGCCATCCTCAGCTAAAAGGTTAATTCTTTTAGCAACTGAAAAGTCTGCCCTCTCAGGCATAGCTCAAAGCTGAGAACTTAACTACATAAGGCACAGTCTCATTGGACATGCAGAGTAAACAACCTTGTTAAGAATGTCGTGTGAAGAACGGCTACTCAGCGGGGTCAAAGGGGGTGAACAAGATAAGGGGTGGAGGCAGTCAAGTGCAAGGCCACTGTGGGATGTAATTTATGGTGCTTTAATAATTTGGGCATGTCCAGTGTTAAGAGAGCTGTTTGCCTGACACAAGGAAGGAACTAGTACAAGCACCCAGTGAGGAGACCTGAGTGGAGGGATACTAAAAATCCATCCCAGCAAACTAAGGGGATGATGGCAAAAGGGCTCTGCAGGGTCAGCCAGCCTGCTGACCAAAGCTGTCACAAAGGTCAGGCTTGAGGCAACTAAGAAAGAGCTTAATTATCTAGCTGTTGTCATTTGAGTCGGGGCCAAACAGCAGGAGGAATGTGCTGGACCACCAATTAGGTTAGTTAGGAGGTTGTTCAGTCCAAGATCAGAAACAGAGGTGAGTCAGAGCCTGCCGAGGGCAAACATCAAAGGTCCTCTTGGGCACCAGGGGGTTCCCCTTCCTACTGTCGACCAGGCCTCTCCCATGACCTAACACATCAGTAGGCCTTAATTTCTGGCACCACTGAAATTCTGACCTTCTCGCTCAGAGAGAATGTCATAACCTATGATGCCCACTGAACTTTAGTCAGTACCATTTTAAAATATTTTACTGCCTATTGAGTTTTACCACCAAATCCTATTCTAATTACAATGCTCTTTTTAATAAAACTACAGTATACCAAAAGCATGTTTTTCTAACAGCTGCCATTATCTGAGTTCACCCCATGAACTTCAGGGGCAGGATCTCTCAACAAGATATTTCAGGCAGGAAATATTCATCCAGGTCCCCACTTGAGTTATGTGCCAAGAGAAATCCATACTCTGAAAATATCCCGAGTCCTCGACAATAACTGAATAACTAAGTAATGTACTAGTACTATGTTGTGCCCTAAATTACACTAAATTACAGTGGAGAATTTGGTATATGACAGAGTTTAAGAGAATTCTGGCTACTCAGCTATCCAGAGGGTCTTACTTTTACTGTATTATTAAGTGCAGACACATGTCCCTTGGCTAAAAACATTCTAAACCTGAAACAGATGAACTCTCCCCGAAATACACAAACTCTCCCTGAAATACACAAACAACTCCATACCCAAAATATATAAACAATCCTAGTCAAAAACAATCCTAAAACCTTATAACCTCACTTTTGCTTTTTGGTTGAAAGGTATATTCATACTCACCTATAAGATTTCCTAAGATGTTTTGATCTCCTACTTCTGGCCATAAATAAGTGGGCAGTAGAAAATTAATCATCTATTTGATATTATTTATCTTTTTAGTAACTTTGACAATTTATACTGTAAACATTTGGATTTAATTAGTAAAGATTGATTTGTACAATAATAATTAATCATTTTAAAATGTGATGTAATTTAGTAAGATTATGCTTAATCTTAATAAATAATATTAATAATTTAGAATTAATAATTGATAAATAATTATAAACAATGCTTTCATTTTTTTATACTTTAGAGTTAGCCAATGTAATGCATCTTACTGTTACGGTAATATAATATGTTCTGTTTTAAAATATACTGTATTTTAAAATATATATGTATTTCTTCCGTTCCTATGAGTATTTTTTCTTCCAGTTTAAAACACGGTTTGAGTTCCGTGTTGGTTTGAGGGGAAAGAAAACTCCATGTTGCTTCAGTGAATAGGATGTAGTGAAGAATAAACTCCCATCATTTTACCCCTTCATTAAAATTCATCATTTTGGTATTTGTTGGGGTTGAGGGTGGAGGAAGGAGTGGCTCTATCCTCTGCATCACAGCAGTTTCCCTTCCAAATGGAGGTATGAAACGCAGCCTGACACAGGACAATACATGCCACTCGGTGGATTAAAAATTTATAAGATATTTTTCCATCTCTGCTTGGAATACAAATGAACATATTCTTGTTTCATTTAAAGTGATTTCTCACTTGGGGCTGAAGAGATGTGTTAACACCTTAAATTCTATGGGTTTTGCTTTTCTGACTATATTACCCAGGAAATAAGCTAAACAACTAGACTACTTGGCAAGATAGTCATATTCCACATACCAAGCACGATAATCTCCCTTTACGTAAAGTCCCAGTAGGTGGGAATGACACAGCTCCACCATCACACAAACACACACACATACAGCTGCACCACATCAATGTAACATTTTTCAGTAAAGACTTCATTCCACATTAAGTGTATGTGTGTGTGTGTGTGTGTGTGTGTGTGTGTACTTAACACACACTATGTATAACATAACGGCAATTTCATGTTTCCAAATGGCGATTCATGTTTTCTGCCATCCATGTGGCAGCACCCTGATGGAATTCTGGTGGTGTGTTGGGGGTTCGGTGCATGCCCACAGGAGCACAACAGAAGTCTGGAGCCTGTCTCTTGCCCCATAAATTACCAAGAGAGGAAACATTTTGTGGTGGGTAGTCAGTTAACGTTGTTTAAATACATCAATAGAGAAAATTCTTTTACCCCCTTAAGACAAGGGTTGAAGTTAACCTACAAATACGGGGTTATCTTTTGGAAGATTTATATTAATTGGATTTGATCTCTGATAGTGTTGATTAACAACGCTCCTACTAATGAGGGCATGTCCCTTCCCCAGGCTCTTCTCTTTCTTACCTTGCCTTGTATTGCTGCAGCTACTGTAAGAGAATGCAATGAGAAATAACTCTGCATATAAATAGATTCAGAAATGACTAAAATCACTGTAATACCTGAGTGATTTTGTGCTCAAAGATTTTTGTTAAAAATAAACTACTATTTTTTAATGAAAAAAAAAGTATTATTCATTCTACCAGAAAAAAAAAAAAGAGCTTTTAAAATGCATTAGTAAAAGGATATGGGCAGAAAGCAAAAAAGGAAAAATGTTTAAGACCAAATAAAAATTGAATTCCTATAATCACGTAGCAAGAATGAAACTTAAGCCCCAGGCTCTCAGAGATTAAAGAAAAAGGCTGAGAGTTTCAAGGTGAAGTTCCAATTGAAAAGCTATTCAGCTAGCCTTTCTAACCATCTGAGGTGATGAGTGCAACCTCAAATACCCAGCAAAAGGCAACTATCAGAAGTCAACAATTTTTCTTACAACTAATCTTACACACACATGCATACACTGTCCCAAGTATATTTAAGCTGTGATGCATGAATCATATACCAGTTTTGCTAATCTTTTCATCAAGTCCTTGGAGACAAAAAAAGACACACACAAAAAAACTCTACCTCTGTGATCTCCAATATTATAGGTAAGTTCTAATAAAATTCCATCTGAAATAAACAACAGGACTTTATACCTAAACATTCTACTTTTTTCAAAGATTTGATTTCTACAGCTAGAATTTTGGAGAGAATTATAGAAGCTCATTTGAACTTAATATGATAGGGCATTTTAATTTGAGAAGGGGAATAACTCAAGAGAATCAGCTGAAAAACTATTAGAATTAATTTTTTTAAAGCTCAGTAAAAACGGTTGCAAGGTATATTTTTAAAGGTCACTTTTTGTAAACCAACATAAACCACTTAGAAAATGTACTGGAATAATAATGATGTTTACAATAAAATAAAAACATGATACCTAACAATAATCCAAATAAAATACATATACAGTTTATGTGAAGAAAAAACAAGGTTTGCTAAGAAATGTAAAAACAAGATAAAAAAGTGAAACGAAATATCATTTCCTTGGGGGGAAAAAAGGATTTAGTCTTATAAAGATGACACTTCCTTCAAAATCAATTTATAAATTTTATGTGACTTAAATCAAAGTCCCAGAGGGATTTAATTTTCTTGGAACGTAGCAAAAAAAAAGAAAAGTTTAAATTATTTACAAGAATAAACAGGCAAAAATAAATAAGAAAAAATGGTAAAGAATAGAAATGAAAGAAATTAGTTCAACCAGACCTGAAAACATATCATAAAACTACAATCATTAAATCTGCAGACAGCACTGAGAAAAAAAACTCAACAGTATAGAAAGAAACCCTAATGTATAGAGCAGGTGTCCAACAGAAATGTAATATGAGTCACATATACCATTTACAAATTTTCTAATACCCACACTTTAAAAGGTAAAAAGTGAAATTAATTTTAATAATATATATTATTTACATATCATCAATATATTATATATCATTATATATCATATCTTTTATTATACCCAAATATTATCATTTCCACATGTCATAAATATCAAAACATTACTGAGATGTTTTCATTCTTTTGTTGTTGTTCTTCTCAGTGTTTAAAATCCAGTATGTATTTGACACAGCACATCTCAGTTTGGCCCAGCCATATACTGAGGTGCTCAATAGTCACACACAGCCACAGGCTACTGTGCAGGTACAGAGCAAAATAATATGTGATCAAAGGAGTACCATGAATTCAATAAATGGTGTTAAAACAGTCTCTCCTTTTGTTCAAAAAAATTAGTTTATATACATATCTCAAGCAATGAGCAGTATATGATCTAAGGAGATAAAGAGTTAAATACTTTTTTTTTTGATGAAGTTTTCTTTAATAGCATATATATATATTTTTTTTTTTTTTTTTTGCGGTACGCGGGCCTCTCACTGTTGTGGCCTCTCCCATTGCGGAGCACAGGCTCTGGACGCGCAGTCCCAGCGGCCATGGCTCACGGGCCCAGCCACTCCACAGCATGTGGGATCTTCCCGGACCGGGGCACGAACCTGTGTCCCCTGCATCGGCAGGCGGACTGTCAACCACTGCGCCACGAGGGAAGCCCTAATAGCATATTATTTGAGACTCATGATA
This sequence comes from Monodon monoceros, assembly GCF_005190385.1. Lineage (NCBI taxonomy): Eukaryota > Metazoa > Chordata > Mammalia > Artiodactyla > Monodontidae > Monodon > Monodon monoceros. Next base: position 97,963,719 of record NW_021703768.1, read on the forward strand.
GTAACAAATAATTGGCAAATGGAGGATATCTAGACAATTTTTTATCGTACTCAGACCGTATTTAATAAATATCAACGTTGATGATACGGGCAAGGGCTGTGGGAGCTCAGAGGAATAGGGGGGTGGCAAGGAATGCAGTGTGTTGGGGGGTAAAGCATGACACCCTCTCCCAGTACCTCTCCCCTCACTAAGGACTCACACTGTCCCCCTTAGAACCTCTCAGAGGAGATACTTTGTATTTTACTTGGACAAATATAAAATAAGTAAAATTCGAGTTAAATGCTTTAACAAGACAAAATTTACAAACTTTGGCACAACCTAAGTGGCCATTGAATGTCTACAGAGAGGAAAATTCTCCAACCTTAAAAGCAACATACGAAGTCTCCAAACATAGTCAATAGATTTGATTAGGTAAAACTGCAGAACTTTTTCATATCTGAAATCAAAAGACAACTGGTAAAAGCAAATATTTGCTGCAAACAGGTTTTAAGAATTCTGAGGAGCTCTTGCTAATCAAGGTGCAAACCAGTAAGAACCCCAACAGGTAAATGGACAAAGGACAGGAACAGGCAATTTAGAAAAGAAAATAATCAACTAGTGAACAAACAAATGGGAGGAGGGGACCACCTCACTAGTAATCCCAGAAATACAAATTTAAACAAGAAGACAGTTTAAAGCTCCTTCCTTCCTCTAATATCTAACATTCATCTCTGCTACCTTTCCTCATCTTTGATACAACCTTTGAGGGTGTAGCTATGATTAGCAAATGCTATGACACCGTATCTTCTGCCATTGAAAGAATTCTATATATAAATAGATTCAAAAGTGACTAAAATCATGGTACTCTCTAAATTATTTAGTGCTCGAAGAAGTTTGAGAAAGAGAGAGACAAAAAGAATATCATGGCATATCTGAGTGAACAAGACCTTAGCCATCTGAAAAACAATGAATGAATGAAAATGAATTTTTGTTTTCCAAACTGTCACAATTACAGATATCACAAGTGACCTCAAATGTTTGGCTGCTGCAATGACATATAATATAAAATAATAAAAAGAAAAACAAACCCATGTTTGTAGCAGTGAAAGAAAAGCATTGGTTAATACACTAAGACTCAACCTTCCCAAATCATAATGAATGTAACAAATGTAAAAATAGTACTCACCATGTGCCAAGCACTATTCTAATCTAATCCTCACAACAACCCTATAATGTAGATATTATTAATATTCCCATTTTACAAACTGGGCATCTTAGGTACAGAGAGTTAAGTAACATTTTTCAGAACACATCGCTAGTGAGAGTATGGATTAATTACTATCCTGCCCATAGGAGACTTAACTACATTCTAAAAAGCAGGCTAAATTTTAGCTAATTAAATATTTAATGAAGGCTTATTATGTTAGCATACTGGTTTTAAAGAAGTCCAATTTATGACACAACTGAGCTTAATTTTCTATACTCAACACACGATACTGTGGAATTCCTTACATATGCCAAGGTACAAAGTGTATTAAAACAATTTTACAAGATTTAAAACAACTTTATAACTGTTTTATCTTTCATTTGAGGGTTTTGGTGGCTTATATCAATGGCCAAGTCTTTGACCAGAAACAAAAGCCCCCGGCATTAGTATCACTGGAACAATCAATGTATTTTCATTTCCCCCTTAGCTCCAGGAAAGGAGAAAAAGAAGTGAGGAAGTCATTAAGGAAGTGACTACGCCATGGAGACTATCCCACAAAACAAAAGGGGAGATGAAAAGCCTGTTCTGTCCCACTCGTCTGGATTTGGCCTTTCTGACAGCATACTCCAGTGCCTCAAGTCACGGAAAAGAAATTATGATAATTAGGTTGAACAGAAAACTCAAAGCAGAGCAGAGCTGTGGCCACATCCTTGTTTGTGACTAAGAGAGCATGCATACTTACACACCCACCCCAACCTGCTGCTACAGACTGGGAGTAATTGCACAATCTATTTGAGGAAGGGAAATCACCTGAAGTAGGGCTCCCCAGCCATCCTGGGCTCCCGTGGGAGATGGAAGGGCCTGGATCATATCCCAGTCCATGGGGTTGCAGAGTGGAAGTCAAAGATGGTCTACCTCAGGACCTTATCTGAGGGTTTGTCGTGATGGGGTGAAATGATCCCGGGCTCTGGGCTATACAGCAGGTCATGCAGCCTGGGGCTGAAAGGAGGCACATGAGACAGGTGTGGGGCAAGAGCCAGCAAGGACAAGGCTGGGGCTTGATCAGGCTGACAGAATCCATCATGAATTCACCAGCCACAGACATGAGAACTAAATGCCAACACCAGGCCAACAATGATGACCTCAGAAATCAAAGGCCCAGGGGAAAGGATAAAGCCCCACAGTGGGTCTCAGGCCACTCTCTTGCTGCGACTTCAAGAATATCCAATTCCCACCCCCAACACCATACACCCAGGCTCCATCTTGGAGAAAAGTCTGGAAGGAGAAGACAATCTGTAAGATGTTAGCTTTTACCTGAGATTGTCACTATTGTTTTAAGTCCTTGAAGAGGATTAAAATTTTTGTGTTGGATTATATTTGATTTGTTTAGTATTCAGCAGGAGCCCAAGGAGATGAAGAAATTTACAGAAAAAAATAAATAAGCAACATTTTTGTGTGTGTATCTGAATGTAGTGTGTACCTGTTATTACTTCACTTCAGTAAAATCTCCTATGGCAAAAGGGGATTTGCTTTACAGAGACCTGCTTTATGAAGGAATTTCCTCAAAAGATTGTAATATTGTTGCAGAGAGAGAAAGACAGACAGAAACAGGAAGAGATTGACTCTGCATTGGAATTAAACTTTCTTTATAGAAAAATCTGCCATAAGTAAAAGAATTACCTATCCCTTATTACGTGCCAAGCACTGTTGTAAATACTTTCAGGTATTTAGTCCATTTAATCCTCATAATCATACCATGACGGAGACGTGTTTTTTATCATTTCAATTTTACAGATTCAAAAAACGAGGGCTGGAAAGGTTAAATAACTCACTGTGGTTGTACTGCTGGTAAATGATAAAGCTCTATAGTTTATACTTTTATTGTCTACCTTATGCTACGTTTTGGGCAAATGAGTCACTTCCAGGCTTTTCCACTAGTCCTGTGTTAGCTAAACGATGCTCACCAAAGATGAGAAGCCTTTACCTTGCACTGGATGCCACCCTCCTGACTGACCTGTCCTCTGAGCTCCAGGACCTGCCTGCTGGGTGTCTCTACTTGAATGTGCCACCATCACCTCCAGCTCAGAATGCCCCAAGGGGAACACAGCCTCTTCCTCCCAGAATCACTCCTCTTTTTGTATTTTCCATTTCTAATTGGCACCAGAATCTTCTCATCACATCTGGAGTCAATCCTAGAAGCATCTTTTCTTTCTCATCCTCCAAATCTAATCTGTCATCAGGTCCTGAAGATGAGACCTCCCTATGATCCCTCAAATTCTGCCTCATCTCTCCTCTCAGTTCATCTCAGTGGTTAAGAACATAGGCTCTAGAGCAATAGCTACTAGAAATATGACCTTGAACAATGTCTCAGCGCAGACTGCTACAACAAAAATACCATAGATAGTATGGCTTAAACAACAAAAATTTATTTCTGACAGTTCAGGAAGCTGGAAGTCTGAGATCAGGGGGCCAGCATGGTTAGGATCTTGGTGAGAGCCCATTTCCTGCTTTACATCCGGCTGTCTTCTTGCTGTATCCACACATGGTGAAGCTCTGCTTTCCTCTTCCTCTTTTAGGGGCAGTAATCCCATCATGGGGGATCTATCCTATAACCTTTCTACACTTAATTATCTCCCAAAGACTCCAACTCCAAATACCATCAGATTAGCAATTAGGGCTTCAACATATGAATTTTGAGGGAACACAGATATTCAGTCCATAGTAAGTGGTTTATTTAACCTTTCTTTGCCTGAGCTTCTTCATCTATAAAATAGGGAAAAATAACAGTACCTATTGCTCAGGATTGATATAAGGATTAAATCATATCTGTAAAACACTTGGGACAGTGCCTCTTACATAATAAATATAAGTTTTCATCATTCCTACTCACACTCTTTTTCATTATCCCATAGTGCTATGACTGAGGTTCAGCTCTCTTCACCTTTCACCTGGAAACATCACAATATACTCATAGCTACTTCCAAAGTCCTCCCTCCAGCCCTACACTTCTCCAATCCAACATGCATATTGCTATAACTAAAACAGAAGTTGGATGTTGTCAGTAGATAATTCCCCAACACCAGCAAGATAAAGGAGAAACCCTTTAATACGACAGGCAAGGCCCAGACACTCTGAGCCTCCACACCTTTCATACTATGCTGTAGCCCTACTGAATTACTCACAGCTCATTGAAAACACTAGCATATTATTTGATTCCTTAATTTTGTTCACACTCCAGCTTCTGCCTGACATATTTTCTCCTCCCAACCCCATCCTTATCTCAGCACACCTAGAAAGTTCCTAGTCATTTCTAAAACCTGAGTTCATATGTCATTTTCCTATAGAGAATGTCCTGCTTCCTCCCTCCCCCACATCTTCTACCTACTTTGGAAATAGAATTAACCACTTGTGTACCACAACATACTCCATACACAGTACTTACCTTAGACTTTGCAAACTAGGGCTCCTATGCTAAGCCCAGTACTCTATAAGGTCCTACTCTGTCTTTCATCCATCTGACTGTGACCTCCTCCATGGGGCAAGGTATCAGGGGAAAAGTACAAGGACTTGAGCACCCAAAGTCTATGTCTCCCCACCTTCTAAACCCAATAGCTGGGATCCTATTATTTCCTGCCCAATGGCTCTGAGCCCTCTTCCAGGGCTTACAAAGGCCTATTCCCTGGCCTAACTCCCAAGTGTAGACCATGATACCAGTATACTCACCCGTTGGCTATAGGTATCACCAAGGGGCAGATATCTGGGGTAAGGGCTCCAAGAATTTGGAGGCAGGTAAATTATGAATGGATCTTGGACATGGAGTTTGAAGTGTTCACACAGGCATGCAAGGTTCTTCATGGTATAGGATAAAGCCAGAAATGGGAAGAGAATGGGATTGGGAGAACCATCTGTACTCTTGTCTAAAAATGTTAAAAGCAGGCCTATATAATTTCTGTCTACAAAGCTTTAGTGTTAACCATTTAACCTTATGCATATTTCTACAGTGTGCAAGAGCTAATATAGTCTTATCTCATTTACTCTTCACTGAAATAAAAAGAAAAATCAAAGCACAGTGGATTCTCATTATTCATAGTAGTTATGTTCCATAAAGTTGCTTGGAACTCTGAGTTAGTGAATACTAAACCATTGCTCCTAGGGGAAAAACAAGGTTAGGTTCCTGTAAGCCTCTGGTCACAATATTTCATCAGTGAATACATAACCTTGTTTTATGTGAGTTTCTGTTTAAAGACCCCTTTTAAAATATATATTGGTGGTTCAGTAACATTGAACTCACAGCCAACAGCACTATAACTCATGCCTGAATGAAGCTTATCTAACACACGTATCTTGTCTGTTAGTACATTATAGCCTTTTTGTATTTAGAGGCAGTAGACAGCCCTTACATTTCACAAAAATGTAAAAAACATGGTACTAAATAGACCACAAAGAAGACACATTTACAGTATGAGAGCTGAAACAATGAGGCAGGGGGTCATCTTGCTCTACTTCAGCAGGGAGCATGTAGGTTGGGCAATTCACATTTTTGTCACTCTGTGTATGTTTGCAAATGACTTGCAAAACTGCTGTGAGTATTAATTTGGGGGTTACAATAAATTTAACTAGTAGGCAAAGTCACAAATACAGAATCTGCAAATAATGAGGACTGAATGCAACTGGGAGTGCTGGATCTCCTTCCTGGGGATTCACCCCACCATGGCCCAAGATCCTAGGGATGTATGGAGTCCAGAAAAGGAAGCCAGTCCTGCTTCCATACCCAAAAGGAACAGAGCCTTGGCTCATTGGCTCATACAGTCTACATGTATTTACTAAGTGCCTGTTATGACTAGAAAGTCAATGACTAGCAAGCTCCAGTGCTGGACACCCTATGCCAAACAACTAGCAAGACAGGAACACAACCACACCCATTAGCAGACAGGCTGCCTAAGATCGTAAAAAGTTCACAGACACACCACCGGACATGGTCCTGACCACCAGAAAGACAAGATCCAGCCTCATCCACCAGAACACAGGCACCAGTATCCTCCACAAGGAAGCCTACACAACTCACTGAACCAAACTTACCCACTGAGGTCAGACACCAAAAACAACGGGAACTACAAACCTACAGCTTGTGAAAAGGAGACCACAGAAACAGTAATTTAAGTAAAATGAGAAGACAGAGAAATACTCAGCAGTTGAAAGAGCAAGGTAAAAACCCACCAAACAAATGAAGAGAAAATAGGCAATCTACCTGAAAAAGAATTCAGAATAATAATAGCAAAGATGATCCAAAAATCTTGGAAATAAAATGGAGAAAATAGAAGAAAGTTTTAACAAGGACCTAGAAGAACTATAGAGCAAACAAACAATGATGACCAACACAATAAATGAAATTAGAAATTCTCTAGAAGGAATCAGTAGCAGAATAACTGAGGCAGAAGAACGGATAAGTGACCTGGAAGATAAAACAGTGGAAATAACTACCACAGAGCAGAATAAAGAAAAAAGAATGAAAAGAATGGAGGACAGTCTTAGAGACCTATGGGACAACATTAAACACACAAACATTTAAATTATAGGGGTCCCAGAAGAAGAAGAGAAAAAGAAGGCGATTGAGAAAATATTTGAAGAGATTATAGTTGAAAACTTCCTTAATATGGGAAAGAAATAGTCAATCAAGTATAGGAAGCACAGAGAGTCCCATACACGATAAATCCAAGGAGAAACACAGCAAGACACATATTAATCAAATATCAAAAATAAAAAACAAAGAAAAAATATTTAAAAATATTAAAAGCAGCTGGGAAAATCAACAAACAACATACAAGGGAATCCCCATAAGGTTAACAGCTGATTTTTCAGCAGAAACTCTGCAAGCTAGAAGGGAGTTGCAGAACATATTTAAAGTGATGAAAAGTAAAAACTTAAAACCAAGATTACTCTATCCAGAAAAGATCTCATTCAGATTCCACACAGAAATTAAAACCTTTACAGACAAGCAAAAGCTAAGAGAATTCAGCACCACCAAACCAGCTGTACAACAAATGCTAAAGGAACTTCTCTAGGTAGGAAACACAAGAGAAGGAAAAGACCTACAATAACAAACACAAAACAAGTAAGAAAATGGTAATAGGAACATACATATAGTTACCTTAAATGTAAAAGGATTAAATGCTCCAACCAGAAGACACAAACAGGCTGAATGGATACGAACACAAGACCTGTATATATACTCTCTACAAGAGACCCACTTCAGACCTAGGGACACATACAGACTGAAAATGAGGGGATGAAAAAAGATATTCCATGCAAATGGAAACCTAAAGAAAGCTGGAGTAGCAATTCTCATATCAGACAAAATACTTTAAAATAAAGACTATTACAAGAGACAAAGAAGGACACTACATAATGATCAAGGGATCAATCCAAGAAGAAGATATAACAATTGTAAATATTTATGCACCCAACATAGGAGCACCTCAATACATAAGGCAAATGATAACAGCCATGAAAGGGGAAATTGACAGTAACACAATCATACTAGGGGACTTTAACACCCCACTTGCACCAATGGAAAGATCAACCAAAATGAAAATAAATAAGGAAACACAAGCTTTAAATGATACATTAAACAAGATGGACTTAATTGATATTTATAGGACATTCCATTAAAAAAGAACAGAATACACTTTCTTTGCAAGTGCTCATGGAACATCCTCCAGGATAGATCATATCTTGGGTCACAAATCAAGCATTGGTAAATTTAAGAAAATGGAAATCATATCAAGTATCTTTTCTGACCACAGTGCTATATGACTAGATAACAATTACAGGAAAAAATCCGTAAAAAACACAAACACATGGAGGCTAAACAATATACTACTTAATAACCAAAATACCACTGAAGAAATCAAAAAGGAAATAAAAAATACCTAGAAGCAAATGACACAGAAAACATGACAACCCAAAACCTATGCGATGCAGCAAAAGCAGTTCTAAGAGGGAAGTTTATAGCAATACAATCCTACCTCAAGAAACAAGAAAAATCTCAAATAAACAACCTAACCTTACACCTAAAGCAATTAGAGAAAGAAGAACAAAAAGCACAAAGTTAGCAGAAGGAAAGAAATAATAAAGATCAGATAGGAAATAAATGAAAAAGAAATGAAGGAAACGATAGCAAAGATCAATAAAGCTAAAAGCTGGTTCTTTGAGAAGATAAACAAAATTTATAAATCATTAGCCAGACTCATCAAGAAAAAAGGGAGAAGACTCAAATCAACAGAATTAGGAATGAAACAGGAGAAGTAACAACTGACACTGCACAAATACAAAGGATCATGAGAGATTACTACAAGCAACTCTATGCCAATAAAATGGACAACCTGGAAGAAATGGACACATTTTTAGAAAAGCACAACCTTCTGAGACTGAATCAGGAAGAAATAAAAAATATAAACAGACCAATCACAAGCACTGAAATTGAAACTGTGATTAAAAATCTTCCAACAAACAAAAGCCCAGGACCAGAAGGCTTCACAGGCAAATTCTATCAAACATTTAGAGAAGAGCTAATACCTATCCTTCTCAAACTCTTCCAAAATATAGCAGAGGGAGGAACACTCCCAAACTCATTCTACGAGGCACCAACACCCTGATAACAAAACCAAAGAAAACTGGACAGCTACATGTAAAAGAATGAAATTAGAAAACTCCTTAACACCATACACAAAAATAAACTCAAAATGGATTAAAGACCTCAATGTAAGGCCAGACACTATAAAACTCTTATAGGAAAACATAGGCAGAACACTCTATGACATAAATCACAGCAAGATCCTTTTTGACACACCTCCTAGAGAAATGGAAATAAAAATAAACAAATGGGACCTAATGAAACTTCAAAGCTTTTGCACAGCAAAGGAAACCATAAACAAAACCAAAAGACAACCCTCAGAATGGGTGAAAATATTTGCAAATGAAGCAACTGACAAAAGATTAATCTCCAAAATTTACAAGAAACTCATGCAGCTCAATAACAAAAAAACAAACAACCCAATCCAAACATGGGCAGAAGACCTAAATAGACATTTCTCCAAAGAAGATATACAGATTGCCAACAAACACATGAAAGGATGCTCAACATCACTAATCATTAGAGAAATGCAAATCAAAACTACAATGAGATATCTTCTCACACCAGTCAGAATGGCCATCATCAAAAAATCTACAAACAATAAATGCTGGAGAGGGTGTGGAGAAAAGAGAACCCTCTTGCACTGTTGATGGGAATGTAAATTGATACAGTCACTATGGAGAACAGTATGGAGGTGCCTTAAAAAACTAAAAATAGAACTACCATATAACCCAGCAATCTCACTACTGGGCCTATACTCTGAGAAAACCGTAATTCAAAAAGAGTCATGTACCACAATGTTCATTGCAGCTCTATCTATAATAGCCAGGACATGGAAGCACCCTAAGTGTCCACTGACAGATGAATGGATAAAGAAGATGTGGCACATATATACAATGGAATATTACTCAGCCATAAAAAAGAAATGAAACTGAGTTATTTGTAGTGAGGTGGATGGACCTAGAGTCTGTCATACAGAGTGAAGTAAGTCAGAAAGAGAAAAATAAATACCATATGTGAACACATATATATGGAATGTAAAAAAAAAAATGTTTCTGATGAACCTAGAGTCAGGACAGGAATAAAGACACAGATGTAGAGAATGGACTTGAGGACACGGGGAGGGGGAAGGGTAAGCCGAGACAAAGTGAGAGAGTGGCATGGACACATATACACTACCAAATGTAAAATAGATAGCTAGTGGGAAGCAGCTGCATAGCACAGGGAGATCAGCTTGGTGCTTTGTGACCACCTAGAGGGGTGGGATACGGAGGGTGGGAGGGAGACACAAAAGTGAGGGGATATGGGGTTATATGTATACATATAGCTGATTCACTTTGTTATATGGCAGCAACTAACACAACGTAAAGCAATTATACTTCAACAAAGATGGTTAAAAAAAATAAAATAAAGTTAGAGATTTAACCGAAAAAAAAAAGAAAAAAGACTACTGGGGTCAAATCTGTGAAATACTTTCTTGCCTTTATACAGAGATATATACCAAGAACCAGACCCTCTTCTTTCACTGTATATGTCCTATGGCAGACAACGTGGAAGCATGAGGAAAGCTAAAATGACACAATGAAGATGGTAGAAAATAGATGATGCCATCATTGAGGAGAATTAAGCAATCTTTGAGTCTCCCCTCCTCCTGCGACCAGGATACCCTCACATACTCCTTATATAAGATAATAATTTGGCCTCATTATTTAAGCCAAAGGCAGTTTCTCCACCTAATTCCAAATGACCATTCACATCTAAGTCTATTATGAGAATTTATAGTCCTAGAGATGTGGAACATAATCCCCTATTTAAACTACACAAGAATGGGGGGGAAGGGTGGGGATTAGAGAAGACTTCTCTGGAAAAGTGATGGTTAAATTAACATCTAGTCATGAGAAGGTATCATGATGAAGGAATGTAGTATGCCATATCCAGTCTAACTGAAACTTGAATAAACCCAGAAACACAACTAGTACAACCAGGAATTCCTTTTACGATTATAATGTAGGCCCTTGAATTCTGATGTTTGCTGCCCTCCTTGCATCCAACCTAAAAGAGGCAGTGGGCCCTATTCAGTCATCCAACTCCCTGGGTTTCCCTCCTGCATAAGAGAAGGACCAGATCATTCATACTATCGTGTAATTTTGATCTACATTTGCTAGATCACCAAACAAACAAATGAAAGATACATATAATAAATAAAGTGAAAATAACCTAAGCTGAGTTCAAATCCACATTCTGCCAATCCTCAAATCTGTGCTCTAGACTCCAGTAGGAAAGAGCCTTCTAGGAAGAGAGCACAATACAAGCAAAGAACCTGTGGCAGAAGGAAACCTAATGTCTTTAAGAATCTGAAAGAGGGAGAGAGTTGAGATGTGGAGTGACGTGAACAGTCTAGACAATGCAGGGTCCTGTAAGCCAAGTTAAGAATTTGTGTCATTATTCTAAAAGCAATGAAAAGCCATTGAAAGGTTTTAAACAGGGGTAATACCAACAGGCTTGCATTTTGAAAATATTATACTGGTCACAGTGTTGAGAAAGGAATGGAAGAGGGGAATAGTGGATACTGGTCATCAAGTTAGGAGGCTTCTACATTCATCCAGAAAGATGTTGGTAACTTGGACGAGGGAGATAACAGAAGAAAGAGAAGTAGGCAGATTTGGGAGAAGTTTAGGTAGTAAAATCAAAAAGACTTCTTGATACACTGGATATGCAGCAGGGGAGGTGTGAAAAGTATCAACTCCTGGGCTTCTGACTCGTTTAACTGATGGATGATGGTACAATGCAGAGAAAATATAGACCATGAGTTCAGTCTTAGACACATTGAAGTTAAGGTGCTTTGGAAATGTCAGGTAGGTAAATGGAAATAATAATCGAGCTCAGAGAGTTTTGGGCTGGAGATACAAGTTGGAAAATCATCTGTACAGAGATGACACTTGAGGCTATGGATCTGTATCAGTCACAATTTTTTGGTTGCAAGAATTAGAAATCCTCCTTGGCTAGCTTAAACAAACAAAAAATGTGATACTAAATAAAATAATTTAGTACAAGGAAATATGGTATAGCTCTCAAAAAACGGTTTACGCTTAAGAAGGGAAGTACCAGGCCAGCTCTGGGGACTGAGGCAGTGGAAATCAATGAACAGTAACTTCAGAGTTCACACCATAGGAATAATTCAGCCCCCAATTTTTTCCATCTTCTGGCATTTGAGATAAATATTCCCAGAAGTGAAATTCTAATTTGCTGTTCAAGAAAGAGCAGGGAACTTTTACGGTGGTCCCATTAAGACCACACACAATGGCTGTGGGGAGGTGCTTCCTCCCCACCAAAAAAAAAATAGGGATGAGTTGGCACCAAAAGAAGGAGTAAGAGATATTGGATCAGTAAAATCAGCAGAGTTCCACTAAAGATGAGAGTGCTCAGTGAAAAGAGAGAAGAGGTTAGGTTCAAAGCTTGAGGAATTCCAACATTCAATGGCTAGAGAAAGGAAGAGGCAAAAGGCTGTGGTCAGCAAAGTAGAGGGAAACCAGGAGGGAGTTGCTTCATCAGAGCCAAGAGGGAGAATGTTTCAAGACGGAGGGCATGCCATGAGTAATTAAATAAAAGGAGGAATGAAAACTGTCACTGGCTTTAGTGACAGAGAAGTCACAGGTGACTTTAATGAGAGTTGGTCTGGTGGCATGATGAGGCAGAAGTCAAAATGAGGAAAATGGAAGGTGAGGAAATGACAACCGTGTACATACACAAATTTAAAAAGTTAGGTCTCGAAGGCGATGAGACGCTAGCAGCAAAGGATTTGAGTTGAAGGAGATTTTGTTCTCAAAAAAATTTTTTTAATGCTTAAATCTGGATGAGAAGGCTAGAGCTGAGCAATCACAGCTAAACGTGTAAGCTTGAAAGGGGATAATTATGGAATGTTCTGAGGATAGGAAGCCCTGGCCTGTGCCAGGAGAAAGCACACCTCCTAATACAAAAGGGGAAGAGGAGGAGCTGAGGAAGTGGGATCTGGAAGTGCCACAGTGAGGGCCTGAGGAGGTGCTCACCTAATGCTCCTAACTGACCTGGGATGTCCTCTGTGGAGGGTCAGGGCAGAGTTCCAAGTCTTTCCACAAGCCATCTGTGGAATTTCAAAAGAGAATGAGTCCATTCCTGGAAATTAACCTCAGCCGAGAATGACCCAGGCTTGGATTCCCAAGGCTTTGAGAGCCCCATATCCACCACATCCTGGGCATCAGCCAAGTGAGGAATGCTGTGTCAGAGATGATTCAATGTCTGCCCTTACACACCCAGTCTCCACTCTTCTATACTCTTAGGAGACTCTCATCCCCTAGATTAAAAACAATTTTCCTTTTCATCCTCTGAAAAGCAAAATGTCTCAGTACGTCTCCTTTAGCAGATAGTCAAGCTGCACACCATCCTCTCAGATGGTCACGCAGGACAGGCATCCCCACAGACTTCTGATCATATTCTTTATCCTGCTGCCCTACCAAAGTGTATCAACCCTACTTGCCGCCTTAGTATGGGAAGTTAAATTGGGGCAGGGATAGTGGGACTATGGCCACCTTTGGGAAAAGGGAGCTACCTTCCTTGCCTAAAAAACAATATACTCTCCCCAGGGTAACAAAGTCATATTTCAGCCCTTCACCAACAGATCACAAGTTACATTGTCAGCAGAACATCCATTTAGACATGTCTTTTGTTTTCCCCTTCTAGGCAGGAACTAAGTCTTCCTGTCTTTCCATCTCCAGGGTCTAACACAATGTCTGCCACACAGCAGGACCAAAGGAACTCTTATTCCATTCAACGGATAGTGCATGGACAGGTACACAAGTCCTTATTCAAGAACTATCCTGCCTCCCAGCTACAGGAGATCCTTAGTTTAGAAAGGTTCTAGAGTCCTTTGGTGAGGTGGTCCACAATAGAATACAATTCTGAGCAAGATATTTAGAGGACTCAATAAAATCCAGCCTTTCTGCTCAGCCTTCTAAAGCGATCATATGCTAAATTTCAGTATCAGATCTTGGCCTAGTACAAGTATATTTTAGCTTTCTTTTTTCCTGCTAAAAGGCAAAGAAATATCTTCCTTTTTCACTGGTAATAAACTGACCCCCAATCTCTCTAGGAAATTATGCATGTCTATTTTAAGTGTGTAGGGAGGGCCAGCCACCTGTTATGAGACCAGCCACAGCTATGTGTGGTCTCCCCTATGTTTCAGCATCACATTGCTTCCCCATTACATTGCACGGCCCAGTTATTGCCTGAAGGAGAGCAACCCCCTCGAATAACAGCTTGGCATGTCACCATGCTTGTCCCTAAAAGGCCCACTGTCTCCATGAAAGCTGTTACTCCCTGTTAGCCCAGGTTATCAGACTCTGTTAATAATTCTAAACAATGGAAACCCCAAATAGGGATTACAGTCCTTAGAGCTAATTCAGTCTTCACAGTTGCTAGATTATTTATTTTTAGCCCTGCTTCATTCTCTAGCTCAGGCACAATGATCTTTGTAAAATGTCTTAAGAACCTTACGGTAAATAAAAATGATAAATGTTGACCTTCATGGTCTCTTTCCAACCTTAAAAACTATATGATTCGTTTCCTCTCAAGACTTCATATTTTCAAGGTCCAAGAAGGCTTAAGTAAAAATCCAACATAAAGAGCAGGTAATGGGCCCTGCTAAATGTCCTGAACTGAAAGAGTAGCCAAAAGGAAAAAAAAGTAAGAAAATTTAATAAAGCTGCAAATATATTTATAGCTGTCTTCAGAGATGGTAGGAAGCCTCAAAAACTGCCGTTGAGAACAACTCAAAACACAAGCAGATACCATTTCTTGCCTTCCACAAACTGTTCTTTCAGAAAGTCAGTGGTTTCAACTTCACTATTCCAAGCTTCAAGATAAGGCACTAGGCAGCCAGCTGTCCGCAACGCACTGTACTGTCAAGACCTGGGTTTGCTAAAGGTGTACAGACTGTTAGCACACAAAGGGTGAATTGTATTCTGGCCAAACATTCAGCCTGGCAATAAGAAATGTATTTTCATCTCTTCCCAGCACAAAAGGAAGTTTTACCTAGAAACTGGGCAAAACAGAAAATCAAATCTATTTTTAGCTCCTGGGCTCTCTTCCCACAGACTCTGCATCATCCCTCCAGCCATCTTCCTGGCCTACCTTCCCCTTAGATATTCTGGGACCACTTCCATAGCTACCATCTTCATTCTACCTTTTTGTGTCTACCGAAAATAAAATTGCCCGAGACATGGAACAATTCCTCTGAAATTCCCACAGCATCCTTTCTTTGCTGTTCTTCCTGCTTCCATTTTCCTGAACCTCTTACACTCAAAATCTATACCTAATACCACAGATATGGGGACCTCTTTTAGTCTTTGCCCTTCAACTTCCTCCATCATCATGCTTTTTGTACACAGACTACTTAAAATACTCACTAATGGGAACCTCTTACAGAACTCAATAAAACTAGTAAAATTATCCACTGTTTACACTAAGTTTTCCCACCCAAAGCCTGGTGGAATATAAGATGGAAGAATATTTGTCCTTTTGGTCCCTTGTCAGGTCAAGAATGAAATCACAGGCTTACTAACCAGTCCTTTAGTAGGCTGATCTGTGTTCTTTGTTTAGAATCAGCCTTATGACACCCAGAACACTGAGTCATTTTTCTTTCATAATTTTTATTTAAAGAGCTAGAAAAATACATAGTGATTTTCATTTGGCAACTGATAGAAATGACTAATATTATAAATTCTATGTATTTTTATTTCAATAAAGCAGACAGTTCTCTTGCTGTTTTTTTGATACAGTACATACTCAAAGGGCTAATGAGCTTGATGTTTAATCCACTGACATTATCTAGTTTGGCGTTTTTAATCATTTTGTATATGTCTTTGGGCCAGGTAGAGCACGATTTTCTATTTTCCAGGTTTTAAAGTTCTGTTTTCCTAAAGCACTAAAGAGTCAATAACTTAGAAGGGAAAGTTTGCCACAGCAACTTACTAATGAAGAGGATCTCAGCTGTTTCCAGAATGTTCTTTACAGTGCGATACATCAGGGTATTCCACTTCTCAGTAAGTACATAAACGGAGCCTAGTCTAATTATCCTAAAAAACAGCATTCTATATTTCCCTCTTTCTGTTTCCAGACTTCAGTGTGTAATAACATTGTATACAAATCTGCCCTTTTCTCATGAGGCCAATTTCCTCCCTATTAATTAACCTCAACACTAATTAGGTTATTTAAGACCTATTTGTAGAGTTTACAGAAAATAACAACATATCCATTATGTCAGTAATTAAAGCCAAACAAGATTGGGAAGAAGCCAGGGATCAAAACTCATCAGTAGATCGGCTTCCGGGAAGATGGCGGAAGCGTAAGACGCGGAGATCACCTTCCTCCCCACAGATACACCAGAAATACATCTACACATGGAACAACTCCTACAGAACACCTACTGAACGCTGGCAGAAGACCTCAGACCTCCCAAAAGGGAAGAACCCCCCCCACGTACCTGGGTAGGGCAAAAGAAAAAAGAATAAACAGAGACAAAAGGATAGGGATGGGACCTGCACCAGTGGGAGGGAGCTGTGAAGGAGGAAAGATTTCCACACACTAGGAAGCCCCTTCGCGGGCGGAGACTGCGGGTGGCGGAGGGGGAAAGCTTTGGAGCTGCGGAGGAGAGCACAGCAACAGGGATGCGCAGGGGAAAACGGAGAAATTCCCGCACAGAGGATCAGGGCCGACAGGCACTCACCAGCCCGAGAGGCTTGTCTGCTCACCCGCCGGGGCGGGCGGGCCTGGGAGTTGAGGCTCGGGCTTCGGTCGGAGCGCCGGGAGAGGACTGGGGTTGGCGGCGTGAACACAGCCTGCAGGGGGTTAGTGCGCCACGGCTAGCCGGGAGGGAGTCAGGGGAAAAGTCTGGACCTGCCGAAGAGGCAAGAAACTTTTTCTTCCCTCTTTGTTTTCTGGTGCGCGAGGAGAGGGGATTAAGAGCGCTGCTTAAAGGAGCTCCAGAGACGGGCGCAAGCCAAGGCTAAAAGTGCGGACCCCAGAAACGGGCATGAGACGCTAAGGCTGCTGCTGTCGCCACCAAGAAGCCTGTGTGCCAGCACAGGTCACTATCCACACCCCCCTTCAGCCCGCCACTGCCAGGGACCTGGGATCCAGGGACAACTTACCCGGGAGAACGCACGGCACACCTCAGGCTAGTGCAACGTCACGCTGGCCTCTGCCGCCGCAGGCTCGCCCCGCACTCCGTGCCCCTCCCTCCCCCCGACCTGAGTGAGGCAGAGCCCCCGAATCAGCGGCTCCTTTAACTCGGTCCTGTCTGAGCGAAGAACAGACGCCCTCCGGCGACCTACACGCAGAGGCGGGGCCAAATCCAAAGCTGAGCCCCTGGGAGCTGTGAGAACAAAGAAGAGAAAGGGAAATCTCTCCCAGCAGCCTCAGAAGCAGCGGATTAAAGCTCCCCAATCGGACTTCCCTGGTGGCGAAGTGGTTGAGAGTCCGCCTGCCGATGCAGGGGCATGGGTTCGTGCCCCTGTCCGCGAAGATCCCATATGCCGCGGAGCGGTTGGGTCTCGTGAGCCATGGTCGCTGAGCCTGCACGTCTGGAGCCTGTGCGCCGCAACGGGAGAGGCCACAACAGTGAGAGGCCCACAGGCTCCACAACGGGAGAGGCCACAACAGTGAGAGGCCCGTGTACCGCAAAAACAAACAAACAAAAAAGCTCCACAATCAACTTGATGTACCCTGCATCTGTGGAATACATGAATAGACAATGAATCATCCCAAATTGAGGAGGTGCACTTTGAGAGCAAAGTTTATGATTTTTTCCCCTTTTCCTCTTTTTCTGAGTGTGTATGTGTATGTTTCTGTGTGAGATTTTGTCTGTATAGCTTTGCTTCCACCATTTGTCCTAGGGCTCTATCCGTCTTTTTTTTTTCCTTAAGAATTATTTTTTTATTTTAATAACTTTATTATATTTTATCTTACTTTATTTTACTTTATCTTCTTTCTTTCTTTTTTCCTTCCATCCCTCCTTCCTTCCTTTCTCCCTCCCTCACTCCCTCACTCCTTTCTTTCTTTCTTTCTACTTCTACTAATTCTTTCTTTCTACATTTTCTCCCTTTTATTCTGAGCCGTCTGGATGAAAGGCTCTTGGTGCTGCAGTCAGGAGTCAATGCTGTGCCTCTGAGGTGGGAGAGCCAACTAGAGGACACTGGTCCACAAGAGACCTCCCAGCTCCACATAATATCAAACAGCAAAAATCCCCCAGAGATCTCATTCTCAACACCAGCACCCAGCTTCACTCAACAACCAGCAAGCTACAGTGCTGGACATCCTATGCCAAACAACTAGCGAGACAGGAACACAACCCCACCCATTAGCAGAGAGGCTGCTAAAATCATAGTAAGTCCACAGACACCCCAAAACACACCACCAGACGTGGACCTGCCCACCAGAAAGACAAGATCTAGCCTCATCCACCAGAACACAGGCACTAGTCCCCTCCACCAGGAAGCCTACGCAACCCACTGAAC
The DNA here is from genome assembly GCF_005190385.1 of Monodon monoceros. Lineage (NCBI taxonomy): Eukaryota > Metazoa > Chordata > Mammalia > Artiodactyla > Monodontidae > Monodon > Monodon monoceros. Next base: position 97,982,086 of record NW_021703768.1, read on the forward strand.
CAAACTTAGCCACTGGGGACAGACACCAAAAACAACGGGAACTATGAACCTGCAGCCTGCAAAAAGGAGACCCCAAACACAGTAAGATAAGCAAAATGAGAAGACAGAGAAACACACAGCAGATGAAGGAGCAAGATAAAAACCCACCAGACCTAACAAATGAAGAGGAAATAGGCAGTCTACCTGAAAAAAAATTCAGAATAATGATTGTAAAGATGATCCAAAATCTTGGAAATAGAATGGACAAAATGCAAGAAACATTTAACAAGGACCTAGAAGAACTAAAGATGAAACAAACAACGATGAACAACACAATAAATGAAATTAAAATTACTCTAGATAGGATCAATAGCAGAATAACTGAGTCAGAAGAACAGATAAGTGACCAGGAAGATAAAATAGTGGAAATAACTACTGCAGAGCAGAATAAAGAAAAAAGAATGAAAAGAACTGAGGACAGCCTGAGAGACCTCTGGGACAACATTAAATGCACCAACATGCGAATTATAGGGGTTCCAGAAGAAGAGAGAAAGAAAGGGACTGAGAAAATATTTGAAGAGATTATAGTTGAAAACTTCCCTAATATGGGAAAGGAAATAGTCAATCAAGTATAGGAAGCACAGAGAGTCCCATACAGGATAAATCCAAGGAGAAATACGCCAAGACACATATTAATCAAACTGTCAAAAATTAAATACAAAGAAAACATATTAAAAGCAGCAAGGGAAAAACAACAAATAACACACAAGGGAATCCCCATAAGGTTAACAGCTGATCTTTCAGCAGAAACTCTGCAAGCCAGAAGGGACTGGCAGGACATATTTAAAGTGATGAAGGAGAAAAACCTGCAACCAAGATTACTCTACCCAGCAAGGATCTCATTCAGATTTGATGGGTAAATTAAAACCTTTACAGACAAGCAAAAGCTGAGAGAGTTCAGCACCACCAAACCAGCTTTACAACAACTGCTAAAGGAACTTCTCTAGGCAAGAAACACAAGAGAAGGAAAAGACCTACAATAACGAACACAAAACAATTAAGAAAATGGGAATAGGAAAATACATATCGATAATTACCTTAAATGTAAATGGACTAAATGCTCCCACCAAAAGACACAGATTGGCTGAATGGATACAAAAACAAGACCCATATATTTGTGTCTACAAGAGACCCACTACAGACCTAGAGACACATACAGACTGAAAGTAAGGGGATGGAAAAAGATATTTCATGCAAATGGAAACCAAAAGAAAGCTGGAGTAGCAATTCTCATATCAGACAAAATAGACTTTAAAATAAAGACTATTAGAAGAGACAAAGAAGGACACTACATAATGATCAAGGGATCGATCCAAGAAGAAGATATAAAAAAACTCATCAGTAGAGACAAGGAGAAAAGGGTACTGTAACTTCATAAAACTTTGTGTGATAGTGTTAGCAGCCACTTGCTTATTTTTAAGAGTCATTTCTGAAGGAATCATGGGAAGAATAAACTGAAGGAGGATGTCGTAGCCATAAGCCAGTGCCACTCCACCTTGATCCTTCAATCCATCTGCCCTCCACCCTTCACCCTTCCCAAATCACAGAACCCATGAGGCAGGTGGAATTGTCTAGCTTACCAGAAATACCTCATTTGCCCAGACCAGGAAAGAGAAAAAAAACTGCTGCTCATGTTTACTGAGTATCCAATCGATCGTGGTGCAGATTTTAAAGAAATTCCTTCCCTTGGTGAGACATAAAGCCTGATGTCTAAGCAGGTTTACATGATCAATCAGTTGGTATTACCTAATAGTCCTGGGGTTGGCTTGCCTTCTCATTTCCAGTACAGGATAGGATAGGGTAGGGTAGGGAACTATAGAAACTACATTTCAAATCCCTCCCTCTTTGAACCCTTTGCAAAAAAAAAAAAAAAGTTCCCTGTACCACCATCTACCCCCAGATATCAATTCTAATCAGTTCCAAGTGCTTACTTATCACTCTGCTAAGATCCGTGAGGCAGACAGGAATAGTATAAAATATGGTCCCTGCTGGCCCTGACTGGGCATTATAGGGGAGTGGTGTGCTACCCTATACCCTTGGTTTCGGCCTGCTCCCCTGTTTCTAATATCCCTAGGGCATTCCTTCTAGGTTGCTTCCTCTAACATCACGCAGCCACAACCACTGATTATTCAGAGGAGTTCAGCACACACAAGTCAGATGTGCGGCCAGTGAGGGGATTTCACACAAGTCATATTCCACTGAAGTACCACAATGCTTACACTTTCACATTGCATGGTCAGCACAGCTCAGATTTAATTAAAGCACTCAATCGCACCATTACCATTTTTGGTGACAGCTCAGGTGTAGATACATTAAGCATAATTCTTTCCAGGCACTGCTCGTCAGCACTCTCCTTAAATGCCCTTTTGTCTTCTGTAGCCTCATTCTAAAGCCCTGAACTTGTAGCTTATAAATGATTAGTACCTACACACTTCCACTTCCAACTCCCAAGTTAAATTACCATCTTTAGCCTTTTCTGGAATTCTCAGGAGTAATAGGTCTCTTCCATTGGACCATAATTCCTCCCCCTTTTAACTTTAATCAAAACTGCAATTGACATCCCAACCTCATTCCTCACAGCTGACTTCTCTATAGCTCCTCTCTCACTGGCCTGGACATAAGTTTTCTCTCTCTCCACAGATGCTGGACACTGCATCCTATTTTCTCCACACCAGCCCCTTACTGAACAGTTCCCAGCTTTTTCCTCCAAACTCTGTGTTTCTCTAGTTTCTCTGTTTGCTGTTGGAATCCTTTTCTCGCATTCATTCATTCATTCATTCAACAACTGTTTATTGAGCACCAGCTATGTGCCAGGAGCTGTTCTGGGGGCTTGAGGTACATCAGTGAACAAAACAGATTAAGATCCCTGCCTTTGCAGGGCTTACATTCCAGGAGGTAGAGACAAAGAAATTAAAAAATGAGCATCCTACTTAACTGTCACTAGGTTATGGTTAATACCTTAGAAAAAGAAAAAGCAGATCAGGGCAAAAAGAACAGGAGTGTGATGGGAGTAACTTCATGGAGGAAGACTTGAACTTGACAAGGGAGTTAGCTAAGTAGATTTCTTGGGGAAGAACATCCAAGAAGGAAAAACAGCCAGCTCAACCAAAGGCTCTCAGGCAGAAGGGTAGGCCTTGCCTGGAACATTCAACAAACAATGTGGTGGCCAGTGTGGTCAGAGCAGTGTGAGTGAGGGGAAGAGGAGAGATCAATGAGCCCCCTCCCTTGAATATCACCTGCCTGTCTCTGATAAACTCAGTGTCTCAGACTCAAAGCAGAATCACATCTCTTTAAACCCTCGCAATATGCATCTGTGTATAGGGAGGTCTCAGCCACTATGGAGAACAGTATGGAAGTTCCTTAAAAAACTACAAATAAAACTACCATATGACCCAGCAATCCCACTACTGGGCATAGACCCTGAGAAAACCATAATTCAAAAAGAGTCATGTACAAAAATGTTCATTGCAGCTCTATTTACAATAGCCAGGACATGGAAGCAACCAAAGTGTCCATCATGGGATGAATGGACAAAGAAGATGTGGCACATACATACAATGGAATATTACTCAGCCATAAAAAGAAACGAAATTGAGTTATTTGTAGTGAGGTGGATGGACCTAGAGTCTGTCATACAGAGTGTAAAAGTCAGAAGGAGAAAGACAAATACCGTATGCTAACACATATATATGGAATTTAAGAAAAAAAAATGTCATGAAGAACCTAGGGGTAAGACAGGAATAAAGACACAGACCTACTAGAGAATGGACTTGAGGATATGGGGAGGGGGAGGGATAAGCTGTGACAAAGCGAGAGAGAGGCATGGACATATATACATTACCAAATGTAAGGTAGATAGCTAGTGGGAGGCAGCCGCATAGCACAGGGAGATCAGCTCGGTGCTTTGTGACCGCCTGGAGGGGTGGGATAGGGAGAGTGGGAGGGAGGGAGATGCAAGAGGGAAGAGATATGGGAACATATGTATATGTATAACTGATCCACTTTGTTATAAAGCAGAAACAAACACACCATTGTAAAGCAATTGTACTCCAATAAAGATGTAAAAAAATTAAAAAATAATAAAATTAATAATAAAATTAAAAAAAATAAAAAAATTAAAAAATAAAAAAAATAATAAATAAATAAGTAGTTGCTCCAAGTTCAGAAAAAATATCTTGACACAGACTGCTTTGCATCACCTCCTCCAGACTCACCAACACTCACATTTCTGGGGAGTATGAAATATCCTTCCTCTGAATGAGCAGAGTATTTTTCCCATAGTTTGCACTAGGAGAAGGCAGAGACTGAGTGGGAAACGCGTGAAGAAAATGGGTGAGCCACCAGGCAAGAGAGATGAGGGGCAAAGTGATGTTCCTCTCCCACTGAAATGACTCAGCCCTTCTCTACCCCTTCCAGACACCCCTAACAAGTTTGTAACGGTCCACAAACATTAGAAAGATTGCAAGCATCTTGTAGTAGACAGTGTTGCGAACATTTGTGTGAGTGTTTTTTTAAAAAAAAATATTTATTAATGCACTAAGCAAATATTTATCACACATTATCCTGTGCTGACAAAGATAAGCAAAACATGGCCCTGAACCTGATGAACTCACAGTCTCTCTAGGGTGAAAAATCAACACATAAGCAGAACATAAATTAATAAATCCTCTTACCTTTGTGTGCAGGAGTTCTAAATCAGGGTGCTCTTTAGACTTCACCTCTGGAGATGCTGTTAAGCATACACTCTGATCCCATCATGGAACCTCTAACCCATTCTTTATTAATCTTCACTGCATGCACTGTGGAATCACCTGAAGAGTCTTTACTATAAGACTGCCTGAGTCCCAGCCCAGAAATTCTCTTTTAATTCTTCTGGGATATAGCCTGAGCATAAGAATTTTTAAGCTCCCTATGTGATTCTAATGTTTAGCCAAGGTTGAAAACCACTTGTGAGCCTGAATAATTGTCCAAAGAGATCCATGTCATAATTCCCAAAACCTGTGAGTCAGTCAGTAGTAAGAGAGGTAATGATGGAAGAAAGAGGTTAGACTGCTACAAGGAGGGGCCATGAGCCAAGGAATAGAGGTGGCCTGGAAAAGCTGGAAAAGGTGTGGAAACAGATTGTCTCCTGAATCCTACAGAGGGAATGCAGACTTACTGACACCTTGATTTTAGACTTCATAAATGTAAAAGAAAAAGATTTTGTTGTTTTTAAGCCATTAAGTTTGTGGTAATTTGTTATGGCAGCAATAGGGAGTGAATATATCACTGCTCTAACCCAGTAGGGTCTGGAATGGAATCCAGGTATTGGATATTCATGTATGTGTGTGTATTTTAAGTTCCCCAGGTAAATCAAAATGTATGTTCCCATTTTAAAAGTACTGAGGGAAGAATAATATCTCTCCCATCTCCTTCCTGTCCCCCACTGGTGTGCTAGTAAAAGATGGACACACAAGCCTAGGAGGGAGGGAGGGGCATGGTAGGATGGGGAGCACTGATTGGTAGAGTCTACCTCTGTCTCTGGTATAAATACTCCCACCGTGACTGAGTTCAAGCTTAAGAGCTCACTTCCAAATTTCCTGAAAATTTAACAATGGTCTCTCAGAAACTGGTACAAACTGGCCTCGGTATATCACAGAAAATCACAGGTAGAGCACTGGGGAAAAGACAGAGAAGATCTCAAGGCCTGCTTGATCTGAGCCCATCTGAGGCCCAACCTGCTTGAGAAAAAGGAACCCTCCACAGGGAGTAGCCTAGCTCACTAGAGTTTAATGGAGTTTAAGTTTAAAATTCAGCTAACAATAGGGTGACACTTTCACTCATTCAACAAGTATTTTATTCAGCTCCCATTCTTCTAGGCATTGTTCTGGACACTAAGGACACAGCATTTAACAATGTATCCATTTTTCCTTCAAACATGCAATACATATTTTTCAAGACCTACTCTGTACCAAGCACTACCTAAGCTCTGGGGATATATATAGTATTAAAAAAATAATTGTTTTTAAATTTTACTTCATGGAGTTTCATTCCAGTGGATAAAGAGTTTATAAACACAAATGTAAGATGTAAGAACATCAGAGGGTTTATAGCTATGGAGAAAATGAAACAGAGAAAAGCCATAGGGAGTATGGAGGGAAGGTCAAGATTTTTAAACACAGGATCATGGAGGACCTTCTGAAGAGGTGACATTTGAATAATGACATAAAAGTAGTAAGGGAGCAAGCCCTGAAGACGTGAGGAAAGAGCACCGCAGCAACGGGGAGCAGGTTTCCCTGGTGGCACTATGGTTAAGAATCCGCCTGCCAACGCAGGGGACACAAATTTAAGCCCTGGTCTGGGAAGATCCCACATGCCATGGAGCAACTAAGCCCGGGTGCCACAACTACTGAGCCTGTGCTCTAGACCCCGCGAGCGACAACTACTGAGCCCACGTGCCACAACTACTGAAGCGCGCATGCCTAGAGCCCGTGTTCTACAACAAACAAGCCACCACAACGAGAAGCCTGTGCACTGCAATGAAGAGTAGCCCCCGCTCGCCACAACTGGAGAAAGCCCACACGCAGCAACGAAGACCCAAAGCAGCCAAAAATAAATTAATTAATTATTTTTAAAAAAGAAGAGGGAGGAGCATATACAAATGTCACAAGGTAGTAGTGTACTTGGAGAATTCCATTTGGGAGCAAAATGATCAGAGAGAAGAGCAGTAAGACCATGGAGTCAGAGAGGTAACAGAGGCTAGACCACAGGTCCTTCTAGCCCTTAATAAGAAATGTGGATTTTATTCTAAGTGCCACAGAAAGCCACTGGAAGATTTTAACCTATCTGAGTCTTTATATTTAAATTAGGCTTCTTCATTATGGAGAACAATATGGAGGTTCCTTTAAAAATAGAGAAATTGAGACAGATGTAGAGGACAAACGTATGCATACTAAGTGGGGAAAATGGTGGGGGGGTGGGGGGGTGGGGGGATGAAATGGGAGATTGGGATTGACATGTATACACTGATGTATATAAAATGGATAACTAATAAGAACCTGTTGTATGAAAAAATAAAATTCAAAAATTCAAAAAAAAAAATTACCATATGATCCTGGGAGCCCACTCCTAGGCATATATCCAGAGAAAACTATAATTCAAAAAGACACATGCACTCCAATGTTCACTGCAGCACTATTTACAACAGCCAAGACATGGAAGCAACCTAAATGTCCATCCACAGATGAATGGATAAAGAAGATGTGGTGTATATGTGTGTATGTGTGTATGTGTGTGTGTGTGTGTGTGTGTGTGTATATATATATATATATATATATATATAAAATGGGATATTAGTCAGCCATAAAAAAAAATGAAATAGTGCCATTTGCAGCAACATGGATGGACCTAGAGATTATCATACTAAGTGAAGTACATCAGACAAAGACAAATACCATATGATATAGCTTATATATGGAATCTAAAATATGACACAAATGAGCTTATTTATGAAAGAGAAACAGATTCACAGACATAGAAAACAAACTTATGGTTGCCAAAGGGGAAAGGGGGTGGGGGAAAGGATAAATTAGGAAGTTGTGATTAGCAAATACAAACTACTATACATAAAACAGGTAAACAACAAGGACCTACTGTATACCACAGGAAGCTATATTCAGTATCTTGTAATAACCTCTAATGAAAAAGAATCTGAAAAAGAGTAGATATATAGAGAGATATATATGTATAACTGAATCACTTTGCTGTACACCTGAAACGAACACAACATTGTCAATCAACTATACTTCAATTGAAAAACAGTTATCTTTTAAATAAAATATTTTATTTTACCTTCATTTATTCCTTCTCCAATATGCTTCCTTTATTTATGTAGATCCAAATTTCTGTCCCATATCATTTTTCTTCTCCCTGAAGAACAATCTTTTATCATTTTTTGTAAGGCAGTTCTACTGGCAATGAATTCCCTCTGTTTTTGTTTGAGAAAGTCTATATGTTTTTCAATTTTGAAGGGTATTTTGGTTGGATATAGAATTCTAGGTTGGTGAGGGTTTCTCTTTCAACACTTTAAATATTTTACTTTGTTCTCTTCTTATTTTCATGGTTTCTTATCCTTGTTTTCCATAGGTAAGGTAAATTTTGTTTTTTAACTCTTGTTAAAAACCTTCTATTTGTTTTGGATTTTCTGTAATTCAAATATAATATGCCAAGGTCAGGATTTGTTTTTTGTTTGGGTTTTTTTTTTTTTTTTTTTGATTTTGGTTTGTTTGTTTGTTTGTTTTTGGTATTATCCTGCTTAGTGTTCTCTGAGCTCCTGGATCTGTAATTTGATATATGTTATTAATTTGGGAAGGTCGCAATCATCATTCCTTCAAATATTTCTTCTGCTACTTTCCTCTCCTTTTTTAGTCTAATTGTATATGTTACACGTTTGAAATTGTCTCACAGTTCTTTAATGTCGTAATTTTTTTCATTTTTCCTTTTACATTTCACTTTGGGAAGTCTCTATTGTCCTGTCTTTAATGTCACTGATTCTTTCATTGGCCATGTTGAGTCCACTGATGAGCCCATCAAAGGAATTTTTCATTTCTGTTTTGATATCTAGCATTTCCTTTTGATACTTTCATAGAGTTTCCATCTCTGTTATGTTACCCATTTGTTTTTGCATGTTGTCTACTGTTTCCATTAGAGTCCTTAACACATCAATCAGAGCTATTTTAAATCCCCTGTTTGATAATTCCAACACCTGTGTCATATCTGAGTCTGGTTCTGATGATGGCCTTGTCTCTTCAGACTGTTTTTCCTTGCCTTTTGGCATGCCTTGTAATTTTTGTTGAAAGTTTCACATGTATCAGGTAATAGGAACTGAGGTATATAGGCCTTCAGTGTGAGTGTTTATGTTAATCTGGCTATGAGTTGTGCTATGTTTAATATTTGCTGTAGTTATCAGTACCTGAAGCTTCAAATTCTTTCTGTGTCCTTGTTTTTCTCTCTCCCCTTGGCTTTCACTTCACTAAGTATTCTCCTCCCTGAAAAGAGTCTGTGTCTTGCAGCTCTTTCAATTATAATTGGCTTATCATACTAGATCCTTATTGATGTGGTAAAGTGTAGGAGAGGCGGAGTGTCCTATAATCTTCCAATTAAACCTCACTAATCTTCTGGTTGATCTGCATATTCAAGCTGTGAGCTTCACAGTGTTTCTCCACAGATAGTTTCTTTTTCTTCCTGACCCTGTCAACTATGTCTGCCCTGACCCCCACCCCCACCCTAACTTCAGGCAAGACAAGGAGGCTAGAGGGAGCTGGAGTGAAAGGAATGCCTTTTCCCCAGCTGGGATATGGTAAGCCTTTTCCCCTAGAGAGTGTCCCTTGGCTATGGAGAAAACTCTGTGAATATTTCACAATAATTACTCTTCCCTTCTCTGTCAGATCTTTACCATAAGATAAAGTGGGGTTCCTGGACATAAAACTCCTAAAATGTGGTCCCCCAGGTGTTTCTCACTCTCAAATTTGTCCACACTTAGCCTTTAGCAATTAATCAAAATTACCACTTAAGTGTTCCTTCCAGTCTATGGCTCCAGCAGCTTCTGCTCAAGGTAAACAGATCTTGGTTATAGCTCTCCAGATGCACCTGTCTCTCCAAATTTCACGGTAGTGGTCTGTCCTGAGACCCCAGTTCTCTGATGGGTCAAAAAAAACTCATTAGTTTTCAGTGTGACTAGCTTTTTCTTTATGTAAGGATGAAAGTGATGACTTTCAAGATTTTTACACATCAGAGTGAAGCTGGAAGTCCATTAGAAGATTTTAAGCACAAGAGTGACGCTGTATGCTTTACATATTTTTTTTTTTTTTTTTGCAGTACGCGGGACTCTCACTGTCGTGGCCTCTCCCGTTGCGGAGCACAGGCTCCAGACGCGCAGGCTCAGCGGCCTTGGCTCACGGGCCCAGCCGCTCAGCGGCATGTGGGATCTTCCCGGACCGGGACATGAACCCGTGTCCCCTGCATCGGCAGGTGGACTCTCAACCACTGCGCCACCAGGGAAGCCCCTGCTTTACATTTTTAAAAGATCACTCTGTGCATTACATCTCCCTTGAAGACCTCAAGAGGAAGTAGGCTGGGCCAAGGTAGTTTTCAGATATTTCAGATTTCCTTAACAAACACCATCTTAACCGCAACCCAACACTTATAAAATAAATGGAAGAAGAGCATGCAATGTACACTTCAATTCCATCTGAGAACTTATGGAATGTTCCATAGAGGAGGTAATCTGGGGCCATGAGGATTTATCCCTCCCTGATGATTTCTTCAAAATACCTTGTCCATGTTGCCATGACCTCAGGTCAAAACACCTTCATGATAGTGTCCCATAGCAATGTGTTTTGTTTGTGTCAGTAAACCCCCTCCACTCTCTTTCCCCTGCTCATGGCATTATTGGTACCATCTCCATTTATTTGCTTTTGATAATTTGTTCCATCCTCTTACTGGAATGCCCATATCTTGCCCAACCTCCAGAGTCCTACTCATGTGTCACAAAGCCAATAAAACTTTCTCTAACTAGAACCACTTTCTATGTTTTTCCTCCTCCTTAAATCCCTATTATATACACAATTAATACCAAAGAATGTAGCTTTGGTTTATTCTTAATTGGACCAAGTTTTAAATTCCTTTGATTGTCCTAGAAGTCCTAGCACAGTGTGAACACATTGGATGCAAAATAATTCCTTGTTAATTGAGAAAGGAATTGATAGCAATTGGCTTTGGTGGGCTAGTGGTTTTGCTGGCTGGTGAAATTTATAACGGGGTCATAAGTAATTGGGATAATGGAATGAAAATTTACCTGCAAAGTTCAATTCAATTACTAATAAAAAAGATTATTCTTTTAATGTGTTGTGTATATGTGTGTTTATGTGTCTCTCTATATGCAGACATATTTTCCTTTCTTAATAAGGAAAATAAAGATAAGTGTAATGTCCCTGTCCTATAGGCTTTACCTGTTCTACATTTTATGATAGAACTGACCTGTTCTAAGAATGGAAGTCCTGAAGCAGCATTATATAAATTACAAAATAATGGAATCTGAGAGTTAGAAAGGATGAGAGAGTTCATCTGGTCCAAACTTCTTACTTGAAAAAGGGAAAACAGAGTTCAAAAGAGATTAAGGAACTCATCCAAGATCAAAGTGCCAATGTCTGGAATCCAAGTTCTCTCAATAGTACTCCAGAAACAATTTATCATCAGCAAGAGCTAAGTACATCAGAGGCCTAAGGTGGGTATGACAATGTGATCTCGGAGTACAGGTGTCCATCTTTTTCTCTGAGTTCTCGCTGAAATGGGAGAGAGTGAAGCCATCCCTGATATCTGTTCCCAAAGACTAAAAGCACAACCTGTGGACAACTATTTCAACATGAATAGAAAATATTTATAGGCTACTTGGCTTTTTTACAGTCCTGCTGTTAATTCCTTTGTAGAAATATCTACAGCATAAAAGGTGTTATACTAAACTAAATTGTTAATATCGTAAGAGGTCAGCCCAAGTGGGGGCCAAGTTAACTATAAATGCACATGCCAAAGAGTGCCTCACATATGAGGGTTTTGGTTTTTTTAACGGAACACTAATAACATCAATGTCTGCATGTATCCGCTGATTAGCATGCAGAAAAGCCAGCATCAATTAATAAAACAATATGCCAACAATCACACAGCACAGGTAAGCCATGTTAGGAAAGCATATGGCAAAAATCTTTGAGCTCTAGCTCTGAAGGAGTTCTGTTTCAGTCTCTCCTAGTTCTTTTTATTTTATTTTATATTTTTTAATTAAGCTCTTCAAACACACACTTGTACCAAAAAAGAAGGTGAGTGGAAAGGCAAAATTTCCTATAACCCTAAATCCTTTGATGAAGCCATAGCATAAATAGTGCTTCTACATGAGAGCAGGTTTCTCATTAATGGTACCATTGTTTTGGGGTCTTTTTATTTGGTTGGTTTTTGTTTTGTCAGACACCTGGGTGCTATTTAAATCCAATTCATTGGTAGGAACTTTATGTCCTTTTCTTCTGAAGTTCCTTTTTCTCCTTCATCATTCAGTAAGGTAGTGAATGAAAACAGGAGAGCTGATCCAATGAGGAAGAATGGAAAACAGGTAACTGCCCTGAAGTTTGAACTTCGACCGCGTCTAACTTCTTCGTCTTCCCTCTGGTAGTTTCACTTTCATGTGCCAAAGACTTTTAAAGAATTTTAAAATGTGTTCCCTTAAGGATTTCCTTTCAAAATAAAGCCTTGCTTTAAACATCTCTTTTGTGCATGCTCTGCAGGATGGCTGGAGAATTTCCAATGTTGCCTCAGCCTGCAGACTCTGTTATACTTTCTTTTTAACAGTGTATATCCCATGCACACTACACAGGCAGCTGACACACAAAACCTTCAGTAAGCTGTAGTTTTAAGGAAAGTAGCCACGGGCAGAGCTTTGATTCTTTATCTCCCAACAACAGACAAACAGGCGTGCAGAAAGTCACCACAAGCCCTTGAATCAGGTGGAACAAAAACATCAGATTCAAAGGCTTCTTGCACTTTAGAAATGGATCTTTTCCTCTCTGTTTTTCTCTCCTTTTTAGTTCCAAGTTTGTGCCCTACCTGCTTTAGCCATTACTGGAATTACTTATAAACCATCGCATTTCCTACAAAATGTGTTCCTGTTTACAAAAGCAGAAAACATTGAAAGATAATTCCTCTGTGTCATTACACCCAATCCTGGGATTTAGCTTTGCTTGGTCAAACCAGGAGTTTGTAGGGTTCTCATATAATCTTGTATTTTTCTCCCTTAAAGATTTCTAATTGATTTTTAAAAATCTCTCTGTTTAACCATTTGAAGGCCTGACAGACTGTTTGCCAAAGCAGTTGCATCATTTTACATTTCCACCAGCAATATATGAAGGTTCTGATTTCTCCAACTCCTCACTAATACTTGTTATTATGTCTTTTTAAAAAAATTTTTATTGAAGTATAGTTGATTTACAATGTTGTGTTAGTTTCAGGTGTACAGCAAAGTAATTCAGTTATAAATATACATATATATATATATATTCTTTTTTAGATTCTTTTCCATTATAGGTTACTACAAGATATGGAATATAGTTCCCTGTGCTACACAGTAGGTAGGTCCTTGATGGTTATCTATTTTATGTATATAGTAGTGTGTAACAGTTAATCCCAAATTCCCAATTTATGCCTCCCCTGCTTTCCCCTTCGGTAACCATAAGCTTGTTTTCTATGTCTGTGAGTCTATTTCTGTTTTGTAAATAAATTTGTTTGTATTATATTTTTAGATTCCACATATAAGCAATATCACATGATAGCTGTCTTTCTCTGTCTGGCTTACTTTACTTAGCATGATAAGCTCCATAAGGTCCATCCATGTTGCTACAAATGTCATTATTTCATTATTTTTCATGGCTGAGTAATATATATATATATACACACATATATACCACGTCTTCATCTTCTTTATCTATTCCTCTGTTGATGGACACTTAGCTTGCTTCCATGTCTTGGCTGTTGTAAACAGTGCTGCAGTGAACATTGGGGTACATGTATCTTTTCAAATTATAGTTTTTTCCTATTATTTCTTTTTGACTATAGCCATCCTCATGAGTATTAAGTAGTAACTCACTGTAGTGTTTTTTTTTTTTTAGAAGATGTTGGGGGTAGGAGTTTATTAATTAATTTATTTATTTTTGCTGTGTTGGGTCTTCGTTTCTGTGCGAGGGCTTTCTCCAGTTGCGGCAAACGGGGGCCACTCTTCATCGCGGTGCGCGGGCCTCTCACTATCGCGGCCTCTCTTGTTGCGGAGCACAGGCTCCAGACGCGCAGGCTCAGTAGTTGTGGCTCACGGGCCCAGTTGCTCCGCAGCATGTAGGATCCTCCCAGACCAGGGCTCAAACCCGTGTCCCCTGCATTAGCAGGCAGATTCTCAACCACTGCGCCACCAGGGAAGCCCCTCACTGTAGTTTTTTGTTTTTTGGTTTTTTTTTTGTGGTACGCGGGCCTCTCACTGTTGTGGCCTCTCCCATTGCGGAGCACAGGCTCCGGACGTGCAGGCTCAGCGACCATGGCTCACGCTCACGGGCCCAGCCGCTCCGCGGCATGTGGGATCTTCCCGGACCGGGGCACGAACCCGTGTCCCCTGCATCGGCAGGCGGACTCTCAACCACTGCGCCATCAGGGAAGCCCCTCACTGTAGTTTTGAAATGCATTTCCTTGATGGCTAATGATGTTGAACATCTTTTCAAATGCTTATTGGTCATTTATATATCCTCTTTGGAGAAATGTCTATTCAGACCCTTTATCCATTTTTTAATTGGGTTCTTTTTATTACTGAGTTATAATAATCCTTTATATATTTTAGATATACTGTATCAGATGTACGATTTTCGAAACTTTTCTCCCATTCTGTGGGTTGTCCTTTCACTTTCTTGGTGGTGTCTTTTGAAGCACAAAATTGTTTTATTCTGATGATGTCATGGAAGCATTCTTCACCCCAGGCTCTCGCCGAACTTATTACTGCATAAAGCCAGAAGTTCACATTTATATTCATTCCTATGTATCCACTTCTTAGCTAAGAATCATTTTAATGACTGCAAGAGAATGTTAAAGAAATACCCCATAGTGATCTTGGAGCAAAACTTTATGTCAAGATATTTCACATCTCAGGATCACAGTTTTTCTCCCCCTAAAACCTATGTCTGAAGTCTGTTGATTACTGGACTGCATAGAAAAGGTGGACAAATTGAACATTTCACACCCAGGCCATAGATGGACATTTACCCATAAGAGTTGATTCAAATAAGCTCTGGTTGCTATAACTACTGCCATTCATAATTATGGGTTTTATTCAGACTGAAAGGACTTCAAAATAAGAGACACCATTTGAAAAATGCAGCCAAAATTCAATCAAAAAGTTTGTTGCACATTTCTTTGTTTGGTAAGGTTAATGCCTGTGCAATTTTCTTTGATTTAACTCAGTTAAATGAGTTGTGCACATACCAACCAAACTACACAGATTCTCAAAAGCCAAGTTACTAATTGGAGTTGTTTCAGTCAGTAGTGCTATTGAAAGCTTTTTCAACAAAGGAGACAGAAGACTGAAATGGATTTAATGAGTCTAGAGTACGTGGTGAGCCAGGAACGGGTCACTGTGCTCTAAACTTGTCTCTCTGTAAACAGATCAATTCTCATCGCACTTGTTTTGTTAGGGGGAATAGTAGTGAAGCCAGGTAGGGCTAGAATCATTTGCTCTGCTGCATGACCACAATTTATCTTTTTGTTTTCTCCCTGTCACAGCAGGCCTTGATCATGTAAGAGCCATACTTAAAAGTGACCACTCACAGCCTCACTGAATGAATTAAACCTGCCAGGATGAAAGGGATTACTGTACACTCACTATGCAGGTAAAACAGACAATTCAGCGCTGTTGATAGATTACCTTAAAAATATTCCAACCATTTCTTCTGCCAATGGCAAAGATTTCTAAGAAACTATGTCTAACATCACTAGGAAAATGCCCTTAATTAAAATAGGGGTTTTTTTCCAGACCCTTTTTAAACAAAAATGCCATCTCCCTCCCACAAAGAAAAAATAATGGAAACAGATAAATCAAAGCTACATGCTCAGTTCTATAATTCTACCCTCATCTTCCAAAACGCAGTCCACAGGAGAGGAAGGGGAACTTTCTCTAGCATTATGAACGTGACATTAAAGAGCATCTTTTACTTTCCCAACAAAAACTTCAGGATTTTGGATATTGTGTCTCCACTTCTTGACTGTGTTCACAAGAAAAGATCAGGGTGGTTGCCCAAGTAAAAATTGCTACACTGTAGTAATAACACCTTCAGTTCCTACAACTCTGCCAAACCCCAAGCACACTTGAGAACACTGTCTTCTCCATGCACCCAAGACACCAAGAGGAAGGAATGATTCTACCTGCCGTAAAAACTCAGAAACAGAAAAACAGACTATTTCAACAATGTTAGTAATTAGTCGGGCTTTGATTGCTTTATCCCTTGCTGTTTCTAGACTTCCTGTCTTCTACACCTGCTGCTTCTCCCCTCCAACCCCTCAATCTGGGTAAACCATGCAGGGAAACAGCCTCTCTGCTCCCCTAAACAAGTTTGCCAGCCCCCACATGAGTTTGTAGCATAAGTGTGACTATTTGGTAGAGACTAGGTACCACCTGCTCAGGTCACCTTACACAGAGCCTAAACAGAATCACCAAGCTGCAAGGCTGCTGTTTATGCCCCTACAGCTGTCAGCTAGAGGGCCAAGAGACCTGCAGTCAGCAACTCCCTGTCCCAAAACACGCACACCACTGTCCTACCCAGAAATGGTCCCCTGCCAGAATCATATCCCTCTTCCTTTTGTTCAAGATCATACCTGGACATGGGCTTCCCTGGTGGCTCAGTAGTTAAGAATCCACCTGCCAATGCAGGGGACACGGGTTTGAGCCCTGGTCTGGGAAGATCCCACATGCCATGGAGCAACTAAGCCCGTGTGCCACAACTACTGAGCCTGCACTCTAGAGCCCATAAGCCACACCTACTGAAGCCCGCGTGCCTAGAGCCCGAGCTCCGCAACAAGAGAAGCCCGGGCACCGCAACGAAGAGTAGCCCCCACTCGCCGCAACTAGAGAAAGCCACGTGCAGCAACGAAGACCCCAATGCAGCCAAAAATAAACAATAAATAAATAAATTTATTTTTTAAAAAAATCATACCTGGACATACCCAGAAGTTATGGCGACCACCTGTCATTATCACTGGGCTAGGAGGAGGGAATTTGGAGTTTGTGGTAGTTCTCCGTGGCAACTTCCAGGAAGTAAATCCCTGCACATACATACCTGTCCTCAGTCCTCCAGGGCCAGTGAAGCTGGTCCACCTATCCATACCCACCAACACAACCAGTGAGCCATGCAGTGAAAGAAGAGATTTGGAGTCAGGCAGATCTAGGTCTGAGTGTCAGCTCTAACAGGACTTAAGCTTGAATAAAGGCCATTATCTCTGTGGGCCTAGATGTTCACATCTTAAACATAGAATTTCACAGGCTGTGGTGAGAATTAAGAAATGTTGTATGTAAAGCACTGAGCACAGGGCCTTCTACGTGGGGAACAGGTTGTGAGATGATGACTAATGATCAATGAATGGTCTTCAAGACCATTGTGAATATGTGAAACTGTGCTTTCCTTAGACCCACCAGTGGCTGTGGGCTGTGAGCCCCTCAGAAATTGTTCTGTGTATAGGATCTCATCTATCCTGAAACCACCAAAATTTAGAATCCAATAATTTACAGTACATGACTGATGGCAGCATACCCTGACTACAGGACCTCCCTTCCATCTTAAACTCTTAAAAGTTGAGTGACAAAACCTAAGCCCATAGCACACAGTCCCTTCTATTCCAAGAAGCATTTATTGGGCATGTACTGGGTGCAAGGCACCCACCCTGCTTAGCGTCCAGGAAAACCAGGATGGATAAGTGTATTTGCTTTTCTCAAGGAATCACAGCCCACTGAGGGAGTTAAACATACAGTCATATGTGATGGTGACAGACAAAATGAAATCCAAGATAACACAGTCAAAGCACCCCTTCAGAAAGCACAGGCCTTCCATGGGCCTCACACAGGCTCATCAAGCACTGACACCAGTGGTTATGGCTGAGGCCCAGAAATAAAGCACAGCAAAGATGAGGCACAAGTACTGATTTCTATGAGTAGACAGATTGGCAACCCTCATCCCCCAACCCCAGCCCACTGTACTGGACTAGAAAGTCCATACTGCTCTCCAACTGTGAATGGGATATGCTACAGCTGCCAAATATTTGTGTTCTCATATATGTGCACTTCGCCTGTCTACCTGACCTCAGAAGGGCCCTGAGACACATAGCCATGTCTGTTTTTCTTTATTTTTGTTTTTTACATAAAATCACATACATTTATTATTAATTTTAATAATATTAAAGACATATAATTTACAAATAATGGAGTATTCAGTACTGTGTCATAAGTTCTTTATAGCCAATTGAATATTACAGGGTGCTTTGGTTGATTGTTGCTGAACTCTCATATCTGTACGCAACCTATGATTGCAGTTCAACCATGATTTGACAAATGGAGTTCCATTCCAATTCACTCTTTCCCAATAAATTTATTGTCATTAAGTCTGAAATGTGATCTACTATTAAACTATTTTTATCCTGATATAAACTATACTCATTAAATTGAAATTTCTTTCAATTTTAGCACTACATATTTCAGAACCTCACCGTCTGGCAATGAAGTGAGTGACTATTGTGCTGAACTGCATAATAGTTTTCAAATACTGGGAGAATATTTCCTTAATGTTCTGTGCTACTCATAATGTGATGGCCACAGACACACCACACTTCTGGTTTAATCTGCATTTTTTACATTTTTCTCAATTACTTTCTTAAGTTTAGACAAGTAACAAACTAATAACTCAAACTCTGACTTGTAGCATTTGCTGATTTCCATGATGTAAATATTCTCATCATGCATACCTCTTTTTCTTTGTAGCCCTGAATCTGTCTGGGTGTCTGATAGGTCCCTTGTCCAGGGCCCTGCAGCCCCTTGCAAACATGACCAAGATGTCTGCTTCCAACACAGGAGGGATTTGCACATTCTTTGGCAAGTCCAGGTATCATGTGAGTCAACAAAGTAAAAGCTGAGAGTGACAAGGTCATTCAAGGGTATGGAAAGAAACTGTGGGGCATATGGTCTTGTTTGGACAACTCAGCCAGGCAATGAGCAAATCCTCACTGATGGTGTCCCATGGAGCCTCAGTTCCTTTCTATCAGCTTTCAAGGGAGTTGGCTCTTTCTCTCTACTCCTGGTGAGGTTGCAACTGCCAGCCCCAATCTGGACAGGAGACATGCCTCAGTTAGTATCTAAGTTCGAAGAGGCGGTGAGCAGCTCCTCTCTGGCCTGATGAGACCCTCACAGAGGGGGGCCAACTTTAGAGAGCAGCATCTGGTGCCCTCTCATCATTCACTCCTAGCTCAGCAGCCTCAGGATCCATATCCACCAGCCTGGAAAACTCCTCCAATTACACAGCTGGTGACCCTGTCAAGAAATAGAAGCATCTTGACTGGTTTCCCCCTCCAGTCCAGTGTTCCCCAGCTAAACACCCTCCCCCAACCCCACGATGCCTTCTACGCACAGCAGTCAAAGATCCTTCTAAAGCAAAGTGCCAATGGCTTCACTCTGCTGCTTTAAAAGTTCCCCATTTCTCTGCCAATCTTCAGAATAACATACAAACTCCCTGGTTCGAAGTACAATGCACTTCATGACCTGCGCTCATACCACTTTCCAGTTCCATTTCCCCCCTTCACTCTACACTGTAGCATTCGTGCTGACTTCCCTCCAGTCTCATAAGAACATTTTTCATTCTCCCTCTGTCTCTCTCTCTTTTTCCCTCTTGCTCTCTCAATCCTTGTGCAAACCCTTTCCTCTGAATATGACCCACTGTGCAGCTCTAATCCCTCATCCTCTTGCTCAGCAGAACTCTTTCAGGGCTGAATTTAAATGTCATTTCCAGAAAACTGCAGGCCAATATCACTGATGAACATAGATGCAAGATCCTCAACAAAATACTACCAAACAGAACCCAGCAGCACATTAAAAGGATCATACACCATGATCAAGGGAGGTTTATCCCAGGAATGCAAGGATTCTTCAATATATGCAAATCAATCAATGTGATACACCATATTCACAAATTGAAGGATAAAAACCATATGATCATCTCAACA